>NC_091469.1:325906440-326211440 GCF_036971445.1 Narcine bancroftii
TTTATCCAGACATAAGTTTGGAACTCTTAAAGAGGAGTAAGGAATTTAACACAGTGAAATCAACTTTATGGAAAAAAGGTTACAAATTCATATTAAGGCATCCAGCCGTGCTTAAAATATTTATACCCGGAGAGAAAAACAGACTGTTCTCAGATCCAGCATAAAGCGCAAGAATTCGCAGAACATTTGCATTACAGAAGAAGAGATGAAGGGAAGTAACAAGAATGAAGAACGGCGATAAAGTATATATAAAGATGTAAAAACAATGTATATGTAAAGAGCTAAAGAGGGAAAAGAGAGGGGAAGGAAGGGAGTAAGGGGGAAAAAAAGAAGAGAGAGAGTTTTGTTATATCTTTTAAAAAAAAAAGTGTTTTCTGGAGAGGGCTGGTAGAGGGGGAATAACCGTCGCTGCAAAATCAGTTGACGCTGCGAACAAGATCACAATCCAAATAAAAAGGGGAGTTGTAGTTGCCCGACAAGGGATATGGGGCAACTCAGAGAGGGGGGGAACTTTTGAGGTTAAGGTATTAGTGGATGTGGGAAGTGCGGGGGTAATTTATGTCTTAAATATGTTGTCATACATTAAGAGTAATAAGAGAAAACTAAGAGATGAAAATGGGGAAAAAGGGGATGGAGGTGGTGAAGAGGTGGAAAAGAGGTGTATGCAAGATATAAGATGGCCATGTTGAACTATATGACTATAAACATTAATGGAATACATAACCAAATTAAAAGGAAGAGGCTACTAAATTTATTGAAGAAGGAAAAAATAGATATAGCATTTGTGCAGGAAATGCATCTAACTGAAGCAGATCATAACAAACTAAAGAGAAGACTGGGTAGGACACGTAACGGCAGCATCCTATAATTCAAAAGCTAGAGGTGTAGCCATACTAGTTAACATAAATGTACCAATCAAAATAGAGGAGGAAATAATAGATGTGGCAGGGAGGTATGCAATGATAAAGTGTCAGATATACTCAGAATTTTGGAATTTGCTCAATATGTATACGCCTAATAAGGAAGATCAAAAGTTTATGCAGGATATTTTTTTGAAGATTGCAGACACACAAGGAAATATATTGATAGGAGGGGATTTTAACCTTAATTTGGACCCAATGTTGGATAAAACTGGACAAAAGACAAGTAAAAATAATAAAGTAGCCAAATTTATGGTTAAATCAATGCAGGAAATGAAAATGAATAAATGTATTCCATTGGAAAAAATAACATATAATTTAAAAAATAAAATCAGTGTTTGAGCAAATTTTGGAACCATATAACCACTTACAGCACAGAACAGGCCAGTTCGGCCCTACTAGTCCATGCCTTAACAAATTCCCACCCTCCTAGTCCCACTGACCAGCACCCGGTCCATACCCCTCCAGTCCTCTCCTCTCCATGTAACTATCCAGTCTATCCTTAAATGTAACCAATGATCCCGCCTCAACCACGTCTGCCGGAAGCTCATTCCACATCCCTACCACCCTTTGCGTAAAGAAATTTCCCCCCATGTTCCCCTTATAATTTTCCCCCTTCAATCTTAAACCATGCCCCCTAGTTTGAATCTCCCCCACTCTTAATTGAAAAAGCCTATCCACGTTTACTCTGTCTGTCCCTTTTAAAATCTTAAACACCTCTATCAAATCCCTCCTCAATCTTCTACGCTCCAGAGAAAAAAGCCCCAGTCTGCAAAACCTTCCCTGTAACTCAAACCTTGAAATCCTGTCAACATTCTCGTGAACCTTCTCTGCACTCTCTCTATTTTGTTTATATCTTTCCTATAATTTGGTGACCAAAACTGTACACAGTACTCCAAATTTGGCCTCACCAATGCCTTGTACAATTTCATCATAACCTCCCTACTCTTGAATTCAATACTCCGATTTATGAAGGCCAACATTCCAAATGCCTTCTTCTCCACACCATCTACCTGAGTATCAGCCTTGAGGGTAATATTTACCATCACACCTAAATCCTTTTGTTGCTCTGCGCATCTCAGTAGCCTACCATTTAATGCATATCACCTATTTAGATTTGCTTTTCCAAAATGTAACACCTCACACTTATCTGCATTAAATTCCATCAGCCATTTCTCAGCCAACACCTCCAGCCTTCCTAAATCACCTTTTAATCTACGGTAGTCTTCCTCATTGTCCACAACACCACCAATCTTTGTATCATCCGCAAACTTGCTTATCCAATTCTCCACTCCTACTTCCAGATCGTTAATATATATAACAAAAAATAGTGGACCGAGGACCGATCCCTGAGGAACTCCACTAGTCACCGGCCTCCAATTGGACAAACAATTTTCTACCGCTACTCTCTGACCCCTCCCATCCAACCATTGCTGAATCCATTTCACTACCTCCTTATGTTCCACACATGGAACATATCAGAAAGAGCTTGCCTATGACCTCTATCCCCTAAAATGAGAATGAAAATGATAAGAAGACAAAACGACATGATTCAGCATGTAATAAATAGATGAAGCATTTTTCTTGTTTATTTTCCATTGTGTGAAAATATTGTTTTATGGTTTTATTGTATTGTGGGGCCTGTTGGGGGGAGACACTGATAGTTCTCTTTAGTACGTGGCATATCACTTACCACATCATCGCGGGGCTGGGAACCCCCTTAAATTCCTGGGTAGGCGATTTAATGAGTCAATTCCCCCTGCAGCTTGAAAGGTGCTGGAAGTACCTTTTCCCCATTAATTGCACCTGGGTCCCAGGAGCAAGGGGGAGGCGGCGGCCCCGGCCTCGGTAGAGTGAGGCAGGCGTAGGCCCCAGTCCGGGCAGAGAGGTGGAGGCGGCGGCCCCAGTCTGGGCACAGGGAGAGCAGCGGCGGCCCCGGTCCGGGCTGAGGGTAGGCGGCGGTGGCCCCGATCCGGGCAGGAGCAAGGGGGAGGCGGCAGCCCCGGCCTCGGTCGAGTGAGGCAGGTGGAAGCCCCGGTCCGGGTAGAGAGGTAGAGGCAGCGGCCCCAGTCCGGGCACAGGGAGAGCAGCGGCGGCCCCGGCCCCGATCCGGGCTGAGGGTAGGCGGCGGCGGCCCCGATCCGGGCAGGAGCAAGGGGGAGGCAGTGGCCCCGGCCTCGGTCGAGTGAGGCAGGCGAAGGCCCCGGTCCGGGCAGAGAGGTGGAGGCGGCGGCCCCAGAACGGGCACAGGGAGAGCAGCGGCGGCCTCGGCCCCGGTCCGGGCTGTATGGACCGACCTAGGAGGGGAGGCAGACCCCTCCAGCCCAGGTAAGAAACCTGCATAGGAGAAGGCCACTCCGATATAAAACCTACGACCCAAGGACATCGCTGCCACGTCCCTGCTTGCTTGGCCACAGCACACGAACCATGGGTGTAAAGGGTGGAGCCAGTACTGCGCACACTGCACTCCAACTAAAAGCTCCTTTGCGTAGGCCCGAGGACAGGTCCACGTCCTCCCCCTCCACGTCCTCCCCCTCCACGTCCTCCCCCTCCACGTCCTCCCCCTCCACGTCCTCCCCCTCCACGTCCTCCCCCTCCACGTCCTCCCCCTCCACGTCCTCCCCCTCCACGTCCTCCCCCTCCACGTCCTCCCCCTCCACGTCCTCCCCCTCCACGTCCTCCCCCTCCACGTCCTCCCCCTCCACGTCCTCCCCCTCCACGTCCTCCCCCTCCACGTCCTCCCCCTCCACGTCCTCCCCCTCCACGTCCTCCCCCTCCACGTCCTCCCCCTCCACGTCCTCCCCCTCCACGTCCTCCCCCTCCACGTCCTCCCCCTCCACGTCCTCCCCCTCCACGTCCTCCCCCTCCACGTCCTCCCCCTCCACGTCCTCCCCCTCCACGTCCTCCCCCTCCACGTCCTCCCCCTCCACGTCCTCCCCCTCCACGTCCTCCCCCTCCACGTCCTCCCCCTCCACGTCCTCCCCCTCCACGTCCTCCCCCTCCACGTCCTCCCCCTCCACGTCCTCCCCCTCAAAAGATGCTCACAAACTCAAGCTAGCATGCTGGAACATCAGAACCATGCTAGACAAGGCTGACAGCCACCGACCTGAACGGCGGTCTGCCCTCATTGCACTTGAACTCCTCAGACTTGACATCGACATAGCCGCTCTCAGTGAAGTCCGCCTGGCAGATGTAGGCAGCCTCCAAGAACGCGGCGCGGGCTACACACTCTACTGGTCTGGCAAGCCTTTGGATGAACGACGCCTATCTGGTGTAGGCTTCATGGTCAAGAACTCCATTGCCTCCAAACTCGAAAACCTTCCGACAGGCCACTCAGACCGGATCATGTCCATGCGACTCCCCCTTCAAAACAAGCGTTGCATCACCCTCATCAGTGTCTATGCTGCAACCCTCCAGGAGGAACCAGCAGAAAAGGACAAGTTCTACACTGACCTGCGCAACCTCATTCAACGCACCCCTACAGCCGACAAGATTGTCATCCTTGGCGTCTTCAACGCTCGCGTCGGCAAAGACTCAGAAACCTCGCCAGGAATCCTGGGCAAGCATGGTGTCGGCAAGTGCAACGACAACGGGCGCCTCCTGTTGGAGCTCTGCGCAGAACAGCGGCAAACACCCTATTTCAGCAGAGGGACAGACTGAAGACTACCTGGATGCATCCTTGATCCAAACATTGGCACCTCCTGGACTACGTCCTGGTGCAAGAAGGAGACAAGCAAGATGTGTTCCACACCAGGGTCGTGCCCAGTGCGGAATGTCACACTGACCACCGGCTGGTTCGCTGCAAGCTCAACCTTCACTTCAAGCCAAAGCCCAGGAACAGTAAAGCCCCCAGAAAGAGGTTCAATGTTGGAAACCTGCAGTCAGACGAAGTGAGAGGAAACTTCCAGGCAAACCTCAAAGCAAAGCTCGACGATGCAATCCGCCTCACAGACTCATCCCCTGAAACCCTCTGGGATCAGCTGAAGACTACCATACTGCAATCCACTGAAGAGGTACTGGGCTTCTCCTCCAGGAAAAACAAGGACTGGTTCGACGATAACAGCCAGGAAATCCAAGAGCTGCTGGCAAAGAAGCAAGCTACCCACCAGGCTCACTTTACAAAGCCGTCCTGTCCAGAGAAGAAACAAGCCTTCTGTCGCGCATGCAGCCATCTTCAGCGCAAACTCCGGGAGATCCAAAATGAGTGGTGGACTAGCCTCGCCAAGCGAACCCAGCTCAGCGCGGACATTGGCGACTTCAGGGGTTTCTACGAGGCTCTAAAGGCTGTGTATGGCCCCTCACCCCAAGTCCAAAGCCCGCTGCGCAGCTCAGACGGCAAAGTCCTCCTCAGTGACAAGATCTCCATCCTCAACCGATGGTCAGAACACTTCCAATCTCTTTTCAGTGCCAACCGCTCAGTCCAAGATTCCGCCCTGCTCCAGCTCCCTCAACAGCCCCTAAGGCTAGAGCTGGATGAGGTCCTCACCCAGGATGAGACGTATAAGGCAATTGAACATCTGAAAAGTGGCAAAGCAGCAGGTATGGATGGAATCCCCCCAGAGGTCTGGAAGGCTGGCGGTAAAACTCTGCATGTCAAACTGCATGAGTTTTTCAAGTTTTGTTGGGACCAAGGAAAACTACCTCAGGACCTTCGTGATGCCATCATCGTCACCCTGTACAAAAACAAAGGCGAGAAATCAGACTGCTCAAACTACAGGGGAATCACTCTGCTCTCCATTGCAGGCAAAATCTTCGCTAGGATTCTCCTAAATAGACTAATACCTAGTGTCGCCGAAAATGTCCTCCCAGAATCACAATGTGGCTTTCGCGCAAACAGAGGAACTACTGACATGGTCTTTGCCCTCAGACAGCTCCAAGAAAAGTGCAGAGAACAAAACAAAGGACTCTACATCACCTTTGTTGACCTCACCAAAGCCTTTGACACTGTGAGCAGGAAAGGGCTTTGGCAAATACTAGAGCACATAGGATGCCCCCCAAAGTTCCTCAACATGGTTATCCAACTGCATGAAAACCAACAAGGTCGGGTCAGATACAGCAATGAGCTCTCTGAACCCTTCTCCATTAACAATGGCGTGAAGCAAGGCTGTGTTCTCGCACCAACCCTCTTTTCAATCTTCTTCAGCATGATGCAAAACCAAGCCATGAAAGACCTCAACGATGAAGATGCTGTTTACATCCGGTACCGCACGGATGGCAGTCTCTTCAATCTAAGGCGCCTGCAAGCTCACACCAAGACACAAGAGCAACTTGTCCGTGAACTACTCTTTGCAGACGATGCCGCTTTAGTTGCCCATTCAGAGCCAGCTCTTCAGCGCTTGACATTCTGTTTTGCGGAAACTGCCAAAATGTTTGGCCTGGAAGTCAGCCTGAAGAAAACTGAGGTCCTCCATCAGCCGGCTCCCCACCATGACTACCAGCCCCCCCACATCTCCATCGGGCACACAAATCTCAAAACGGTCAACCAGTTTACCTATCTCGGCTGCACCATTTCATCAGATGCAAGGATCGACAACGAGATAGACAACAGACTCGCCAAGGCAAATAGCACCTTTGGAAGACTACACAAAAGAGTCTGGAAAAACAACCAACTGAAAAACCTCACAAAGATAAGCGTATACAGAGCCATTGTCATACCCACACTCCTGTTCGGCTCCGAATCATGGGTCCTCTACCGGCATCACCAATGGCTCCTAGAACGCTTCCACCAGCGTTGTCTCCGCTCCATCCTCAACATTCATTGGAGCGCCTTCATCCCTAACGTCGAAGTACTCGAGATGGCAGATACCAACAGCATCAAGTCCACGCTGCTGAAGATCCAGCTGCGCTGGGTGGGTCACGTCTCCAGAATGGAGGACTATCGCCTTCCCAAGATCGTGTTATATGGCGAGCTCTCCACTGGCCACCGTGACAGAGGTGCACCAAAGAAGAGGTACAAGGACTGCCTAAAGAAATCTCTTGGTGCCTGCCACATTGACCACCGCCAGTGGGCTGATATCGCTTCAAACCGTGCATCTTGGTGCCTCACAGTTCGGCGGGCAGCAACCTCCTTTGAAGAAGACCGCAGAGCCCACCTCACTGACAAAAGACAAAGGAGGAAAAACCCAACACCCAACCCCAACCAACCAATTTTCCCCTGCAACCGTGTCTGCCTGTCCCGCATCGGACTTGTCAGCCACAAACGAGCCTGCAGCTGACGTGGACATTTACCCCCTCCATAAATCTTCGTCCGCGAAGCCAAGCCAAAGAATGTTGAATATTTATTGGTTTTGGAGGGGGGTGGATAGAGGGGAGGGAGGGAAAGGGGAGAGAAAAGACCACTGTAAATTTAATGAGAAACATTTGTATCATATTTTGGTTGATATGGTTCATAGTGTAAAAAATAAAAAATTATAATAAAAAAAGTAACCCTGGTTTTTGGTGTTCGCTGGACTCCGTAACAATATGCATGGAAAGCTCAGTGACAACAGACCTCTTTTAAAATTTATTTTGATTTCGACATACAGCACAGTGACCGGCCATTTCGACCCTCGAGCCCTTGCCATCCAATTACACCCAACTGACCGAGAGCCCCTAGTACATTTCAAACAGTGGGAGGAAACAGCAGCCCCTGGTGGGAGCCTACGCAGACACAGAGAAAATGTATAAACTCCTTACAGACAGGGCGGGATTCGAACTGCACCCCTGATCGTTGGCGCTGTAACTGTGTGGTGCTAAGCGCTATGCCAACTCTGCTGCCCATACTGTTTTGCATTTGTTTGGATGTCACCTGCAGCAGAAGTTATGAGGACCACCAAAGTACTAGCAGGTGTTATCAATGCTCTGACCAAAGTTGCAGACCACAAAACATTGCTCATTTGCACAGATATTGCCTGACCCACTGAGATTTGCATGACAACCATTACACCAACCCTAGGAGTTGGGATGTATTCGACCAGATGGTTTAGTTCAAGTTCAAATTTATGCTTTAACTTGAACATTGATATTTGAAACTCTACCACTCCTCGCTGTAACTTACACTGTCCCTCTATTAATCCCCACCCACAATCCAGGCCTCTGAACTGCAACTTGGTTCTGGGATCTGATTTGCAATGTGCTTGTGTTCCTGAGGGCCTTGAGTACATTGAAGACTGTGAGACCATAAGACCTAGGAGCAGAAATAGGTCATTCAGCCCATCGTGTCTGCCCTGTCATCTAATCATGATCTGATCCATTTTCCCACTCAGCCCCACTCCCTAGTCCTCTCCCCATAACCTTGGCTAATCAAGTACCTAATAATCTCTGCCTTAAATACACCCAGTGATTTGGCCTGCATAGCAGCCTGTGGCAACAAATTCCAAAGATTTACCATCCACTGGTTAAAGAAATTCCTCTGTTCTGAGCAGGCACCCTTCAATCCTGAAGCTGTTTCCTCTTGTCCTAGAACTTGAGAAACAAACTTTCTGCATCTAGTCTGCCTTTTGAAATGTTTCAATGTGATCCCTCCTTCATTCTCCTAAATTCCAACAACAGGCCAAGAGCTGTCAAACACTCCTCATATGGTAACCATTTCATTCCCCGGAACCATCCTTGTAAACCTCCTCTGAACCCTCTCAACTGTCAGCACATCCTTTCTTAATTGAGAAGCCCAAAACTGCTTACAATACTCCAAAGTGAGTTAAATAAAATGTTACAGAAAGGCTACGTGTTAAATAGTTTGCTCCCTGAACACATGTGGCTTTAACCATTCATGAAAGCGCAGTACAATTTCTAGGTCTTGTTTGAAGAGATTTTTTTTCAATTATCTTAAGATCTTACAGAGCACTGCCGTGTATTTAAAGAGCAGTTGGAATGTGATTCTTGGGCTGCAAAACAGAGGAGGAAGGGAAATCTAACAGAATTATTGCTCTCAATGAAAAGCTGTTTGCTCTGGTAAATAGGCTCATGGATAGCACTTACTGTAATAAGTGTCATGCTGGCACTGAGGTTCTAAACACAATAAAACTGGAATGTATCCATTCTGTCAGTCAACTCCATTCTACTCAATGCTTTGATTAGGAATAGCTGGAGTCCCAGAAGCTCTGGAGATCAGAGCTCATCACTGTACCAGTGGAACGCATCAAGTACACCAACCTCTGATCTCCAGAGCTCCTGGGATTCCCAGCCTTTTGGATGCTGGGAGTCCAGGATCCCAGCATTATCTTCGCACAAAGTGGGAGGGGAGTGCCAACAGAAACCCTTTCTGAAAATCCAAGACCAGGTTGTAAACACTTTTGACATTCAGAGAGCATGGGGTTGGGGCCTCAGATTCCATTACCCAAGTCCTCATTGCTGCTCAAATCTCACTCTCTCTCATGGAAATTTCTTGGGTGGGAGTGGGGTAGATGGAGGGGAGGGAAAATCCGCCTGCCCATCCTTCTGCCCCTGAAATATATAATTTCATACAGGCTAATTCAAGCAGTGTCCAGCACAAATATGATCTGATTGTTAAAAGCATGTTGAAAATTTAGTTGAACCTCATGGATTATGGCTTATTAACTTTATGCACTTTGCTTCAGGCAGCTGTAACAATGTGCCACTGAACATTTTGTAAAATGAATTTATCCAGCAGAAAATTCAAGTAGATTATTGTAATAAACAGCCTTTAATTACCCAACCTGATCTGTTAATTGCCATTCTACACTATTTGCACTTATACTCCATTTTGACCCCCTAGGCAATTTCCATATGGAGACGTGTGCTGCATTATATTCCAGCAGTGATTCAGGCCCAAGAGAATGTTACATTCAGTCCATTAACAGAGGCAACAATGCAAATTTACAACTAAATTCGCCTGGCAGACTTGTGCCAGGAGCAAATTAGAAAAGCTGATAAATTCTCCTAATGTTTGTAGTTTGATTTCCACTCTGCAGTACATGGGAATATATTGCTGCAGGTTGAACCTCTATAATCCGGCACTCTGCAGTCCGGCAACTCCTGTGGTCCGACACATTTTGAGTCTGCTGCCGTTAGTACAAACTCCTTGCAGACAGCGCGAGATTCAAATCCTGGCCCTGATCGCTGGCGCTGAAAACGCGCTGCGTTAATTGTTGCATATGGTGATATACCACCAGCCTACTGCAGGGGGGCGACCTGTGTACCTGCAGGAAGATCACTGCAGGACAAGGCACACCTGGCCGGCTGTCAATCAGCTGACCTGAATGGACCAAGCCCCACCCTCTGGGATATAAGCTACATCCGGCCACTCAAGGTCAGTCTCAGAGCCAGCACAGCTACTCTTACAGCCAGCTCTGTGGAAGTTTGTGTGGAATAAAGCCTGTTGAACAGACTTTATGTTTTGTGTCTGCTTTTCTGCTCGATAGCGCATCACAGTTACCAGGATTTGATTTTTGATATATTTGATCCTTTTAGCCCAGAAAATGGGTCAGTTCGAGGCACCTACTGCACCTTTGACAGCTATTTTCTGTGCACTTTCTATCTTCTGACATTTTCTGTGGTCCGGCAATGGCCGGGTCCCAACGTCACAGGATTAAAGAAGTTCAACCTGTACTAAATAAAATGAATCACCTGTTCCTCCAAAGACCCTGCAATCTACTTGTTACTCCAATGCAGTACACCAAACTGCTGAGAAACTCAGCAGGTCATACAGCATCTATGGGAAGTAAAGTGTAACCAACATTGCGGGACGGAGCTCTTCATCACGTCCTTTGCTCATACTTTGATGAAGGGCTCAGGCCAGAAATGTTGGTAACCCTTCTTATCAATGAAGTGTGACCTGCTGAGTTTCTTCAGCACTTTTGTGCATGGCACTCAGCCACAGCGCCTGCAGACTTTCCTGTTTAACTCCACATTTCACATGTATCTGGTAAAAGGAAATATAGAGAGAGCGGATGGTGGGTATCCTTTGAGACTCAGGAGTTGTGATTACTGATGCATCTGAGTTGTGTGCACATTACAACTCCAGTTATCCGAAAAGGTTGCAACCGTGTCCATTTTGAATAAACTCTTTTTTTTCAGAGAACTGGTCATTTTTAAGAACACCCTAGTAGCAACAGCAAACCACTTGAAAAGTGTTTACAAAAACAACAAACAGCAATGTAAAGCATTAAAATAAAGTTTAATTCTCATTTTAAAAAATGCTGGCCACTGCCAATCACCGACACTTCCCCACTGAGGCCCCGCTCATGCCGGAAGCCTGAGGGTCCCACAACTGCCTCGGAGCTTGAGTCCCAGCTGCTGCCGGGAGCCTGAGGTCCACTGCTGCTGGCGCTGGGAGCTTGAGGTCCACAGCACTGTTGCCAGCGTGAGGGGCCTGAGATGCTCTGCTGCAGAAGAACTCTTCTCATTGTACAAGATACTGTGTGACAAATAAACTTCAACTTTAAAGAACTGCTTAACTGTGGTGTTCTTTACATACTTCTCCACTCATGTTCAAATCAACTCCAGTGACAAACAAAAGGCAAGAAACAGCCTTTGTTTGCTTCTGGAAATAAAAAGGCACATCCACAAGTTCTCAACTTGTGTCATTGCAAAGGTTTTCTTCCAAATACACATGCTATACATTTGCAGTGGTTTCAACCTTTTTCTTTCCACTCACATACCACTGTAAGTATTCCCTGTGATTAGTAAGGGATTCCTTAAGGTGGGATGTGGGTGGAAAGAAAAAGTTTGAAAACCACTGCTTTAATCGTACCTCATTGAATTGTTATGTGCACGGTTTCATAACTCCAAAGGAAATGGGCCAATTACAGTTTTCCTCAGGCAAAATATTTCAGTGACAATTGGGTCTCAACCTTCTCTTTCCCACTCACAAACCACCTTAAGCAATCCCTTACTAATCACAGAGAACCGATGGCACAGAGATTACTTAAAGTGGTATGTGAGTGGAAAGAGAAAGGTTGCTGTACAGTCTCCCAAACAAGTATGCCTGCAACTGTTCTGGGTTTATGGTGCCTTCCACACTACTGAAGAAGGAGTGAAACAGGAAAGTCTGCAGACACTGTGATTGTGGTAAAAGCACAGAAATGCTGGAGGAACTCAGCTGGTCTTGCAGTATCCATAGGAGGTAAAGACATATAACTGATGTTTCAGGCCTGAGCATGAGCATGAGTAAAAAGTAGGCAGGCATCCAAATTAAAAGGAGAAATAGGGATAGGGGAAGGGGCTGGATGGAGCAGTTAATAGAAACCGGAGAAGTTGATGTTAATGCCATGCGGTCAGAGGGTGTCCAAATGGAATATGACGTGTTGCTCCACCAATTTGCAGGTGGTCTCAGCCTGGCAGTGCATGATATCGAGGACAGACATGTCGGCAAGGAAATGTGGCGGGGAATTGAAATGGGTTGCCACCAGGATATCCCTACTATTGCAGTGGACAGAGTTAAGGTGCCAAATGAAGTAATCTCTCAGTCTGCGTCCAGTCTCTCTAATGCAGAGGAGTTCACAATGGGACCACGGGATGCAGTAGATGCCCCTTGCAGATTCATAAGTGAAATGCTGCTTCACTTGGAAGGACAGTTTGAGGCCCTGAATTGTGGTGAGAGAGGAATTGTGGGCAGATGGGCAGCATCTCCTGTGGCCATAGAGATAGAACCAAAGAACCATAGAACATTACAGCACAGGACAGGCCTCTTTAGCCCTTCTAGTCAGTGCTGAAGCATTTTTCTTGCCTAGTTCCACTGACCTGCACCCAGTCCATAGCCCTCCATACCTCTCCAATTCATGTACAAATTCTTCTTAAATGTTAAAATTGAGCCCGTATTTTCACATCCCCCACCACACTCTGTGTGAAGATGTTTCCCCTCATGTTCTCCAAACATTTTTCCCCTTTCACTCTTAACCAATGTCTCTGGTTTGTATCTCACCTACCCTCATAATTTTAAATACCTCTATCAAATCTCCCATCATTCTTCTATGCTCCAGGGAATAAAGTCCTAACCTGTTTAACTTTTCCCTGTCACTCAGTTCCTGAAGTCCAGGCAACATCCTAGTAAATCTTCACTGGACTCTTTTTTACCTTATTCATATCTTTCCTGTAGTTAGATGACCAAACCTGCACATAATACTTCAAATTTGGCTTCCCTAATGTCTTATGCAATTTTACTACAACATACCAACATCCCAATAATTTGATTTATGAAGGCCAATATGCCAAAAACTCTCTTTATATCCCTATCCACCTGTGATGCCACTTGCAAAGAATTATGTATCTGTATTCCCAGATCCCATTGTTCTACCGCATTCCTCAGTGCCCTTCCATTCACTGTGTATGTCTTTTCTTGGTTTGTCCTTCCAAAATGCAACACTTCACACTTGTTTGCGTTAAATTCCATCTGCCATTTTTCATCCCATTTTTCCAGCTGGCCCAGTTCCCTTTGCAAGCTTTGAAAACCTTCCTTGCTGTCCACAACACCTCCTCTTTGTGTCATCTGCTCACTTGCTGATCCAATTTACCACATTATCATCCAGATCATTGATATAGATGACAAACAACAATGGTCACAGCACTGATCCCTGAGGCACACCACTAGTCACAGGCCTCCAGTCTGAGAAGCAATCATCCACCACAACTATCTGGCTTCTCCATCCAGCCATTGTCAAATTCAGTTCACTACTTCACCATAAATACCTAGCGTCTGAACCTTCCTGACTAACCTCCCATGCAGGACCTTATCAAAGGCCTTACTAAAGTCCAAGTAGACAACATCACAACAGTCCAAGTTCACAACAGTCTTTCCTTCATCAACTTTCCTGGTAACCTCCTCGAAAAACTCCAAGACTGGGTAAACATGACCTACCCTGCACAAAGTCATGTTGACTCTCTCTAATCAGTCAATGGTTATCCAAATAGTTGTATATCGGGTCTCTTAGAACACCTTCCAATAATTTACCTATTACTGATCACAGGCACATCGGCCTATAATTTCCAGGGGTACTTTTGGAGCCTTTTTTAAACAACAGAACAACATGAGCTACCTTCCAATCCTCTGGCACCCCATCCTTTCTCTCATTTTTAATGCTACTCAATCTAATATCTGTCTATTCCTCATCATGTCCATTGTGCAGCAGTTCATTTCATTCTCCGCACAGATGGTGAGGAACTCGAGGATCTCAGAATCACTCCAGATGGCAGACATCGTGGTCGTTGGATGCTGTGAACTGACTGTTGGCTGCTTGATGCTGATAACTGACTGACTGTTGGTTTGAAAGTTTCAAATCTCCTGCTGAAACTTCACGCACATTATGCATGGTCAAACATCATTGCAATATCATTTTAATGAGCTAAGTTGGTCCCAGAATGCCTGTAGTGCAGTAAACACTGCAGGCATTCTGGGAATTTTACGAGGTCACTTTGCAGTAAAAAGACAGGACTGAAATGACACCCCCATTCCATTTCCGTGCTTTTTACACAGCACATGTTCTGTAAAATAAATAGAAAATGTTCTGCATCGAAGTGGTTGTGTAAAAAGCATAATTGAGTACAAGACTGTTGTTGTGACACCACTCAACCAGCTGATCTATCTCTCTCCTGTATACTTTCACATTTCCGTCTGCAATTCTGCCACTGACTGTGGTGTCATCGACAAATTTGTACGTGAAATTTGAATTGTGCCTGGCCACAGTCAACGGTTTAACTAAGGCCATCCCCCCAATCTTCTGAATTCTGAGTAATAATGACTCAAATTGTCCAGCCTCTCCTGATAGGATAAGCAGGTCATCTGACAGATTGGCCAGATGAGTCTCCTCTCGGCTGCCACCAATGCCAACACAGTAAAGCCGCTGGCATCCGGAATTCAAGCAACTGACAGCCTCAAGCGATTGGCAAAAAATTGAGAAAAATAAATAGATTAAAAATGCACAAGTTTCAAATTGGCATGCCTTGCCATTGGTTCACCAATCCACTCAACCATGCAATCTCAAACAACTGGAAATAGACTTATCTAGCATCAACCAATCCTCACAGGTGCCGAATACCAGGGAATTTACTGTATCATTCTTTTATTTAGATAAGAGGATCAGTACTGAACTGTATTTCAAGAGAGGCCTCACTAATATGCTGTACAAATGTAGCAAAACCTCCCAATTCTTAAACCCAACCCCCTATTTAAATGGAGAATGTGCTGTGGTGTTCACTGTTAAACTGCTTCCAGAATTCTACCATTTTGTAGTCATTATCTCCGAGGGGATCTATAATCCACAAGATCTTTTAGTAACCTTTCATCAATACTCATAGCCAAGTCTAAAATAGATGGTGCCAAGTTGGCTCCATTATCATAGTGAAACACAAAAACCACAGGTGCTAAAATAGTGAGCTGTGAGAATTGCTGGAGGAGCACAGCTGTCTGACCTGCTGAGTTCTTTTTGATTTCACAACATACTGTTCTGAGAAGTAATTCCTGATGTACACCACAAATACTTCCTTTTTGATATCTTGCCCATTTGGTTCTTCCAAATCATTGTCCCGAATGAAATCTTAATTTGTAGTTCCCTTCAAACATTACCTGGATATTTCCATATTTAGGGCCTTTAGATTATTCCCACCCATATTTACTATTCCTATTCTTCATGACTTCAATCCAAACTGATTAGACATCACCATCCACTGCCTCCAAATCATGGCTTAAGATCCCTCTGATATATTCCTTACAACCATAGAACATGTCATCACAGGAAACATGCCATTCGGCCCTTCAAATCTGTGCTAAAATATTCTGCTCATCCCTCTGAACTGCACCCATTCCATAACCCTCCAGACCAATCCCATCCATGTATCTATCCAATTTATTCTTAAAACATAAGTGTAAGCCCACATTTACCACATCATATGGCAGCTCATTTCACATTCCCACCACTCTCTGAATGAAAAAGTTCCCCCTAATGTTCCGCTAAACTTTTCCCCTTTCACCCTAAAGCCATGTCCTCTCATATTTATCTCTCCTAATCTAAGTGGAAAGAGCCTATTCACATTTACTCTGTCTATACCCCTCATAATTTTGTAAACCTCTATCAAAAAACGATTTAAGATTTCCCCCAGCTTGTGTGGCTCCACATATAGATGACCACTCTGATCTTCAAAGGGACCAATTTTGCCCCTTACTATCCTTTTACTAATAACATACCTGTAAAAACCCCTTTGGGTTTACCTTTGCATTTTCTGCCAAAGCGACTTCATGTCTTCTTTTTGCCTTCCTGATTTCCTTCTTAATTTTTTTTAAACATTTTCTACACTCTTCTAATACCTTATTTACTCCTTGTCACCTATACCTGCTATGCACCTCTCTTTTCCTCTTAACCAGATTGCTAATATCCTTTGAAAACCAAGGTTTCCTATGCCTGTTAACTTTGCCTTTAATCCTGACAGGAACATGCAAACTCTAAACTTTCAAACTTTTGCCTTTGAAGGCCTTCACTACCACATCCCAATCCACTCTTCCTAGATCCCTTCTCATTTCCACAAATTTGCCTTTTCTCAAATTTAGAATCTCAACTATCCTTATCCATAATTCATTTGAAACTAATGATATTATGGACACTGGACCCCAAAGTGTTTGCCTACACATACTTCTGTCACTTGACCTGTCTGGTTCCCTAATAGGAGATAAAGTATTTCATTCTCTATATTTGGTACCTCTATATATTGATTTATAAAACTTTCCTGAACACATTTGACAAACTCCAAACCATCCAGCCCTTTTACAGTATGGGAGTCCCAGTCAATATGTGGAAAGTTAAAATCTCCTACTATCACAACTTACTATTTATAACATCAGTCTGCTATCTCTCTTCAGATTGGTTCTTCCAATTCTCTCTGACTATTGGGTGGTCTAAAATACACCCCTATCAGTGTGATCACACCTTTTTCGTTTGCCAGGTCCACCTCTGGAGACAAGCCCTCTATGCTGCCTAAGCAGAGCTGTGATATTTTCCCTGACTAGCAATGCCACACCTCCCTCTTTTATCCCTCCCTCTATCATGCCTGAAACAATGGAACCCTGGAACATTGAGCTGCCAGTCCTACCCCTCCTGCAACCAAGTCTCACTAATAGCAATAATGTTGTAATCCAACATGCCAATCCAAGCCCTAAGCTCATCTGCCTTTTCAGGAATACTCCTTGCATTGAAATAAATACACCTGAGAACATTTCCATCACGTATAAATCTTTGATTACATGCAGTCCTCGCATGACCTTTATCGTCCTCTACCTCACCATCTACTCTAACACTCTGGTTCCCATTTACCTGCCAATCTAGTTTAACCCCAGGAGCAGCACCGGCAAACCTACCCACAAAGATGTTAGACCCCTTCCAGTTCAGGTGTAAACTGTCCCATCGAAATAGGTCTGACCTTCACTGGAACAGCACCTAATTGTCCAGAAACATGAAGCTCTCCCACCTGCACCATAGCCATGTCTATAGCTGCATTAACTTCCTATTTCTACCCTCACTAGCACATGGCATGGGTAGCACTCCTGAGATCACAACCCTGGAGGTTCTGTCCTTCAACTTTACATCTAAGTCCTTAAACTCTCTTTGCAGGACCTCCTCAACCTTCCTACCCACGTCATTGGTCCCTACAAGGACCATGACATCTGGTTGATCACCTCCCTCCTAAGAATACTGTGAACTTGATTTGAGATATCATGGACCTTTGCACCAAGGAGGCAACAAACCATTCGAGATTCTCAATCTCTCCCACAGAACCTCTTATCTGTCCCTCTAACTATTGAATCCCATATCACCACTGCTCTCCTCTTTTCCCTCCTTCCTTTGATTAACAATGGTTCCTCCTTTCTTTCACTTTTGGGCTGTTCTCTGCAACATCATGTAACCTGGATACTAAGCTCCTAGTCCTGATCATCATGCAACCACATGTCGACAACAGCAAAGGAACCGTGCTTATATGTTGCATTCAGTGCTATAAACTCTTCCATAGTATACAGTCTGCTAAGTTTACACAATAATGCAGGAAAAACCCTGCAGGTCATGCAGGATTCTTTATGTAGTCAAGGTAAATGTATATATCCAACATTTTGGGCCTGAGACCTTTATCAAGGTGTGAAGAAAAAGCAGGCAAGCATCTGAATAAATTGGTGGTGGAAGGGGCAGGGGAAAGACTGCAGGGTCACAGGCAGGAGGTTGTAGTGGATTGGGTGGAACTCAGGAGAAAAAAAGCTGAGAAGTAATGGGGAGGGGACAGCTCTCTGAATGAAGAGAGAAGGGAGGTGGCGAGCTGGAGGAAAGGAGACAGAGATGCGGGAGAGAGGGAGAATGGGGAGGGGCCTGACAGAAAACCGAGAAGCCGATGTTAATGCCACCCAGTTGGAGAGTGCCCAGATGGAATATTATGGGTGGCCTTAGTCTGGCAATATTTCTTTATGTAGCAAAGATACAGAAAACACCTAAATGTTGATTTTTTAAAATTTAGTTTTTACTAGCTCTAGATTTGCTTTGTACTGTGTAATTTTATTCATATTTTCTGCTTCAACCTTCTAAACTTTGCTTTTGAACTCCCCCACCCCCCCTCACAATCTTGTGCGATCACTTTCTCTTGAATTAACAGTAAGAGGAGGCAGGGAAAGGAGGGGAGGAAGGAGGCAAGTGAAGCAGAAGGCAGAAAAAAACAAGAGGGAGGAGAAGGCAGGAGGGGGAAAGAGGGGAAAGATTTAGGGGGAACGTTAGGGGGAACATTTCAGTTTTAAGGAGTTAATTGATAAGGGGTAAAGGCAGGTGGGTGGAGATGAGCCTATCTATCAACAGATCATTCAATGGCAGATCAAGCTCCACGGCTACTTTTGCTCTTATTTCTTATATTCTGACATCTTAGGTTGAATTAATGGTGACGACTTTTGTGAACAGCTTGCCCTTCTCTTTGGCCTTCTCATGGATTCAGAATTTCTCTTTAATTTGAAGAACACATTCTCTCTGTCCTTCTGAACCAAAGAGGGAGAGAGAGAAAACAAAATCAATGACCTCCAATATACCTGTCAGTGCTCCCTCAGGAGTGAGGCTCATTTTAAACTGCAATAACCCACTTTATTTTCATGCATTAAAAATTAAATAACTGTCTGGAAGGCAGACAGGAAGGAGAGCCATGCATTGGCCAAATATCAGAAGGTTTATCTGGCAGTCAAGTCTGGTTGACAGAAGCCAACTATGCTACTGTAAAGGCTCAAATCGCTCAGAAACCTGTTTATAATCGCTTCTCACTGGAGTTCTCCATGGAGCTCAGCTGGCACTGTATTGAAACATTTTGCGACATGCCAGATAGTATGGGCCATGCGCCAATCAAAGCAACATTGAAAAATACTTAGAATAAAACAATTGAAACAAACGTGTGAAGGTTCATTTCTTGGACTCAGAATTTGAGACTGATCCCATTGCTCAAGCTGATCTCTGAGAACGAGAAATAGATCTTGTTGACGATGACCAGGGTGATTTATTTTCAGCATGGTAGAATCCGATTCCAGCCATTTCAACCCGTGCTGTGCAATTAACCCGAATTAGCTTACAATCCCCGTACGTTTTGAAGGGTGGGAGGAAACCGCAACCCCCGGGGAAAATCCATGCAGACACGAGAACATAAAATCTCCTTACAGACAGCGCCGGATTCGAACCCCTGTCACTGTGTTGCAATAGTGTGGCACAGTTGGCATAGCGATTAGTGCAATGCCTTTACAATGCCAGCGATCAGGACCGGGGTTCGAATCCGGTGCTGTCTGTAAGGAGTTTGTATGTTCTCCTCATGTCTGCGTCGGTTTTCCCTGGGGGCTCCGGTTTCCTCCCACCTTCAAAACGTATTGGGGGTTGTAGGCTATGGAATGTAATTGGGCGGCATGGGCTCGTGGACTGAAAAGGCCTGTTACTGTGTTGTATGTTTAAATTAAAATTAAATAAACTGTGCCACTTCAGCTGAACAGGTAGATTGTAAAAAAAGCTACTACAGTAGTTGTGGTAAATTGTGATTGGCTGCTACCGACTGGACATGCTTCCTGACACCAATCCTATCCATAGTGCTTTACAGGCCACACTTTCACTTTTGCTCTGATCAGTCAAGGAGATGGATGGTTGTTTGATAGTGTTCCAGTCTCTAGCTATTAAAAACTTGATTGTTTCAGTACTCAGCCTTTTGTGAATTATTGATTGTACATCAATAGTGTACTTAATTTTATTGAAAAGAGGCAATTAATGAAAAAAAGGTGGATAGGCAATAAATATTCCGTTACCTTCATGCAAAAAAAATGTCCCTGCAAAGGTGCAGACAGTCCTTTTGTGGTGTCGGAGCAGTCCCTGATGAGTGAAACAAGGAGATGTTCAAGAGCCTGACAGCTGTTGGAAAGAAGCTGTTCTTGAAGTAAAGCACAGAAATTCTGGAGGAACTCAGCAGGTCTCGCAGGATCCATAACCAAAGCCCTTCCTCAAGATATGGGTAAGAAGATAGGCAAGCCCCTGAATAAAAAGGCTGGGGAGAAGGGAATAAAGGGTGGGGGTTGGGGAGGGGGGGGGCGGGTGGAGAGCACAGACCAACAGACAAAAGGTCATGGATAGGAGGACAGGAAAGGTGAGGATTGATCAGGGGAGGGGGTTATTCTATGAATGCAGAGGTGGAGGAAAGAAGACAGAGGGAAAGGGAAAGAGAGAGAGAGAGAGACAGAGCTAAAGGAAAGGAGAAATAGGGATACATAGGGGATGGGGGAATGAGGAATACCCAAACCAGAGAGGTCAATGTTGATGCCATCCAGTTGGAGGGTGTCCAGACAGAATATGGTGCTAGTCCTTCATTCTGCAGCTGGACTGCCTGAAGGTAGCAGTGAGAGGAGTTTGTGACAAGGGCGATGGGGGTTATTTCTGACATTGGCAGCTTTCTTTTTTTTAAATTTTTTTATTTTTCACACTATGAACCATATTAACAAAAATACACACAAACATTTCCCTCTTGAATATACACAGTGTCATTTTCTCCCCTTTTTCCCCCTCCCTTCCCTCCCTCCTTCCCAACCCCCTCCCCACCCACTCAACGTTCAACATATATGACACATTAAACCCACTAAACAATGTCATCACACAATGAAAATATACAAGAAAATTGTGTCATCTACTTTTACACACTGGGTCTTCTTCTCATTCAGTCAGTTTAGGTGGTGGAGGTCCGCAGTAGGACTTCTCTGTTGTGTTCCATGTACGGTTCCCAAATTTGTTCGAATACTGTGATGTTATTTCTTAAATTGTATGTTATTTTTTCCAATGGAATATATTTATTCATTTCTATGTACTATTGCTGTATTCTCAGGCTATCTTCTAATTTCCAGGTTGACATAATACATTTTTTTGCTACAGCTAAGGCTATCATAATAAATCTTTTTTGTGCTCCATCCAAATCGAGTCCAAGTTCTTTACTTCTTATATTAGTTAGAAGAAAGATCTCTGTATCTTTTGGTATGTTGCTTTCTGTGATTTTATTTAATACCTGGTTTAGATCTTCCCAAAACCTTTCCACTTTCTCACATGCCCAAATTGCATGCACTGTTGTTCCCGTTTCCTTCTTACAGCGAAAACATCTGTCTGATACTGTGGGTCCCATTTATTTAACTTTTGGGGCTTTCTTGATGCAGTGCCCAACATAGATGCACTCAATGGGTGGGAGGTCAAAGCCTAAAATGGATCTGGCTATGTTTGTACATTCTGCATTCAAATTCCCTATGATCAGAAATTAGAATAAATCCCCAAACATTTGATTAATATAGAAATATAAGGATGGCCTGATGACTATTTTCAGAAGTCATTTCTGGAAGTTAAATGTCAGGAAGATTTCTTGCATCATCTCTGTAAATTCTACAGACAAGGAACAAAATTCCAGAAGCTGGAACTGTGATTAATTCCTGGCTCAGATGATTAGATGAAACAGATAAAACAGCATTCTCCGGTCCTTGGAGCAACACACTGAAAACATACATACAGACAAATAATACAGATGCAAATATGTATACACAAATATTAAAATAAAGAAATATTATTGTTAAGTAAATAGTTGAGTCATGGAGAGGTTTGTATGTGCAGTTCATCAGTGGTTTGCCTTCTCACTGCCCGTGGGAAGAAGCTGTTCCTCAGCTTGGTGGTGTTGTCTCTGATACTCCTGTATCTCTTTCCCAATGGGAATAGTTGAAGGATGCTGTGTGCTGGGAGGTAGGGCTCCTCACTGATTTTGCGAGCTCTTTTAAGGCAATGATCCTGGTAGATCATGTTGATGGGCAGGGAGGGATAGTCTTATGGTCCTGTGGATTGACCTTTGATCTGCTGCTCTGCAGCAACCATACCACACTGATGCAGCCGGCCAGGATACTCTCGATCGAAAACCGACAGGATTGTGGCTGGTAGCCTTGCCCACCTCAATCTTCTCAGGAAGTGCAGTCAATGTGGCACCTTCCTAACAAGTGAGGAGATTTTTTGTGCCCAAAACAAAACTAAACCAGTGTGGCACACCTTCTATTTAATCATCTGTCTAGTGTTCAGACCCTGTTTAGCCATATATTATGTTTGCAAGGACTGCCTAAAGAAATCTCTTGGTGTCTGCCACATTGACCACCGCCAGTGGGCTGATATCGCCTCAAACCGTGCATCTTGGTGCCTCACAGTTCGGCGGGCAGCAACCTCCTTTGAAGAAGACCGCAGAGCCCACCTCACTGACAAAAGACAAAGGAGGAAAAACCCAACACCCAACCCCAACCAACCAATTTTCCCCTGCAACCGCTGCAACCGTGTCTGCCTGTCCCGCATCGGACTTGTCAGCCACAAACGGGCCTGCAGCTGACGTGGACATTTTACCCCCTCCATAAATCTTCGTCCGCGAAGCCAAGCCAAAGAATGTTTGAGAAGTATGAGGTTTGGTGGGTTCTCAGAGAGACAAGTCTGGACACAATCAAAGTTAACTTTATTGAACACATGGGAGACAAAGAGGGGAAGCCATCAAATGATACTTAATTCTTTCTTCTTTGGCTTGGCTTCACGGACGAAGATTTATGGAGGGGTAATGTCCACGTCAGCTGCAGGCTCGTTTGTGCTGACAAGTCCGATGCGGGACAGGCAGGCACGGTTGCAGTGGTTGCAAGGGAAAATTGGTTAGTTGGGGTTGGGTGTTGGGTTTTTCCTCCTTTGCCTTTTGACAGTGAGGTGGGCTCTGCGGTCTTCTTCAAAGGAGGGTGCTGCCCGCCGAACTGTGAGGCGCCAAGATGCACGGTTTGAGGCGATATCAGCCCACTGGCGGTGGTCAATGTGGCAGGCACCAAGAGATTTCTTTAGGCAGTCCTTGTACCTTTTCTTTGGTGCACCTCTGTCTCGGTGGCCAGTTGAGAGCTCGCCATATAACACGATCTTGGGAAGGCGATGGTCCTCCATTCTGGAGGCGTGACCTACCCAGTGCAGTTTGATCTTCAGCAGCATGGATTCGATGCTGTCGGCCTCTGCCATCTCGAGCACTTCGATGTTGGAGATGAAGTCGCTCCAATGAATGTTGAGGATGGAGCGGAGACAACGCTGGTGGAAGCGTTCTAGGAGCCGTAGATGATGCCGGTAAAGGACCCATGATTCGGAGCCGAACAAGAGTGTGGGTATGACAACGGCTCTGTATACGCTAATCTTTGTGAGATTTTTCAGTTGGTTGTTTTTCCAGACTCTTTTGTGTAGTCTTCCAAAGGCGCTATTTGCCTTGGCAAGTCTGTTGTCTATCTCATTGTCGATCCTTGCATCCGATGAAATGGTGCAGCCGAGATAGGTAAACAGGTTGACCGTTTTGAGATTTGTGTGCCCGATGGAGATGTGGGGGGGCTGGTAGTCATGGTGGGGAGCTGGCTGATGGAGGACCTCAGTTTTCTTCAGGCTGACTTCCAGGCCAAACATTTTGGCAGTTTCCGCAAAACAGGACGTCAAGCGCTGAAGAGCTGGGTCTGAATGGGCAACTAAAGCGGCATCGACTGCAAAGAGTAGTTCATGGACAAGTAGCTCTTGTGTCTTGGTGTGAGCTTGCAGGTGCCTCAGATTGAAGAGACTGCCATCTGTGTGGTAACAACTGCACGAAAACCAACAAGGTCGGGTCAGATACAGCAATGAGCTCTCTGAATCCTTCTCCATTAACAATGGCGTGAAGCAAGTCTGCGTTCTCGCACCAACCCTCTTTTCAATCTTCTTCAGCATGATGCTGAAACAAGCCATGAAAGACCTCAACAATGAAGACGCTGTTTACATCCGGTACCGCACGGATGATACTTAATTACTCTACCACTAAGGCATTCAGATCAGATCCAATCAACTCCAATACCAGTGGCCGCTTGTCTTCTACATAGTACGAGACAAAAACTATAACAGTGCTAGCAGGCACATTTGGCACAAGGGACTCCGATACCAGTAGCTGCCTACCTGACCACACTCTCCTGCATGTGTACACACTTTATAGACAGGAACTTTCAAACGTACGGCCGATTCCCTGTACCAATGGGGGTGGGGGTCTCTGCAAGCCTGGATCCATTACAGTACTATGGCTCAACTCAGCGTAATGCACATCTTATCCATGACTCCTCCAGCGATGTCCACAGTAGTGACCTGGTGTGGAGCCATATCCGGGACTTGGACCAAGAGGCAGAGAGAAAGAAATGTGTGCATCAGTGTTTTATACCGTTCTGAGCTGGGCGTCTGGCCACTGATGACACTGAGCCCTTTAAAGGAGCCATCGATAAAATGTGCACTAATGGGTGGCCAGAGTCCAAACTGATTGGCAGGTGATGCAACATCCAAATAGGTTTTAGGTCACATGACCCTCCCCAATGTTCCTGTCAGGAAGTCCATGGGTTCCTCCACAATCCACATATAACACCATACTAGGAAGGCCCACCCTGAGGAAGTTCAGATGATTCTGAGACCATGCTCAGTGTAGCCTGCAAGCTACATCCATGCATCAGCACAACCCAATATTGCATGCATGGATGACTCTGCTGGAGAAGAAGGGTTGGTGACCTTTCATGGGTTGCCTAACAGAACTCAGCCAACTCTCAAAAACTACTGAGATGGAGATTTATTTATTTTTCAGGGCTTGGACTGCACTGACAAACCTCCCTGCTGTTTTCATCACAGCGCTCGATATGAAACAAAGAAAAATATTAGATTTCGAGCATTTCACAAGCCCACAATGATTCAAAGCAGATTGTGGGCTTGAAAATTGAAAACAAAAAAATAAAGGTGACAAGCCAGCCAGTGCATGAGGAGTGAAAAACAATGTTGATTCTAAGGAAGTAGACCTTTGAGGGTTGTGCTTTGGTGTTGGCCAGGAAGCTCTTTAGATTAATGTCATGGGATCTCTTCTACCTCCTGAAAAGAGAGGCAACCCCCTAGATTAAGGTTGAATACAAGCCTAGATTATGTTTTCAAAAATATGGAGATGACTTTGTACCCAAAACCTTCTGACTCAAAAGCTTCACTAAAACCATTAGAAACAGATCAACCCATCCTCTGATGGATGTTCCAGTTCGGTATATTGGTTAAAAGCACTTTCCGATCCCTCAATCCTGTCATTGCAAAACATCCTTCATCTTTTAATTTTTAATCAAAGTGTCTTTTTAATTCCAAGTACGGTAAATCCCCTGGTATCCAGCACCTATGGGGATTGGTAGATGCTGGATAAGCGAGTTTTCCGTTTGCTTGAGACTTACTATTACTTCTCTTCTCTTTCTCTTTGGCTTGGCTTCGCAGACGGAGGGGTAAATGTCCACGTCAGCTGCAGGCTCGTTTGTGGCTGACAAGTCTGATGTGGGACAGGCAGACACGGATGCAGCGGTTGCAGGGGAAAATTGGTTGGTTGGGGTTGGGTGTTGGGTTTTTCCTCCTTTGTCTTTTGTCAGTGAGGTGGGCTCTGCGGTCTTCTTCAAAGGAGGTTGCTGCCCGCCAAACTGTGAGGTGCCAAGATGCACGGTTTGAGGCGATATCAGCCCACTGGCGGTGGTCAATGTGGCAGGCACCAAGAGATTTCTTTAGGCAGACCTTGTACCTCTTCTTTGGTGCACCTCTGTCACGGTGGCCAGTGGAGAGCTCGCCATATAACACGATCTTGGGAAGGCGATGGTCCTCCATTCTGGAGATGTGACCTACCCAGCGCAGTTGGATCTTCAGCAGCGTGGATTCGATGCTGTCGGCCTCTGCCATCTCAAATACTTCGATGTTAGGGATTAAGTCGCTCCAATGAATGTTGAGGATGGAGCGGAGACAACGCTGGTGGAAGCATTCTAGGAGCCGTAGGTGATGCCGGTAGAGGACCCATGATTCTGAGCCGAACAGGAGTGTGGGTATGACAACGGCTCTGCATACTCTAATCTTTGTGAGGTTTTTCAGTTGGTTGTTTTTCCAGACTCTTTTGTGTAGTCTTCCAAAGGCGCTATTTGCCTTGGCGAGTCTGTTGTCTATCTCATTGTCGATCCTTGCATCCGATGAAATGGTGCAGCCGAGATAGGTAAACTGGTTGACCGTTTTGAGTTTTGTGTGCCCGATGGAGATGTGGGGGGGGCTGGTAGTCATGGTGGGGAGCTGGCTGATGGAGGACCTCAGTTTTCTTCAGGCTGACTTCCAGGCCAAACATTTTGGCAGTTTCCGCAAAACAGGGCGTCAAGCATTGAAGAGCTGGCTCTGCAATGCCTAACTAATACACCTACTTTAAGAATAAATAGTTTAAAAGACAAAGATACCATACTGTACGTGCACTGTACAAACTTCACTTGCATCAAAATATAAACCTGAAAGAATTTTACTTTATTTTCAATCGCTGCATCTGTAAGTTCTTCCCCCTCCATGGAGCCACCCTAAAGACGAACAGTAACATTATAAATAATTAACAACCCCCCCCCCCCCCACCCCACCAAGTTTACAGACAAAGCCTAACTAATATACTGAATAATATATGAATAAATATAAAGACTCTTCCTAAGCAGGAATAAGGAAACACTTTTAGAGAGGCACCTCCAATGGAGAGTGGCATCAATCAGCTCTTCATCCTGGTAGATGTCATTTTATTCAAACACAATTTTATTCGAACAGCTGCTACAAGCAAAGCTCGACCAAGCCACCCCACTGCCTACTATTTTCTCCCACCTTCACCAAAGATTTACGTGTTACTTCAGAGAACATTTACTTTTATAAGTTTAGAACACAGTACATAGAACACAGCACAGTACAGGGTCTTCGGCCCTCGATGTTGTGCCCACTTATCCTACCCTGTAATCCTCTATTTTTCTTTCATCCATGCATCTGTCTAAGAGTATGTTAAATGCCCCCAATATTTCAGTTTCCAACACGATCCCTGGCAAGGCATTCCAGGCATCCATAACTGTCTGTGTATAAAACACCCCTGATTCCTTCCCTAAATTCCCACTTTTACTTTGTACACATGTACTCTGATGTTTGCTATTCCTGCTCCAAAGTCCCAGCTCTGCTAACCTTGCCTCATGAGACCTCTTTTCCAATCCAAGCAACTTCCTGGTAAATCTCCTCTGCACCCTCTCCATAGCTTCCACATCCTTCCTATAATGAGGTTACCAGAACTGAACACAATATGGTCTCATTAAAGATTTATAAAGTTGCAACATGACTTCTCTACTCCTGAACTCAATCCCCTATTAATGAAGCTCAGCATCCCATAAGCCTTCTCAACTATCCTATCAACCTGTCCGGCATCCTTGAGGTCACTCTGTTCATACACACTCTTAAGTAGCTGACCATTAACCCTGTACTCAGCCTTCCAGTTTTTCTTTCAAAAATGCATCACCTCACACTTATCCTCCATCTTGAACTCCATCTGACACTTTTCAGCCCATCTCTGCATTCTGTCCTTTGACAACCTCAGCTCCATCCACAACTCCTCCAACCTTCATGTCATCTGCAAGCTTACTGACCCATTCTTCTGCCTCTTCATCCAGGTCATTTCTAAAAATCACAAACTTCTATTAAACTTTTATTTAAATTTTTATTTATTCTGATTATTTTTATTTATTTATTAGCTTGTTTATTTCCTTTGATTATTTTTGCCAGTTGCTTGAGGTTTCTGGTTGCTTGAATTCCAGGTAACAGTGGTTTTATTGCTTTACTTAATTAAAAGAAGACTGTAGTGAGGCTGCTACTGCAACATTTAGGTTATAGCTCTCGGTTATACCCCTAAGGTTGTAGCTCGAATTCGCAGGAGAAAAAAGACACACATACACACCAGCAGAGTGCATTTGACACTGAGTTTATTCGGTGGCAACTCTGCCTTTTATAGTCAGCTCGGCCGTGTCACCATCGGGGCGTGGCTTGAGCGGGCCGGCTGCTGATTGGTTACCTCGGATGCACGGCCCCGATTGGGTCACCTGTGATCCACCGTCGGTGATGGCTAGTTTCACCGCTCTGCCAGCGGCCTATGGAAAAGGGTGTTTCAGCCCGCACAATACTTTGCCAGTCACCGCGTTCGACGACCATTTCCTGTCTCAGCCCAAGGCGACATTTATTAGATTTTGTTCTGAGAAGAAGCCACCTAAAGAGGATGGTTTTAGTAATTACATTGACCTGTTGATTTTGAATGTAAAAAGTCAATGGACATTGGAAAAGGAGTTACATTACCCAATTGGTTTTTTTTCCAATTGTAAATGGAACTGAATTGAAGGAAATGTTCTGATTAAAAAAAAACACATCCACAGAAATATCTCAATAGCTAAGCAGGCTCAGGACTGGTCGGTACTTGGAGGGGAGACCACTGAGGAACACCAGGTGCTGTAGGTTTCTGTGAGGAGCACTGGACAAAGTGGTGATTCTCTGTCTACCTTACAGTGGATAAAGTTAAAGAATTTTATGTATGTTACATTCTAAATGTAGTATTATGTGACAATAATGGAACATCTACCTTTATGGCAGATACGTTTTGCAATACACAAAAGCACTGGAGAAATTCAACAAGTCACGCATCATCCAAAGGAAATTAAAGACAGCCAATGTTTCAGGCCTGAGCCCTTCATCAGGACTCGCCCAGACCCGAAATGTTAATTACCTTTTTCTTCCTTTGCATCCTGTGTGACCTACTGAGTTTCTCCAGCACTTTTGTGTATTGCACTCAATCTCAGAAACTACAGATTTTCTTGTTTAACTGGCAGATAGTTGACAACACCACTCTTCCTTTTGCTTTATGCACTTGTTCGAACCTGTAGACCCAAGAGCTGACCTGCAGCAAATATAAGGAACCGTCCTTCCCAGTCCTTGGAGCAAATGTTTGACCTCAAAATCTGACTGCACAATTTTATCTGCATTGAGATTTCCAGCTGCATCGGGCTAAATTATAACTGGTGTGATTAACTCACAGAACAGTCAGCTTTAACTAATCTTAAAGGATCAACTTAGGCTTATTTGAAGAGACAGAATCATCTGTCTTGCATTCATGGGTAGAGTGCAGCACAGCTCTCTCCTAAACATACCTCTGGAAAACTGATTAAAACTGAGATCCCAGCTACCTGACATCCAGGGGTTTTCAGTAGTTCACCAATCAAAATTAAATGGTCCAAAATCCAGAAGTCTGGGAAAATTAGGGACTGCACCCATCATTTTATATGGACTTATATTAACTTCTAGACCTGAGGACCTAGACGGATGAAAGTTCAACTCTCAGTGGTCCAGAGGAAGAAGTTAGATTTCACAAGTGGCTAGAACTGGAGTAATGCAAAGATCTTGTAAATGGTACAAGAAAATGGGTTGAAATAATGAAAGGATTTAAAATTAAATTGAAGTGTAAGAATTTATCCACCCCCAACTGCAGGGGCTATGCATTTGGAAGAGGTTAGAACTTCCTTACTGTGAGTGCTTGATCCTCATTGTCAACTTCACAAAGGCAGGGTGTTGGAGGTCCAGGATTAGTACTATTTGGATCCCTATTGCTTAACACTGTTACTTAATGCAGCAAACAGTCACAGCTTCTCCCAACTACAGTATGATGAATGGACCTATCATAATATGCATCAAAAATTGGAATGCTATCAGCTAGATTAATATGGTGGGTAACAAAAATAAATACCATTAAATTGCATGATTTATTGTGTGTTTGTGTGCACGCACGCGCACATGTACTTTGTATATATGCATGTGTGTGTGTTTAAGAGAAATTGTGTATGTCTGATGGTGTGTGTGTGAGTGTGTGTGTCTTTGAGAGAAAGTGTGTGTGTGAGTGTGTGTATCTTTGAGAGAAAGTGTGTGTGTGTGTGTGTGTGTGTGTGTGCATGTCTATCTGTGTGTGTGTGTGTGTGTGTGCATGTGTATCTCTGTGTATGTGTGTATCAGTGTGTGCATGTGTGTCTGTGTGCGTATGTCTGTGTGCATTTGTGTGTCTGTGTGTACGTGTGTCTGTGCGTGTGTATATGCATGTGTGCATGTCTATGTGTGTGCATGCGAGTGTGTGTCTATGTGTCTATATGTCCATCTGTGTGTGTGTGTGTGTGTGTGTGTGTGTGTGTGTGTGTGTGTGTGTGCGTGTGTGTTTGCGTGTGCGCACCTATGTTTCTCAAGCTTGCATTTCTCTGCCATTCAACAAGATCATGGTTAATTTGATTTGGGCCTTAGCTCCACTTTCCTGCCTGTTTCTCATGACCTTTAATTATCCTGCAGTAAAAATTCTGTTTGTCTCTACATTGAATAAATTCAATCATTTAGATTCCATAGATCTCTGGGGTAGAGAATTTCAAAAATTTGCATCTCCTGGAGAGAAGAAACTCCCACTCATCTCTGAATTAAATGAGTGGCCCCTTGTGCAAAACTTTGCTTCCTTATATGAGATTTCCCCACAGGGAAAGTGTTTCTCATCATCTATCCTGTCAAGTCCAACTAGAATCATATTTGTTTCAATTAGATCACCTCAGATGCTTTCAAAGTTTAAGTTTAACCTGGACAAACTTTTGCCAATAGACCAGCCATCATCCCAGTTTAACCTTATGATTTTTTTTTCCTGAGGTGCCAACTATACATCTATATCCCCTCCTAAATAAGAACAAAAATTCTCACATCAAGAAGTAATCTCATTTGTGCTTTGAACAGTCGTAGCAAGACATCCCTATGTTTATAATCCTCATTTGCTATATAAATCAACATTCCATTTGCCTTCCAAATTACTTGCTGTACCAGCAGTGTTTCAAGTTCCAGAATACTCAGATCCCTCAACACAAATGCATACTCCAATCTCTTTGTGTTTAAACAATATGACATGTTTTTTCTATTCTTTTGCCTGGAGTGGATAATCTCTTGTTTCCCCATGTCATAGATCGCCGTGTTTTTGTCCACTTGCTTCATTTTTCCATGCCCATTTGCAGAAGCTTTGCCCACCCCATCATAATTTTATTTCCCACTTATCCTTATGTTATCAGCTGTAAACTCAGTCTTTACCGCTAACTAAAGTGGAGATCAACGTGCTAATCCCCGTGACACCCAAATAGTCACTGATCTGAAATCAAATAATTTATTGTAAATCTGTTTCCAGCCTGTTAACTCTCCTTTCAATATCAGTATTTGAACCACCCCCCACAAAGCCATAAGTAAACTTCCATTTAATGTACTTCGGTTAGCCAAGTACTATAACATTTACTGGTTCTCCTTTATCCTCCCCTCTTCCTAAATGTTCGAAGAACTGCATTCCACGTGTCAACACATGACTCTCCTTTCTAAAAGTATATTGACTCTAATCGATTGTAGTAAAAACACAGAAATGCTGGAGGAGTTCAGCATTGACTCTAATATCTGTCCATCAGTTGAATGTTAATCTTGATTGTATGTTTTTTTTTTAAATTTAGACATACAGCACGGTAACAGCCCATTTCAGCCCGCAAATCCGAGATGCCCAATTTACACCCCATTAACCTACACCTCCAGTATGTTCTTTGAATGGTGGGAGGAAACCCAAGGCCCAAGAGAAATTGATTTTCTATAATAATAGATTTTCTCAAAGATAAGCTAAGTAATCTATGGTTTCCTGATGTCTATCCCCATCCTTTCTTGAATAGAAACACCTGTATTTACAATTTTCCATTTTGCTGGGACATCTCCAGAACCCAATTATTTCTTTGGGAAGATCACAATCTATGCATCTGCAATCTCTGCAAGCCCCTTCTTTTCAGAAAGTGCAGGTCATTAAATCCCGCTTTTAGCAAAAAACTGACCACCCACTCAACCCCTCGTGCCTGCTCCGTCTATGGAAGAATCAGGAATCACTTCAGAACTCACCAAATTGGAGTGGAAGTAAGTCATCCGAAGTCGATTCCAACATGTAGGTGAATTGGCCTGGCACTTTTTTCCCCTCCAAGTGAGAATGATTAAAGTTCTCCCTTCTGTCCCCTGATTTTCCAGCACATGTGTAAATGCAACAGGAAGGGTTTTCTCTCCAGTCCCCAAGTGATGGGACGGTGCAAGTGAAGGGCCAAGACAGGAAGCAGGTGACAGATTATAGCATAGACTGTATAGATTTGCCTTATTTGCTTCTTTTCTTTCTATATATTTCAGCACTCAAGAAAAGGCTTACAAATAATTAAAGTCTGTTAAAGACACAGGAAGCTCTTCACCTGCCCCATTTATACTGCCAATGTTCACTGATGTACTCTTGACACTCTTTCTTTTACATGAGAATTCCTTTCCCCTTCAAAGTCTCCTGGAGTAACCATCCTCTCTAGTTGCAATCACTTTCTCTGTGACAGCAGATAAATCAACAGGGTTGCATAAATCCTACGCATTACACATTCAGCAATCTTATTTTACCAACTGGAAAGACATTCTGGTCAAGGAAAGATTAGACAGGCTTTATACATGTCATGTCATGTTCTTCACCCTTAAACCGTCAATATGAAATTCATTGGGGATATTATTTGAAAGAAGATGGGTGGAGTCATCTGACATTGCCTTGTTCACATTTGGAGGTCCACTGGGAGAGGAAGAGCTGGTTAACAGATGCAAGAAAGTGAATGGCAGTGGACACCAAATTTGCCGATGACACAACAGTTGTTGGCAGAATCACAGAGAGGAATGAGGAAGTGTACAGGAGTGGGAGAGATAACCATTTGAATGGTGTCACAACAACCACCTTCCACCCCACCTCACAAACATTAAAGAACTGACTGTTGGCTTCAGGAAGGAGAAACATGGTGAACATGAGCCCATCCTCATCAAGGGGTAAGCAGTAGAAAGGGTAAAGAACTTCAAATTCCTAGGTGCCATCATCTCTGAAGATCTATCCTGGGGCCTTGACATCGATGTGATCATGAAGAAGGCTCACCAGTGGCTGTATTTTGTTAGGAGTTTGAAGAGATGTAACATGGTGTGCCATTGAGAGCATTATGACTGGTTCCATCACTGTCTGGTATGGAAGTGCCGATGCACAGGAAACAAAAGGGCTGCAGAGGATTGTAAACTCGGTCAGTGCCATCATAGGCATTAGTCTCTATCCCATTAAGGCCATGTACAAGAGGTGGTGTCTAATGAAAGCAGGCTCGATTATCCAGGACCCTCACCACATGGGCCATGCCATCTTCTCACTGCTACCATCGGGAAGGAGACACTACTTTCCTTTTTTCTCTATTTTGCCCTATTATTTTTATATCTTGCACTTACGGAATTGTAATTTATAGCAATTTTGCACAATACTGCTGCCGCAAAACAACAAATTTAATGACACGACCAGGACAAAAAAACCTGATTCCGATTCGGTATCTGATTTCACAACTTCCACGTGTAAGCCAGTCAATGATTCTGATAAACTTTCACCAACCTCCCCCATTTAACTGCTAATCAGTCTCTTCACAGCATGAAGACTTGGTAGAGCAGCCCAGAAAAAATAATTTTCAACATGCCTGTAATTTCTATTTAATTGCAGGTCTGTTCCTTTTAACTTGTCTGTTCACATTATGAGCTCTAGACTCAGTTTTTATTCATGCAGAAGTTTGCTAACAATTGAGTGTATCTCAATCAACTCATTACCCTGTGAATGATCTCCCAAGGAATGATTTAGTGTTTCATTGACTTTATTTCACAGTCACCTTGTTCCCTTATTGCTGACTTCCTGTCTGAATTATCCTATATTCTAGCTCCAGTGATGCTTGACACAGCCAGGATGGATTGTCAGCTCTCTGCCAGCTGATTATTCATTGTGTTGCCAAAATAAGGAGGTAGAAAGACAAATACCACCCGCTTTTTTCTGATAGGAGTACGTCGTGGTCACTTGATAGTGAGGCATGTTTGGCAACTGTCCTGAAGAATCCGGTCATCTTTCATCAAAAGGAGACAGTGTCAAGTCTAAAAGCCCAGACGGAGTCAAACATCATTAGGAGTAAATTTAATCTGCAAACTTGATTCTTTCTTTCATTAATTGGGAAACAGACACCATGGTTGTGCCAGCAACTTTACCCAGGAAGGCTATTGTTGCAAAGCACTTCGACAAACGTTATATCAATTTGCTTCATATTGCTAATCATCACATTATCAAATGTTCGAACCCCACTCTGTCTGCATTGAATTTTTCACGTTCTACTCATGTCTGCGTGGGGTTTCCCTGGGGGTTGTAGGTTAATTGGGTGTAAATTGGGCGGAACAGGCTTGTGGGCCGAAATGGCCTGATACCGTGTTGTGTGTCTAACTTTAAAAATAAAATTTAAAAAAAGCATTTTTAAAATATCTGGACAAATCATTTTGCCTTTAGTATTTTCCAGCAGAAGCTGTTTTGAAACTATTAAAAAGGGTGGTAAACGTTTGCAGGGAGAATCGTAGAATCATAGAGTTGTACAATGTGGAAAAAGGCCCTTCAACCCAACTTGCCCATGTCAGCCAAAATGTCCCACCCACTCAAGATGCACTGGCTGCATTTGCCCTTTAAGAATTATTTTCCAGAACTCGATAGACTCAGGATCATTACCCATGGATTGGAGGGTAGCTAATGTTACCCCACTATTTAAAAAGAAGGGTAGAGAAAAAGCGGGGAATTATAGGCCGGTGAGCCTTACATCAGTAGTGGGCAAAATGATGGAATCCATTATTAAGGATGTAATAGCAGAGCATATGACTAGCAGAGAAGGGATCGGACAGAGTCAACATGGATTTACAAAAGGCAAATCGTGCTTGACAAATCTATTGGAATTCTTTGAGATGGTGACAGGTAAAATGGATGGGGGAGAGCCAGTGGATGTGGTGTACCTGGACTTCCAAAAGGCCTTCGATAAGGTCCCGCATAAACGACTGGCTTACAAAATCAAGGCTCATGGGATTGGGGGCAAAGTATTGATGTGGATTGAGAACTGGCTGGCAGCTAGAAGACAGAGAGTTGGGATAAATGGCTCGTTTTCTGAGTGGCAGGCGGTGACCAGTGGGGTGCCACAGGGATTTGTACTGGGACCCCAGCTGTTCACAATTTACATTAATGATCTGGATGAGGGGATTGGATGTAATATCTCCTAATTTGCAGATTTCACTAAGCTAGGAGGGGTTGTGTGCACGGAAGAGGGGGTCAGGAAGCTCCAGTGTGATTTGGATAAATTGAGGGACTGGGCAGAAACATGGCAAATGCACTACAATGTGGATAAATGTGAGGTTATCCACTTTGGTAATACAAGCCGGAGGGCAGATTACTATTTGAATGGCAATAGATTAAGAGATGGGGAAGTGCAGAGAGACCTAGGGGTACTTGTACACCAGTCTCTGAAGGCGAGCATGCAGGCACAGCAGGCGGTTAAAAAGGCAAATGGTATGTTGGCCTTCATATCAAGGGGGTTTGAGTATAGGGACAAGGATACCTTACTGCAGCTGTACAGGGCCTTGGTGAGACCCCACCTGGAGTATTGTGTGCAGTTTTGGTCACCTTATCTAAGGAAGGATGTTCTTTTTGTGCAGAGGCGATTCACCACGCTGATACCTGGAATGGCAGGAATGACTTATGAGGAAAGATTGCGCAAATTGGGATTGTACTCGCTGGAGTTTAGAAGATTGAGAGGGGATCTCATAGAGAGATATAAAATTCTGGCAGGACTGGACAGAATGGATGCAGATGGGATGTTTCCAATGATGGGAAAATCCAGAACCCGGGGCCATGGTTTGAGGATAATAGGCAAACCATTTAGGACCGAGATGAGGAGGAATTTCTTTACCCAGAGGGTGGTGAATTTGTGGAATTCATTGCCACAGAGGGCAGTAGAGGCAGGTTTATTAAATATATTTAAGAGGGAATTAGGTATATTTCTTCAGTATAAGGGTATTGAAGGTTACGGAGAGAAGGCGGGGACGGGGTACTGAACTTTAAGATCAGCCATGATCTTGTTGAATGGCGGAGCAGGCTTGAAGGGTCGAATGACCTACGCCTGCTCCTATCTTCTATGTTTCTATGTTTATGTAGGCCTCAGGCCTGAAATGTTGGTAATATGGATGCTGTAAGACCAGCTGAGTTCCTCCAGCATTTCCGTGTGATTTTACTTTATCCCTCTAAAACCACCCGACCCAAGTATCTCTCCAATGTTCATTGAAATTGTAAGAGAACCTGCCTCAACTACCTCCTCCATCCACCCATTCCATACACCCACCACCCTCTGTAAAAAAAAATGTCAACCCCCACCCCTCCTGTCAGTTCTTTCCCCATCAACTCAAACCAAAGTCCTCCAGTTCCCGACTCCCCCAGTCTAGGCAAAATGTGTTCAGTCGATCCACCACTCACTCCTGTGATCATGTTCACTTCAATGAGAAGCATCAAAATTAAGACAAAAGTGAAGATGTCTGCAATATCACAGTGAAAGGGGTATCTTCCACTCAATACAGGATTGTTGACTGAAATGCATAATGATTTGTGGTTAATACATATGTTTACTTAGAGTAAGTGCAGAGGATTAAAAAAATTATTCTCGTGTCTTCGATAGCATCAGGTCTCTGTACAGTTTGGTTTTAATACAAACTTATGTTTCGCTGAAGGGGTGTAATCATTCAGACCTTTGGCATTTAATCTGCTTTGTTATTTCAAAAAAGGTTGTATTTCCATGATCCTTGACAAATTGAGTGTCCTATCTGGTTGCATCATTGTGTGGCATGGTAGCTGCAGATTGGAAGATCATTTAAACAACCAAGAGGATTACTGGGGTCTCCCTTTCCTCTATAGATGACATTTGAAAATCAGAACCAGAATTTATTGTCATGAACAAGTCATGAAATTCAGTGTTTTGTGGCAGCATCATAGAGCAAACATTCAGATTATAAACCATCTTAAAACAATAACATATAAAAAATTAAAATAATAGTGCACAAAAATTAAGGCAGTGTCTTTGGTTCATTAATTATTCAGGAATCTGATGGCAGCGGGGACCATTGTCAAAATGGGGCTCAAGGAATTATAGAAGACCCTTTCAATCCAATGCATAGTAACTTTAACCCTCTACCATCAAGGTACAGGAGCATCAAATTCAGGACTGCCATGCTGGGGAATAGTTCCTTCCTACAAGCTGGGAGACTGATGGGAAGGCACGGTTGGCTTAGCAGTTAGCTCGACGCCATTACAGTGCCAACATTCGGGACCAAGGTTCGAACACTGTGAGGAGTTTATATGTTCTCCCCATGACTTTGTGGGTTTCCTACGGGGGCTCCGGTTTCCTCCCACTGTTCAAAACATACTGGGGGTTGTAGGTCAATAGGGTATAATTGGTCCACACAGGTTTGTGGTCCGAAATGGCTTGTTGCTCTGCAGCTTGTCTAAAAAAAAGTATCCTGCAACCGTATAAGTCATTCCAAATATTTATATTTACTTTAAATTTTGATTATTTATGTGATCATTATGCACTGGGTATTGTGTGTTTTTGTGTGTGTATCAAGGTCTGGAGAGGTGCTGTTTTGTTGTGTTGTATATGTAAAATTCAGATGATAATAAACTTGAACTCTATTACTGAGCTAAACAAACACACAAAATGAAACAAAAAAAGCCAATTTGAGATAAAAGCAGAAATTGCTGGATATACTGGCAGGATCAGTGCCAAGAGAGGGCAGGAAGCAAGAATTAATATTTTAGGTCACTGACATTTAGGAAACTTCAAACTATTAAGTTTGTTTCTCTTTGTTGATGCTGCCTGATCCACTGACCATTTTCAGTGTTTTCTGTCTTTCTGCCAGTTTTGAGAATCATTCCCTGTTACATAGTGATCTGGAACCAGTTCACAGAAATTGCAAGTGACCCAGTGGGAAGTGCTCAGTGCACAGAACATGCTCTTCATTCAACAGTCCTCCCAATGATCGACCATTGGAGCAATTCAGCGACTTGAAGGTGATTTAACTTTTATTTACATTGAGACCTGTCACCCAATTAGTCCCAATTAAACCATAGCCCCATATGTTTCTGGAGGGTTGGAGGAAACTGGAGCACCTGGGTCATGTGGAGAATGTACAGTGCCCCACCTCAGTCCCTATATTTGTTCTGGTCAGGTTGGATCTGCAGGATAACAGCAGTTATTTACCTATTCAGAAAGGCGGAAGAAACTGAAACCTAAACTCATCCACAATGATTTTCTGGCATTGAAACCACAATTTTTCTAAAATTGTTTTGAGTAGCTCTTAAAAGAATCGTAACATTTGTTTGTAATTCTGAAATGGTACTTGCACTGTTGTTTGAGAGACAATGGGTATTAGGAGCTGAACTTTTTGGGCTAATAGCTTATTTCCTTGTGTCAAGTCTAAGAAATGCCCCCTTTAAAAGTTCACATCACTGTGCAGCAGTCAGTCAACCCAAACTAGGGATTGTTGGCCAGGACTGCCTGCATGAAAACAAAATGGACCTCGTCATGGAGCAGAGGAAAATGTCGGAAGTGGAAGAGAGAGCTTCCAAGGAGACTTACTAAAGAAAGATGCGAGGTCATCCCTGTAATGGCATGAATGCTTCACTTTTAGAAGTCCTGCAGTGCAGCCAAACCTTCCTTTTAAGTACCCGACGTTTCTGGAATTTTGCATTGCAATATTGATCAACCTTTAATACAGTAATCAGTTTGAGCCATCGGCGTGATTAATTGCTGGTTCTGGGGTATCAGTGCGATTTTTGTTATACCTCAACTCCAATTATCCAAAATGCTCATGACCCGGCCCATTTCAGATAAACTGGTCATTAAAAACATAGCCCAGTAGCAACAGCAAATCACTTGTCACAGTGTTTAAACAACAAGGGGAGGCTTTTAAAGCATTGAAATAAAGTTAATTCTCACCAAAAAAAATGCTGGCCACCGCCGAACACCGACACCTCCCCACCGAGGGTCCGTTCCTGCCAGGGGTCCGAGGTCTGCCGTTGCCGGGAGCCCGAGATTTTCCGCCAAGGAGCCCCATGTCCCAGTCAGTTCGCTTCCGAAAAGGTTTCAGATAAATGAGGATTTGAGAGAATCCAATTTTGGATAATCGGAGCTGTTCTGTATTTTATGGAATTATGCAGATGGATCTGGGTTTGGGACCTAACCATCATGTAAAGGGGTGGTTGAAAGATGACCCCGTAGGGCTGAAACACTTTGACAGGTGAGAGAAGCTTTTCATTTGTAAACTACAGCAGAATTCATGATTATCAGCATTTAAAAGACACCAAAGTCAGATGGGGCTGTGTGATGTGGAGACAAGTTGGGGGGGTCCACAAAGTGACTAGTCTGAACACAGACTAATTAAAAATTTTCATTTTAGACATACAGCATGGCAACAGGCCCTTTTGGCCCACAAGCCCGTGTTGCCCAACTGAAGTACATTTTAAGGGTGCGAGGAAACCAGAGCCTCCAGGGAAAACCCACACAAGCACAGGGAGAACATACCAACTCCTTACAGACAGTGCAGGATTTGAACCCCGGTCCCGATGGTAGTGGTGGATTAACTACCACCCAGACCCCTAGGCCGAGCCCACTGACCTTGCCCCCAAACCCCAGGTGATGCCCTTCCCTCACATATTCTAAATTTATCCACTGGGTGTCTACTTGGAGTGTGCGTGTGTACACTGTGCTTGGCGATGGCAGGATAGAATTGATAGGCTGGGTGGCAATAGCCCGGAGACGATGGGTGCATAAGGAGGGGAGGGGTTGGACCAGTAGTGGGGTGCCTGGGTGTCAACCACTGGTGGGGACCTAATCAATTGGCTCTGACATGGGGCTGCATTTGGGGCAGTTTGTCTTATCTCTGTTCAGCTCTCTGCTGCGCCACACCCCCTGGCTTGTACCAGCCGCAGCCAGACGTCCCGCCTTTCAATGATTTACATTGCAATTTGTAAACTCTGGGTACAATGTCCAGAAACTGTTCTGTCATTCATAATTTAAGCAGCATGAATAACTAAAGTGAGTCCAGGGTTAATTGAATCAGTTGTCCCCGACTTTTCCATGACCAATGCTGGCGCTGCCTGAGCCAAGTCCTGCAGCAGGAGGAAGACCTCAGACTCGTGCATGTCTTTACAAAAGCGAGCATTGATTGACAAGTAGTGGTACTTCTGTGACCATGAGGCGTGAGTCTTGATTGAGTGACTACACTACACTACTATGTATAATGTTGTACTAGTACTACATGCATAATAAAATATCATAAAGACAAGTTATATGAATCAATAACAGACCTTTTATTCCATTCTCACATAATAAATAATTGCTGCCCTTTGAATAGGAAATTAGCACCTGTGTGGATCACCATAGAGGGACACAGTTATTTTGTTAGTGATTTATCCATCACAGATTATTTAATAGATGGTGTTCCCTTCATATGGAAAACAAGTGATTTGGGGCCCAGTATGCTAAATTAACAAGGAAGAGTTTAGGAGATCTGCCCACTGTCCCACAACTCCCTTTGAGCTTGACAGCAGCACAGAGGATAGGTAGTTCGGTGCCTGTTGCCAGTCTAATGGGCAGGATTCAAGCCCCACCCTACCACCACCACCCACCCACCCCCCATCCTCCACCTTCCCACCAAACTATTAGATCTTAAACGCCTCTCCGACCGAATTGGACGTTAAAAATCTAATAGTTTGGTGGGAAGGTGGAGGATTGCACACACTGCAGCGGCAAATCTTCATGCCGCCAGCTCTCAGAAACTGCCATATGCATCACGCCGGCTATGGCGCAACTCTGACTCTGGCCCACAGTCACCGGCTTCGCCCATGCAGTAATCGTGAAACAATAAACTGAGATCAGGCTGCCCTTCCATGAGAAAAGATGAGAGGAAGCTTGAACTGCTGTGCACTGGCTGGCCTGAATGGCCTGCTTTCCTTTATAATTCTAGCAAGATTTGCTCCAATTGATTCAGCCTGAAACATCGATCATCAGTGAAATACCCAAAAGCACTGGAGGAACTCAGCAGGTCAGACGACATCTATAGAAAGTAAAAGGGATTGGAGTTTTCGGGCCTGAGCCCTAGGTCAGCACTCCAGGTCCGGAACGTCAATGGCCTTTTACTTTCCATGGATGCTGTGTGCTTGGTGAGTCATTCCAGCACTGTTGTGTATGCACTGGATTCCAGCATCTGCGACTTTTCTCATTTACAAACATCAGTGAAACACGAGTCTCCAACTGCAGAGGTTAGGAGCAGGCAGTGTCTCTGGAATGAAACGTCAGAACCGCACAATTTTCCGAAACTGAACCTTCGATACATAAGCTGGAAAAATAGAATACAATTAAGATTCTCTTTCATGTTTTTGGTTTAATAATTAAAAACCCATTTGAAGAAACACATCCTCGATTCAGAAACTCTTTCCCATACCTCTACTTACTGCATCAAGTTCACTCTGGCTCTAATCCTGACATTACAAATTCTTCACTTTACAAACTAAAAATTGTACCATTAACTCAGGGGGATTTCACCCCCATCACTATATTCTTGACAGCTCTTTGCAGAGAATCCAATTGATGACATGTTAGCACCGTTGGATTGTAAGCATGCATCCAGTCTCACTTCCAAATCTCTCCAGATCCTCGGCCTTCATTGAAATGTCATGTTATAGCTCCCTTCCTGAAATCTAGTTCAGGTCCTCTTGCTCCCATCCTGAAATCCAGTTCAGGTCCTCTTGCTCCCATCCTGAAATCCAGTTCAGGTCCTCTTGCTCCTGTCCTGAAATCCAGTTCAGGTATTCTTGCTCCTCGGAACAAAAGATTTGTCTCCCTGCCCTCCTCCTTGGACTTTAAAAACACCCACCACCCTCAAGTCCTTGCACCCACTATTGCATTTCTGCAGAGCATAAACTTGCTGCTGTCAGCATCTGCCTCTCCTTTACAGTGCGCCTGAGCACATTTTCTAAATTTAACATTGAAACATGTTGCCTCATTCGTTGGCAGAAAATGATTGGCCTCAGTCTTTGATCTTTGTGAACCTCAGCAGATGCTCCTGCCACAGACCGTGTTTCAGAGTCTGGTCTGAACACGGAAAAATTGTCACACTCTCAGACCTTCTGAAATTCAAGCATCTTGATGAGCCTCCCTCTCTCTTCATTATATCCATCTTATGTCTGTTTTCCAAACAAGGTTATTGATATGTTCCTCGTGCTACTCACACCCTTGTGCTTGCTAGATAGAAGGCTTGCTCCATTTTGTTTGTGGGAGGAATATTCAATTGATCTTAACTGTGCTGCTGCAGAGGCTGCTGGAGGCAAATGCATGGACACTCAGTTACTCTCTTTCAGGCCAACACTAATCTGTCTGCTTTACAGCAGGTAGAAGGCAATATTGTGTAACATTACATGTTCTGTACATGACAATAAAGGAATCTTGAATCTCAGCTAAGCTGGGGAACACCTTTCTGAAAATGTCTGAATGTGATAACTTTGCAGTGTTCATTAACCTTTAGATAAATAGCATTGACTTTTTCTTGTTAAGAACAAAGAACAAGATTCATGGTACAGTAGCAGAACTTTTGCCTCAGACTGGTATATTCAATCCTGACCTCCAGTGCTGATGGCATGGAAATCTCCCTGAGTTCATGTGGGTTTCCTCCAGGTGCTCCAGTTATTCCCAAGGCTCAAAGTCACGCAGGTTGATAAATGGCCACTGCAAATTGTGGTAGAAAAACACACCGAAATGCTGGAGGAACTTTGCTGGTCTTGTCAGTGTCTGTAGGAGACAAAGATATATGGCCAACGTTTCGGGCCTGAGCCCTTCTTCAAAGAATGAGGTCTGCAGTCTTTTGTGTTTCACTCAGGTGATGGGAATGCAGGGGAAACCAAAATAGGATTCATGGAATTGTGAACATGTTAAGACTGTAAGACATAGGAGTAAAAATAGGCTATTCTGTTATCGAGTCTGTCCCGCATTTAATCGTGAGATGATCCATTTTTCCACTGCTCGACCTTCCCATAACCTTTGATGCCCTGGCTAACCAAGAACCTTCCAAACTCTGCCTTAAATGCACCCAATGATTTGGCCTTCACACCCGCCTGTGGCAACAAATTCCAATGATTCACCACCCTTTGGCTGAAGAAATTCCTCTCCATCTCTGTTCTCAGTGGACGTCCTTCAATCCTGAAGCTGTGCCCTTTTGTCCTTGACTCTCCCACCATGGGAAATAACCTTTCTACATCTACTCTGTCTATGCCTTTCAAAATTCAATCTGTTTCATTCACCTGAATGATGGCCAAAAGCCATCAAGCATTCCTCATATGATAACCCTTTCATTCCCAGAATCATCCTTGACCTCCTCTGATGTCAGCACGTCCTTTCTTAAATGGGGAGCTCCAAGCTGCTCACAGAACTCCAAAGTGAGGTCTCCCCGGTACCATATAAAGCCTCAACATCACATCCCTGCTCTTATATTCCATTCCATGATCAATGCCTGCATAACTTGCTTAAGGTATAAACCCAAGCAAAATAAATCCACCCCTGCTCAAAGTCCAAGTGTCAGACTCACGAGATGTCGCTGGTTCACTATCTAAAATGTAATGGCTTTCTGCCGCCAAAGCCTCTTTCCTAATTGGATCTTCACTCTGTTCGGGATCAGAAGTCCCATTTATATAGCACAATGACCCAGAGTGTTGATTGCTTTACAGTGTGTGAATTGGCAGCAGGAACCGGCTCAGTACCAGCAGCCAGCAGAATCATAGCCCTCCTGCCAATACATAAGAGGAACCAATGTCACCATTACAGTGCAGTTAATCATCGCTGACGCCGCATATTAAATATTATTTTAATGCTTGGTGCCCATATGCCTCTTGTTATACATTCGTGGTTTGCAACATTATCATAAATTTTATCAACAGTGCTGTTTTTTTATTATATATTATTAGGGCAATACATTAATAAAGTTATATATTATTGGCAGTTCAGGTTGTATCTCTTTAATTCGGCAACACCGGTACCTGGCCATTGCCAGACCACAGAAAATGTCTGAAAATAGAAAATGGCCCCTAAGGGAACCCATATCCAAAGGCTGCACAATTGGAGTAGTGGTCAGTGCAACACCTTTTCAGCACCAGCGATCGGGACCGGGGTTCAAATCCGTGCTGCTTTTAAGGAGTTGGTAGGTTCTCCCCGTGTCTGCGTGTGTTTTTACCCCGGGGGATCCAGTTTCCTCCCACTGTTCAAAACATACTGGGGATATAGGTTAATTGGGTGTAATTGGGGGCACAGACGAGGGCCGAAATGGTCTGTAACTGTGCTGTGTGTCTAAATTTATTAGAAAATAATTTTAAAATTTAATTTAAAGCTTAAAAAAGGAAATAGTACAGTGGAGCGGCATGGTTAGCACAGCGATTAGCACAACGCCTTTACAGCGCCAGCGATCGTGGTCAGGGTTTAAATCGCATGCTGTCTGTAAGGAGTTTGTACTAACAGTGGCAGATTCAAATATGCTGGACCATGGGAGTTGCTGGACCACAGGGTTCCGGATAAGAGAGGTACAACCTGTATAATGCACTTTTATAGCTACCATTCTATCAAGAGCAGCAATAATTCAACCTGAACAACAGAACAAAATAAGCAGGAATCAACCCACTGCTGGTCCAACAATCAGGACTTGTTGGCAAGGAACCCACACAGGCTGTGAACTGCGGGTGACTTGGGGCCAAAGGCCTCACGCCGGACTGCAGACTGCTTGAGACTGGCTCATGAAAACCACGTATCGACCCTGGGATTCAAGAAGGTGCTGAGGGCAAGGAGGATTCTTGAAGGGCCCTGGGCGCTGAAGGGTTATTCATCATGTCGGAGGTTTGATTTGAATTGAACTGGAATTTTGCAATGTCTGCAGAGCACTGGAGCTGAATCCATGGAGGCATGGAGACTGGGAGGGCTATCTTTTGCTTCTCTTTCTCTAAGGGGTGTCGGGCAATGCTGATGGTGAATCTTAATCAACCTTATGACAGACTAAAGGTAATTTTGTGTAATATTACATTTCTGTTTTATTACATGACCATAAATAGTATCTGCATCAGAATAAGTTCACTTCTCCAAGGCTCTCGAGCTGCACTTTGACAGACGAGTCAGATAACTTTCTTGGTCATGCTGGAAGGAGCTTTAGCAAGTCTTGATCTGGTGATTATAGATACCGTCAGTTGATACATCGGACAGCTGTGCAATTCGATTCAGCAGTGCCTGGAGGCTCAGGGAATGCAATAACAGAGGCCATGTATTGGGGTTAGTTACCAGCCAGAATTCATGTACTCTTCCTCCCCACTGGTGTGAACTACTTCACATGAGGCAACAAACAGAAATGAAATCATTTTCATAAAATTGTTTCTATGAATTACAGTTCCTTCTTATTAATATGGGAAACTGATACAAGATGATAAACATTTTGACAGTTTAAAAAAAAAATCACAAAACAGTACCATGTTCGCGTACTTAATTGCAGGGGATTTAGACAACAACTCTGTTATCTCCAGCTGCAATGGCCGAGATCTCTCAGTAGCCACTCTGATGTTACACAAAAGACTGAGGTGGTGAAACTGATAGGCTTTTATTGACTATAGACTGGAACAACAGTCAATCTCGTCAACTGATCATGGCAGGGTGAATGGGGAGCATGCAAAGGGATTATGGGTAGGATTGGTCTCGCGAGGCATGTCCAGCTGGCAGTAGCCAATCACAGTATTACAATGGTTTACCACACACCCATTTCAATTCCCCACCCCATCATGCCTCTCCATGGTGTCATACACTGCCAGACTGAAACCAATTGGAGGAACAACATCTAGTATTCTGTCTGTGCACCGTCCAACTGAATAGCATTAAACATTGACTTCCCCCCCCCCCACCACTCTGCTTTCTCATCCATATTTCTCCTTTCCCCTTCCTCTGTCTCCCTCTCTTTCCCTTTTCCTACTGTATCCTTTCCTCCCTGACCAATTCTCACTTTCCTCTCCTGTCCTCCTATCCATGTCCAATTATCACCATTTGCCTGTTTTTCTGTGCCCCTCCCCCTTCCCTTCTCCCCCCAGCCTTTTAATTCAGGCACCTGCATACTTTTTGCTGGAAGAAGGGCTCTGGCCTGAAACATCGGTTATATATCTTTACCTCGTACAGACGCTGCAACACCGGCTGAGTTTCTACAGCATTTCTGTGTTTTTATCACAATTACAGCATCTGCAGAATTTTGCATTTCACATCAGCTGATTACGTCAGAGTTGGATATCTCGCTGGCGGATCACGGGCAGGCTGAAGCAGAAAGATTTGCTCAATTACAGTCTTTTAATGCTGAAAGGTAGGTAGCAGCACAGAATCTAAGAGAAAGGACAATTATCCATTTAACAAATCAACAGACACATATCTATGCAACGTCCCAGGTGTAGCAAAGCTTTCTGAAAATTTTCACAGGGGCAGTAGCAAGGTAAAATTTAAAACCAAGGTACAGAGGGGAGATGAGCTGAAAGTTTGGGCTTGATAGATTATCAGGGGGAACATTAAGGGAAGAGAAAGGGAGACACAATTAGGTCAAAGCAGGGAATTCCAAAGTTTTGGACCTAAGTAAGATAACCAATGGTGGAATATTTAAATGTGGGAATGATTATGAACATGAAATTGAACAAGCGCATTTTTTTTTGGTGGATGGAAGCGATGAAAGAAAAAGGGAGGGGAAAGGTTATGAGGAATATATAAAAAGGTTGAGAACTTTAAAATGGAAAAGTTACTTGCAGGAGCACAGACTGATGCAACGAGGACCAACTGGCTTTGCACTATATGCAATTTATAATATCACCAGTTATTTGCAGTCTAATGAAGCATTGAGATTCGCTTGGGCTGAGGTTGAACTGAGGCAGGACTTCCAAGAATTAGCCTGGATAAATGCAGAGGTCAAGCTGATTTTTGTTGCCATGTACATGGGAGTATTGGTCTCAGCGAGCCTCCAGCCTTTGGAGATTGGTCAAAGGCTGAAAGGGAAGGGGATGAACCTGCTCCATCAAGAATCTTCCCATCTCTGCCTGTTCAAGGAAAACTGCCTCAGGAGGGTGATACTTTCCAATCTGTGAAATTCTGCAGGTAGGCCCTAGCTATGCACCCACTGCTTGGGCCCCTTTGCCTCGGGGTATAGATCCCAGTTGGAAAGTGCTCTGGTAATCTGTTGCAACACATACTGGCATTGGAGGAGGTGTCATCAGAGGATAATCAGTTCTTTCTTCTTGAAAAGAGAACAACTGACATTGCAGGTATGTGAATTTCCCTAGATTACATGCTCTTCATAATGCTGGGGAGTGGACTGGATTCAAGTTTTAAATGTTTTTTTAAAATTCAGACATACAGCACTGTAACAGGCCATTTCGGCCCACAGGTCCATAGAGCCCAAATTACACCCAATGAACCTACACCCCAGTTTATTTCAAATGGTGGTAGGAAACTGGAGCCCCCAGGGAAAACACAGGCAGACACAGGGAGAATGTACAAACTCTTTACAGACAGTGTGGGAGTCGAACCTTGGTCCTGATTGCTTGCGCTGTAAAGGCATTGCGCTAACCGCTACACCAGCCATGCCATCCTAGAAATTTGTTTTCTAGGTTCCCATGTCAACCTTGGGCTCCTCATAAAATTGAATGCATGACCAGTGCTGTGCAGCTGAGAACCTTGCATGACGCATTGAGGTCGGGTCACTTCAATATTCCCCCCCCCCCCACCACTGTCCACAAAGTGCTAGGGTCTGAGTTGGCAGGCAGGAGTGTCAGAGGCAGTAACACAAATTTGCTTGTTCCTCCTTCACCTGTTGAAGCTCCATTAATGAGGCTTGGCCATATGTAAATTCATGTTTACTTATCTTCCAATTGTACAAGTACTGCACAAACTGATGAAAAAAAGTTCTTTGGTCCTGGGGTAAAACACTGCAAACCCAAGTACAGAAATAACACACCTACAGACAAATGATACATATGCAGTATGTGTATACAATATTAAAGTAAATAAATATTATTGTTAAATTAATAGTCGGGTCACGGAGGGTTTTTATGAGCAGCTCATCAGTCGTTCAGCATCCTCGCTGCCCATGGGAAGAAGCTGTTCCTCAGCCTAGTGGCACTGGCTCTGATACTCCTGTATCTCTTTCTCAATGAGAGTAGTTGGATGATGGTGCGTGTGGGGTGGTAGGGGTCCTCACTGATTTTGTGAGCCCTCTTTAGACAACAATCCTGATAAATCACATTGATGGGCAGGGGGTGGGAGACCCCAGTAATCCTCTTTGTCATGCTTATGGACCTATGGATCGACCTCCAATCTGATGCTCTTAGTCTACAGCCACCATACCTGCTGCCTGTTCCTTGAATAGGTTGGTCCTTTCCTACTCAACTCCTGCACCTCTGCCTCTTCTTGCCAAAGCCTTACCATTCTGACAATGACTGCTGCGCTACACAATCCCTCACTTTTATAGCAATGTTTGCATCACCTGACCTTGTTTGCCCTTCAACTGTTGAGCTCGATTGCGCAATCAGCTTCATCCTTCTAATCTCTTGTAAGTACAGTCCCAGAGACATCAAATGGTCCTTGTATGTTAACCCTCTCATTCCTGAGATCTTTCTCATAAACCTCCTCTGGATTCTCTCCAAGGCCAGCACACCTTCCTTTGATATAGAGCCCAAAACTACTCACAATACTCCAAATTTGGTCTGACCAACACCTTGTAAATCTCACCATTATGTCTTTGCTTTTATATTTTCCTCCTCTTGGAATGAATGTTACTATTGCATTTGCCTTCTTTACCACTGACTCAACCTGTAAGAGAACCTTTAGGGGATCCTGTGCTAGGGCTCCCAAATTCCTTTGGACCTTTGCTTTCTGAATTCTCTCCCCATTTAGAAAATATTCTATGCCTTTACTCCTATGATCGAAGTCCCTGACTATGCACTTCCCATGTTGCGATTTTTGGTAACGTGAAGCTGCTTCATTCTGCATTTACATGGAGGCATGAATTGAAAAAAATAAATTTGGGTTTATTATTTTAATTTTCAGATAAATTCAAGGAGAGGAAATTTTATTCCATATCTTAAATTTTGAGTAGTGATCTGTGAATTGCTTAAGGACGAATTTCCTAAACTCGAATCGCAGCCTGCATTAGCAAATTGTTTATAGAATTTTGCATTTGCAGCCTTATGTCTTATTAATTATATTTAATTTGCTGATGGGTTGATTGTCATTGGGTTCCAAGTTATTACAGGACCGATGATTTCATTTGTTAGGTGCATGCTTTATTTAAAAGCTTTACTGCATAAAACAAAGATTTATTACAAATATAGATCAAAAGTAAATAAAATATAACTTATGAGGGCTGAATCTTGCAGAAATAAATGAATGAGTGGTTATTTTGCTCTAACCAATTAAAATTATTTCCCATTTTTCATTCCAATAGATAATACTTCCATTTTGATCTGGACTTTCACTTCACATATTTTCTCCCTCTGACATCTTTGATGCCTCGTTACAATGCCTTACAACTTGTAGCCCCACGATGAATGAGTCAGGGCGAAATGCCTTCGGATTATCTGTCCATCTAGCTTGACATGACTTATCGGTGAGAGCGGATGCAGAGCAGGTTAGAAAGAAATTGCATTTAGATAGTGGCTGCTTTTTTTGTGTGTGTGTGTGACCTTTCAATGCCCCAAACCATCCGGAGTATAATGGAGGTGGTTTTGAATTAAAGCAACTGAAAATGAGAAGAGAGAACCATCAATATCTGGAAAGTGAAGGGAGCTAACAGATGCAATAGGAAATTAAATAATCACTGACATTTATTGAAGTATTTTAATGAAGACACATGTCTAGAGGGACTTCACAAAGATGATCAAACAAAAATTGCCATGAACATACTGGGATAGGGGACCAAATGTTTTATCAGTAATGTTAGATATTTAGAGTTAAATTTATTCATGCAGCATGGTAACAGGCCATTTCGGCCCACGAGCCCGTGCCCCCCAATTACACCCAATTAACCTAAAACCTCCAGTGCATTTCAGACAGTGGGAGGAAACCAGAGGCCCTGGGGAAAACCCATGCAGACATGGGGAGAATGTACAAACTTCTCACAGACAACACAGGATTCGAACCCCATTCCTGAACGCTGATGCTGTAACAGCATTGTGCTAATCAATATGTCAACCCTGTCGGTTATAAATAGCTATTTAAAATGGTGTAAAATGTTAGAATGGGAATTCTTGAGCCTAAGGCATCCGAGAACCTTATGTTCAATGGCAATAACTACAAACTCAGTCCATCCCATAATTGTGTCATTGTTGTTGCAAAACTGGGAACCAACCAGTGCCCAGCGAAGACTCACACCAGCACCAAGTTTAGGACAGGATTGCGTTGGTTTGTTAACAAAGGAAAGTGGAATCTTTCCTCATCCTCAGATATACATGGCTTCACTTTAATACTCTAATAGACACCAGACTTCACTGCATCGAGAACAACTACAAGAGGTGGTGTCCTAAAAAAGCAGCCTCTATCCTCAAAGACCGCCACCACCCAGGCCGCGCCCTCTTCACTCCGCTACCATTGGGAGAAAGGTACAGGAGCCTAAAGACAAGCACTCAGCGGCACAAGGACAGCTTCTTCCCCTCCGCCGTCAGACACCTAAACGAATAATGAACCATAGACACTGCCTGACTTTGACTATTTATTTTCCTTGCATTATTTTGTCCAGTGGTTTATATAAATGTTTGCACTGTGATATGACGCTGCTGCAAACCACTGAATTTCATGACATGTTCATGACAATAAATTCTGAAAGCCTTCTCTGAAATGGATAATTCTTTCTGCCATCAAGTTCCTGGAATAGTGCTTGAATGTATGGCCTGATTCAGAGATTTTTAAAAAAATTTAAATTTAGACATACAGCACGGTAACAGGCCCTTTAGCCCACGAGCCCGTGCCACCAAATGACACCTGATTTACCTACAACCCCCCAGTATGTTTTGAACGGTGGGAGGAAACAATACCCCCCAGGGAGAACCTATTATTCCTTACAGACAGCTCGAGATTTGAACCCCAGTCCTGATTGATGCCGCTGTAAAGGCATTGCACTAACCACTACGCCAACCATGCCATTGAATTTCATTTTAATAGATGTAGACAGCACTGGAAAGGTCAATGTTCTATGGCATGGCTCCCTTCCCTTGAAAGATAATGGTGAGCAGTCATTCTGGTACTCTATTCCCACAGTGCTCATGGATTAGGAGTATCAGGAATAAATACCAGCAGCAATGAAGGAACAGTGAATTGCAGCGACGCCATCTGATGAATTGTTTCCACTGGCCGAAAGAGCTGGTCAGAGTGGACGTGGAAAAGATGTTTCCAGTAGTGGAAGAGCCTAGAACCAAAGGACACAGCGTCAGAATAACAGGACATCCATTTAGAATAGAGGTGGAGAAGTTTCTTCAGTGGGAGAGTTGCGAACCTATGGAATATTTGCTACAGACAGCTGTGGAGGCCAAGTCATTGGGTCTACTGTAACATGGGGTGCATCGGTTCTTGATTTGTAAAGGTGTCAAAGGCTATGAGAAGAAAGCATGAGAACGGGGTTGAGAGGAAATTCAAACAGAGCAGACTTGATGGCCCGAACAGCTTAATTCTGCTTCCGTGCCCTATGGCCTCAAGACCTGGTTTGATGACTGGTTTGGGAACTGCTGCAAGAAAGTAAAGGTTTCACTGTGGTTTCAATAGGATATGCCCGTGGTCTTTAAATGAAAGGGCCTTGTCCATGAATGTACACCAAGATCTTAGGTTGAAGGAATGATGGGATCCAACCCTTTCTGGATTATAACTGATGCAGCTGCAGGAGGGGGGGAGTGGTGGGGAGAAGGTATTATATAGCAGACTCCAAAGAGATGGTCATGGCCTACTCTTGGGAATAGTAATCACACCAGTCTGCAATTTCCTCTAACGTGTTGTGGTCAAAATATGATGTACAAGACCTGAAAAACAGGAGGAGCAGAATTTCGCTGGCTAAAACAGTTTTTTGTTAATTTGTTCCATGCATAGCTGAAAATGGTTGCGAGTCACTTACAATCCAGTTCCAGGGTTCACTCAGGTGGATTATCTGAACACTAATAAATCACCTCAGATTGAATAATGGTAAAAATAAGTAATCAATCCTGTTTATTTACTTAACAAACTGGTTCCAGCTACTAGTTATCAGCACACACCGGATGCTGCTAATTGTCAGCTTGGTCATTCCCTTGAGTCATGAAGTTGTGATGTTGCAAGAAGTGGTTGAACAGACCCGTTCAATAGTTTCAGTGGTATCAAGGAATATTGATTGACAGATGTTTTTTAGTAGGCAAGATTATTACAGGGATCATGGGCCAAGGCAAGTTGGGAGAGTGAAGTTCCAGAGACTTTAAAGTAGTTGAATGAACAGAGGGGCAATTCATCAATGCAGAACCAATCATGGGAACAAGGTGATTGGACAAGGCTTCAAGATTGCAGGGAGAAGGCCAGAGAGTGGGGCTGAGTTGTAGGACAGATCAGCTCATGATAGAATAGTGGAGCAGACCCGATGGGCCCACAGGTCTCCTTCTGCTCCTATATATTGTCATCTTGTGAACCAGTGGCTCTTGTTACCACATCCAATGATCACCAAACACGATGTGCAATGACTCATTTTAAAGAGAGTTAACATCTTAACTCCCAAACGAAGGTTTTCATCGAATGAAATAACAAATCTGAGCAGTCCCAGAAAAGTGGAAATCCTGCTTTATATTTTCTGTTTGAAACTGAGAGCCCACATCAGGTAGCCATTTGAAGTGACTGATATTATTGATTCTCCATCTCCCTGGCAACAGCATTAATTTCTCCAGCACATTAAAGAAGCCTTTGATCTGAGCTGTCCTGATCATTTCCATGCATTACACAATATGTAGGCAAAGTTGAGCAGTCCTTCCTCAGTAGCCACATCCTGGCGAAGGAACTAGCCTTGACATAGACGACTTGCCCTCTGCCACCTTGGACATTTTGAAGACTAAGAGGTCAAAGGTCACCAACTGTCCAAACAACAAAACAGCCTAGAGTTTGAATTCCTGTTTGGAAGTTTAGTTCTGAAAGAGAGAAAGGAAACGGGATCTCTGTTTGGAATAGGAAGTCCATAGATTATATATATTTTAGAGGATTTTAAAGGGAAATCTAAATCTATTTCAGGCATTAGTTGAAATTAGGAACTTCAGCTGTCTTGGAATTTTGAGAATCCTCATAAGAGTAAAGTAAACATTCAGGGCAATGCTGAACTGTTTGAAGTCAAGGGCACAGTTTGACACTGTAAGCACATCCCTGCAACGCACAGCTTCATAAATCAAAATCTTTTGAGTTATTGTTGCAAGAACGCTGCTTTGAAAAGCTTGTCTCTGGAATTTATTTTCCGGCTGCTGCTGTGATCGCGGGCTGGGCTGTTCCAGTGTAATATGCATCCCAGACTCCTGGAGACAGTGAAGCCAATGAGAGGCAAGCCTAAGGGTTGATCTAATACAGTAGCTTTAATAAGAGCGGAAGGTAGAGGCGTGGCAGCTCACTGCTATTTTTACACACATGTCTCCCAGTTGCACACTGTCTCAAGACAACTTTTAAAAAAAACAAGCCTTAATCCTATTTCATAAAGAAATTCTCAGTCGACTGCTAAAAGTTCAGAATGAGGGAATGTTTTCCTGCCTTTATTGCTGCATGTAACTGAACTCCCCCCGACCCACCCTTCCTCTCTCCCCACCCCATCCTGTCACCTCACTCAGATCAATCACGAGGGCAGGATTCAATCAGATCTGGATGACCCATAAGTGGACGGGCCAGCACTTTTAAGAACTCAGAAAGGGGCCCACCAATCACTTAGGGTCAAGCATCGAGCACTGCCATGCTCCTGTCAGATGAAAGCTAATTGGAATGTGTGCCATGTGATCTCCTCCTGGCTTTGAAGATCTTGCCTGAGTGTGTGGGTGTAGAGAGGGTGCTGATAAATCCTCCCTCACAAAGATGCCAGAAGGCAAGCTCCGACCTCTGCCATCTATCAAGAAAGAAAGCAGAAGTGTCTTGGAGACTGAGGGCAGGCAGAAAACAAAAATAAATCTGTGGTAGTTTCATGTGGCATTAAACCTTCTTTCAGACACAATGATCCCACGGCTTTCTTTGAAAGACTACGACTGTTTTTGGTAGTGCCCTGTGCATTTCTTATTACTTGGTTAACATCACCAAACACCTTGTTTGGCTGCCTATGGATCCAGGCAACCTGTCAGGGTCATGGGGCTGTACAGCAAGAAAACAGACCCATTGACTCCACTCCTCCATGCCGACTCAGTTGCCTTTCCGAGCTACTCCTATCTGACCTTTCTCCCTAACCTTCTCCCGACCATGTACCAGCCCAAATGTCCTTTCAAAGTTGCAAAGGTACCTGCCAGCACTATTTCGTCTGGCACCTCATTCCATGTCTGCACCATGGCACAGAAACATAAGAACATAAGTAATAGGAGCAGTGTAGCTCCTTCCCTCCTTAGGTGATTAGTCTTTAATCACCTAAAATCACCAGCATGTCTCACATGTTGCTGGCCCGGTTCCAAGGCAGGTACTGAGGGAGGAGTTTGAGCGAACAGCCTTTATGGGGATTCTGAGGGGAGGAGTCACAGGTACAGGGGTGGGCCAGCCCATGCAATACATTCATACAGACAGTGCTACTAGCTATAAAGTGGTTCCACCACAAGCAGGAGTTAGCCATCTGGCCCATCGACCCTGCTCTGCCATTCAATGTGATCATGGCCGATCTGATGATAGGCTCATCCCCCCCCCCCCCTCACCTGCCTTTTCCCCATATCCCTTAATTCTCTTACTATGTAAAAATCTATCCAACTTTGTCTTAAATATCTTTACTGAGGTCATCTCCCCTGCTTCAATAGCAATGAATTCCACAGATTCACCACCTCTACGAAAACCATTCCTCCACATCTCTGTCCTAAATTTACCTCCCTGAATCTTGAGGCTGTGTCCTCTAGTTCTGGTCTCCCTCACCAACGTAAACAACTTACCTACCTCTATCTTATCTATGCCTTTCATAATTTTATGTTTTTAAAAGATCCCCTTCTAAATTCTAGCAGGTACAGTCCCAGATGAAAACAAGTCCTTCGGTCCTTCTAGTCTGTATTGAACTATTATTCTGCCTAGTCCCATTCATCTGAACCCAGACCATAGCCATTTATACCCCTCCCATTCATGTATCCATCCAATTTTTTCTTAAATGTCGAAATTGAGTCTGTATTCACCACTTCATCTGGCAGCTCATTCCACTGTCTCACTCTCTGTATAAAGAAGTTCCCCTGAATAATCCCAATTAATATTTCACCTTTTATGCTTAACTGATATCTTCTTGTTCTTGTCTCACCTTAGAGGAAAAATCCTACTTGCATTTACACCAGTGGCTCTCAACCTTTTTCTTTCCACTCACATACCACTTTAAGTAATTCCTATGCCATCGGTGCTCTCGGTGGGAAGGGAAGGTTGAGAATCACTGCTCTAGACCCAATTGTTACTGAAATATTTTGCTTGAGAAAAATGGTCATTGGCCCATTTCCTTTGGAGTTCTGAAACCGTGCACATAACGAGTCGATGAGGTATAATTAGAACAGTGGTTTTCAAAACTTTTTCTTTCCACCCACATACCACCTTAAGCAATCCCTTACTAATCACAGAGCACTGATGGCCTAGGGAATATTTAAAGTGGGATGTGAGTGGAAAGAAAAAGGTTGAGACCCGCTGGTTTACATTATCAATACTACTCATAATTTGATATGTCTGTCAAATTTCCTCTCATTCTCTGACACTAGAGGGAAAAAAGTGCAAACCTGTTTAACCTTTCTCTGTCACCTAGATTCTCAGGACCCGGCCACATCTTTGTAAATTTTCTGTACTACAATTGTGACTACGCTTCAAAGAAAGTACATGATTGACTATAATATACATTGAGGTGTCCTTAATGCAAGAACATTTTTCATTTACCACAAGAAGTGAGCTATGTTGATGCTTTTGAATGGTGTGTGTTCCTACAACTTGGTACTGTATTCAAACCAGTAACCTTGTAATTGCAAAGAGATTAAGTACTGGAGGAACTTAGCAGGTCTCGGCTGCACCCATGGGAGATAAAAACATCTAATCAACATTTTGGGCCTGAGCCTAAGGCTTGCGTAAAAAGCAAGCAGCTTCCTTAATGAAAAGGTGGGGAGAGGAGGGAAGAAAGGGCAGGGGATGGAGCACAGGTCAACAGCCAAGAGGCCACAGGTGGACATTAATAGGATGGCAAGGGAGCAAAGCTGAGAATTGATCAGGGCAGCAGCTGGAGGAAAGGCAATAGGGAAAGGGAGAGTGACAGGGGGTGGGGAGCTGGGGGAAAGGACACAGAGGGGTAGGAAAAGAAAGAGAGATGGGGAGAGGCTGACGGAAGCTGGAGGTTGATGTTAATGCCATCCAGTTGGAGGGTGCCCTGATGGAATATGAGCTGCTGTTTCCCCAATTTGTGGCAACTTCATGAAGATACAATCTCCTATTTTAATTTGCGACAACCCAGACACACCTACCCACCCAGCCACATACACCATACCTGAAACCCCAATAATGATCAAAATCAGTGAGGCATTGAGGTGAATCGTGCTGATCCAGAGAGGCATTGGAAAATGGAACTCATTAACACATGGAGTCCATCAGTCAAATAGCATTAAGGCACTTAAAAGTTAAGATTTGTGCTAAAAGGAAAAAAGATGTCCTGATAGAGTGAGACAAAGTCAGGAGATGCCTCAACTCCAGTATAATCTGGATGAACAAAATAGCCTGTTTGAAACTTCCTTGTAGCGTTCTTGGAAGCCGAAATCAATCATTAATTTAAAATAACAAAATGTTTTTCCCTTGTGGGCAGGCCCAGCACTTGAGAACAACTTGTGGATGACTCTTCTGTCACATTAGATTTTAAAGCTGTTTCCAGGCTTGCCTGGTGTGGAGCCTTTAATTATTTATGTGACCTAGGATTCGAAACAGAATCTGATTTATTATCAGGAACATGGGTCATGAAATCTGTTATTTTGCAGCAACAGGATTGTGTAGAACAAGATGCAAATTATTACTACAAATTACAATTACGTAAATACAAGATTTAAAAAGATAAATAACAATTTTAAACAAGAGAAAAGGTGAGGTAGTGTCCATAGGTTCATTTTCTGTTCAGAAATCTGATGGTGGAGGGGAAGAAGTTGTTTTTGTAACATTGAGCATGTGTCTTCAGGCTCCTGTACCTCCTCCCTGATGAAGAAAAGGGAATTACCTGGAAGGTCAGGATCCTTGATGATAGAACCTGCTTTCTTGAGACACCACCTCTTCAAGATGTTGTTAATGGAGTGAAGACTAATGCTCATGATGGCGCTTTTGGCCGAGTTTACATCCTTCTGTGGCCTGTTCCTGTCCTGTGAATTGGCACCTCCATATCAAACAGTGATGCAACCAATCAGAATCGTCTCCACAGTGCATCTGTAGAAATTTGTGACATGCCAAATCTCCTCAAACTCCTAACAAAATGTAGCCACTGGTGTGGCTTCATAACTGCTCTGGTTAACTAGCCTTACCTAAGGTAACGCTGCAGATTTCGATTGGGTGTTGGTGTCTGGTGGGAGCTGCTACCAATGCCTGCTTGCACCTCAGCTGATGAAAGAAAACTGGCAGAAGAAATGCAGGTGATTATGGAAATGAAGTGTATAAGAATGGATTTTGAGAGAAAACATACTTGAGATATCAAAACAAACATTGCGGCTTTGTAAATCGGAAGAAGACAGCTGGGGTAGGTGTGGGACATCTGCAGAGTGAGGAAAGTGAGTTAATAACAGGGAACAAAAAATTGACAGGTATGTTTCAACAATGTTTTGCATCTGTCTTTACCGTGGAGGATACTACAAATATCCTGAAGAAAACAGATGTGCTAACGTCGAAGAACTTGTGTCGGAATCAGGATCAGAATTTATCGTCTTGAATGTGTGTCACGAAATTTGTTGTTTTGCGCCAGCGGTATCGCGCATCACAGGTGCAAAAATTGCTAAAAAATTAAATAAATTAGTGGAAAAGAAGAGGAGAAAGTGAATGAGTGGCTATGGTTCATTGTCCATTCAGAAATCTGATAGTGGAGGAGTAGAAGCTGTTTTTTTTTGTAAAAGACCCAATCACAAGATTTCAGAGTATTGGAGAAACCCATGGGGGTAAAGGCAAACCAATCGCTGAGACCTCATGTTCTGTGCCCATGGGCTTTAAAGGAAGTGGTTGCAGAGATAATGCATCCATTAGTTGAAAGCTTTCAAAGCTCACTAAGTTACAGTCTGTGTGGCTTCCTTGTCGAAAAAAGGAGGAAAGCAGCAGGTGGGGAATGAGATGCTCTTCGGTTTAGCATCTACTGTTGGCAAGAAGCAAGGGACAATAAGAGGAAGTAATGTCATTTAGGAAACCTGAAGAGAGTCAAACTGAGTCAACATGGTACAATGGTACTGGAAAATTAGCCTCGCTGGTTCCTTTCGCTCTCTGGAAAAAGAGGACGCAAACAACCTGACTTGCTGGGCATGTACTCCTGCTCTGCATGATGCACTCCCACATTCTTATGTCATGCTCTTACTCTCTAACTGGGCCATTCACTCATTGACCATATCACCTTGGCATGGTCATTCCAGTGTTACCCTATCAGAGACATTTCCTCTCCCCCACACTCTGCAACCTTGAAAACCACTTTTTTTAAATTAAAATTTTAAATTTAGACATACAGCATGGTAGCAGGCCATTTCCACCCACAAGTCCGTGCTGCCTAATTTACACCCAATTAATCTCCACCCCCAAGTACGTTTTGAAGGGTGGGAGGAAACCGGAGTCCCTGGGGAAAACATACAAACTCCGTACAGACACTGTGGGATTCGAACCCAGGTCTTGATTACTGGTGCTGTAACTGCTAACCGCTACGGCAACCGTGCTGCCCTGTTTGTCACCTGTTCAGTTCCTACTGCCTGAAACATTGACTTTGCTCTCTTCCCATAGATGTGGCCTGTTCTACTGCCTACCTTTTACTGTTTATTTCATGTATTTCCAACAAATGCATTTTTTTTTAATTCACTGTCCAATATGGTTTTAAGAAAGAGAAATCATCTTTGACAAAGTTGTTCAAATTGTTTGCTGAAAGAATTGATAGAGGGGAACTGTAGATGTTATGCATTTAGATTTCCAAAAGAGAAAAAGTCACATGAGACATCGGTGCATAAATTAAGAGCTCAATCTACTGGAGAAAATATGTTAGCAGGGATTAAAATCTGGCTGTCACCCAGAAAGCAAAAAATCCCAAGTGTTTTTCAGTCTGGAGCATGGCAAGGGATGGAGTATCAAATGGATCAGTTCTTGGCTCTCCCACCACATCTATGTTTTTACTACAATCAGTGTATCAGCCTTTCATTCTCTTCATTTTAAGGCACTCTGTGCCAGTCCCCTGCTCCCCAAAGTCTGCGACCCCTCATGCTGAGCACAGGCACCACTATCTTGGACACAGACCCCAATGTTTCAACATCTTACTTAGAAACACCATCGGCTCCTTTGACAGGTCATTTAAAGCCTATAAGGTACTGCCAGGAATGGGACCAGTTGAACCTTTCAGAACAGGGCTGTGTCTCCGCTGACTGCTTTCCCCAGATCAATACCTGCGGCAAAACTGCCGTTACAGCAGATCTGGCAGAAATAGGTTGAAGGGGAATGTGATTCTGCAATCAGTCCCAGATAGATTAAGTGATTGGGTGTAAATGTGCCAAATGAGAGTTTATTCTGTGGAAACGCAAAGTCCAGGACTTCAGTAAGAGGAATCAAAAGGCAGATTACTATCTAGACTTCAGTAAGAGGAATCAAAAGGCAGATTACTATCTAGATGGGAAGGGCAACTCAAGTGCATGAATCACCAGAAATGTTAGAAGGCAAGTCCAACAAGCAGTCAAGAAGCCAAATAGCATGTTGGTCTTTATTGCAAAGAGATGTGTCCGCCACAATACCATGGATCTCCCAGTGTTCACTCATTACATTTCTCCATCCCATTCCCTTGCTGACATGTCTGTCCATGGTCTCATGTACTGCCAGACTGAGACCACTTTCAAATTAGAGGATCAACATCTTCTGACTGGGCACCCTCCAAACAGATGGCATTAACATTGACTTCTCTGGCTTTCATTAAACCCACCACCCTTCTTTCCCTGTCTCCTTTCCCTATCTCTGTCTCCTTTCACACAAACATAATAAATTCTTACCTCATCCCCTTATCATATCCAGTTAACACCTTTTATTGGTCTGGATTCCTCCCCCAGCTGGCACTGTTTGAATTCCGAGACTTTCTGAGATTTCCTGCTTCTGGTTTATTCCTTGAAGAAGGGCTCAGGCCCAAAACTTCGGCAATATATCTTTGTCTCCTATGGATGCTGAAAAGACCAGCTGAGTTTCTCCAGCATTGTGGTGTGTTTTTAAATACTATTTGTATGTGCCTTTTCTGTCGATAAAAATATCCAATTTGTGTGCAGTTTTTCATTTCCCAAACCTTTGGGAAGTCTGCTGCCTTGAGAGGTACATGGGTCTGAATTTCTCTGGGCTTGAGAGAATGAGAATAGAAAGTTCCACTCTGATCTCCAGTGTCATTGGTGTTATCTCCATATATCCAATGACTGCGGTGTCTTTAGAAACAGTCACTTAGCCACCTGCTGCAAGCTGAGTTTCATCTGATGGAAAAAGTCATAGTGGCCCTGAATTTCTGACATTATCTCCAGATTTTGGCAGCCAATAACCTGCCACACCTCATAGCTTCAGCTCATTGTTGCATTCACAAACCGAGGGAAGTGCTTTAATCCAAGGGAACAGGATTCAGATCCGACAGAGGCCTGCAATCAATTAAAAATCCTTTTTACAATGCAGGTGCAAGACTTCTTCCTGCTGCTCAGACCTGATATCCTGTCTGTGTAGGATGCACGCACATTGCTGCATGATAGGGCAGGGGTCAAGTGAGTGTTGCAGGACTATTGACATCAACACTGCCATCTTGGTGTATTCCAGAAACGTGTGCATCATATGACTCAAAACCAAATATAGCACACTAAAATACTGAGATTACAAATTGTGAACTTAAATTATGCTCAGACTGTTTTAAAGCTATATCAACTTTCTATAGGAGCTCTATCGAGTATCACAGTGCAGTACGGTTGCTGTATATCATCAGATCAGAGGCCAATCCACAGGACCATAAAGCAGCAGAGAGAATCACTGGGGTCTTCTTTCCTCCCCCCAACCCCATCAATGCGATTTATCAGGATCCTTGTTTAAAGAGGACTCGCAATATCAGGGACGACCCCTACCACCCCATCTGCAGTATCTGCCTGCTGCTCCTGTTAGGAAAGAGATATACAAGTGACAGAGCCAGAAGCACCAGGCTGAGAAACAGCTTCTACCCACAGGTAGTGAGACTGTTGAATGACTGATGAACTGCCAAACTTCTCCATGACTCTACTATTTATTAATAATATTTATGGACGTAGTCTATATACTGTGAATATATATATATTTTGTCTGTGTGTGTATGTCCGTACACATGTTTTGCACTGCTCTGCACTATGGACCAGAGAACGCTGTTTTGATGTGTTGTAAATTTTAAAAAAATTTAGACATACAGCACTATAACAGGCCATTTTGGCCACAATTCCATCCCGCCTAATTCATACCCAATAAAAATACCCCACCCCCGGTGTTCAAATGGTGGGAGGAAATCAGAGCCCCCAGGGAAAACCCACACAGACACAGGCAGAACAGACAAACTCCTTTCAGACAGCACGGCATTCGAACCCAGGTCCCGATCTCTGGAACTGCCAAGGCATTGCACTAACTGCTATGCCAACCATGCCACCTTTTACTGGTACGATCAGATGACAAATAAACTTGAACTTCAGCAATCAAATCTTTACCCTTGCATTAAACTTCACCCAGTTTATTTGTGTTTTCTTCACAGTTGCATTGACACATGCATTAAACATTTTTTTAAGCACCAGACAGCGGCTGTAACTTAACTCGAGAGAGAATTTTTATAACTGCCAGACTCTCCAGGCCTGCAACTGGGTCTGGTCCTGTAAACAGTTCAAATATCTGCAGTTTAAATCTGAAAGCTCTTTACATTATACATTTTGGAAAAAAAAAGGATAATTTCTTGATTTCAGATGATTACTCTGTCAAATACAATATGATTATACTTTTAAAGTTCCCTGTCAAACAGTTAAGTTGAGTTACTTTCTTCTGTACTTCTACCGACTACATGAAAAAACATTAAAAATATTTTATGATTTCAGACTGTGGCACCCCCCCACCCCTTAAATGTGGGCCCGGGGGAGGGGGCGTATAGCCCCTGTTGAGAATGGCTGATCGAACATACTGAACATTGCAAATGTTAAAATTACATATTTTATCATTGTTACACTATACTACAATATACGTTGTATATTTTTATGCCCACTAAGATTTTCAGTCTGCCAAAATGGGTGTTCAGTACATACCTTATGACTCTCAACATTTTGCCAAAGATCCCATGCCCAAAATCCATTTGCCAAAATTGCCATTTACCAAAAATACTATTTGCCAAACTTGCTTTAGTTCAAAAAACATGGCGAGATTAATGCATTGCACTATAATTGCCCCAACAAATTGTACTCACATGGTAACTATGCCTCTTCTGAAGGTAAAAAAAAGAAGCCTGCAGATGGTGTGCAACTAATGCAGGACACAGAAGTGCTGAAGGATCTCAGCAGGTCAGGCATCATCCATGGGGGCAATCGACATTTTGGGCCTGTGCCCTTCTTCCGGTGTGCTGAAAATCAGGCAGATGGTGGAGAGGGAGCAGTGGCCGGGGGTGGGGGGGGGGGGAGAGAGGGGGGAGTGAGAGAGAGAGGTGGGGGAAGAAGAGGAGAGAAAGTGGGAGGAGCGGAAGCAGGCAGATGATAGCTGCATACAGGTGAGAGGAGGAGAGGTAGAGGTGTCGCAAAACTCGCACCACCAGATTCAGGAACAGCTGCTCCCCCTCCACTGTCAGACTCCTCAACAACAAGCTCAATCAGGGACCCGTTTAAGGTCTCTTACTTGTGCACTGTATTGAAATTTTTATTCTCTCTGTATTGCACAGTCAATTTGTTTATATTCATTATCTGTTTACAGTCCTTTATTTGTTCACATATACAGTTTTTTTTTGCATTAATTCTCTCGCACCAGCAGGAAAAAGAATTTCAGGATTGTATGTGATGTTATGGATAAACTCTGACAATAAATCTGAAATCTGAATCTGAATCTGAAGTAGAGAAAGAAGCTGAGATGACAGAGGGAGGGAGCTGTGCCCTGAGAAAGGTGCTCTCCGATAGTTTCTCTTCTTTTCTCTTGTCTGAGAGGACTTTTCTCAGTCCTCTGTCTCTTTTAAAGCACCTCTTAACTGCTCCCCCCTTCCACCTGTATCTACATGTTAGCCTTGTAAACTTCTACAGGTGTACCATGGAGAACATTCTGGCTGGTTGCATCACTGCCTGGTATGGAGTTGCCAACTCTCAGGACAAGAATAAGCTCCAGAGGGCTGTTAACTCGGCCTGCAACATAACTAGCACTAGACTTCTCTCCATTGAGGACATCTACATGAGACGGTATCTTGAAAATGCGGCCCCTATCCTCAAGGACCCCCACCACCCAGGTCATGCCCTCTTAACTCTGCTACAATCATGGAAAAAGGTACAAAAGACTGAAGATGAGCATTCAACAGCACAAGGACAGCTTCTTCCCCACTGCCATCAGATTCGTGAATGACCAATGAACCAAAGACACTGCCTGACTTTTCATGCACTATTATTTTTATTGTTTTTATTTATAGTAATGTCATAAAATGGTCATAATATGAACATTTGCTCTAAGACGCTGCTGCAAAAACACCAAATTTCATGACTTGCTCATGACAATAAATTCTGGTTCTGGTTCTCATTCTGAATGCCCACTTCAAAGACTCGAAGGTACAATTCACTTCATTTTCAGTATGTCGTACTAAAGTCAAATTGTGCTCGTTAGGGTTAGGTTGTCAGTATGCGGGCCGCGGGATAATCCTCCCTCCTGTGTTCACTTGCTCTCTTTTCTCAGAGGTTTTGTGTCACTGCAAACTTCCCCTTTTGGTTGGCTCATGCCTTCATTACCCTGGACCTATTCCTGGCTCTTAATGGGAGCAGTGCCTTGCTTCCTTTCCCTTGGGTGTGGTGCATCTTCAATGGATTTATCCTTGAAGATTCATATAAAAAATACTATTCAAATGGGATTCGTAAACTCAAAGTTTATACCTCAAACTTTCATCTTTAGAATTAAATAGGTTACTTATCTCCTTGCTATTTTGAATAGTGTACAAACTACTGATAGTGAGCATAATTCAAAGCTATCTCATTTGTGTTGGGATCTCTTGATTCTGTGTTTATCTTCATTTACTGCAGAGATTCCCTTGGAACAGCTTGGAGGCTTGAAAGTTCTTTGTGTCTCTAGGAAGGAAAATCCCATCTGGCTTTTAAGAATTAAAGTTCAAGTTTATTGTCATCTGATTGTACATATGCATATACAGTCTGACGCAGAGAGGGAAGGAGAGGGGAAGATGTGTCTGGTAGTGGCATCCTGTTGTACATGCCAGAAATTCCAGAGGATAATGTGTTGGATGCAGAAGCTGTTGGGGTGGTAGGTGAGGATAAGAGGGATTCTTTGTTTGTTGAACCTGGGAGAAGATGGGGCCAGGCAGATGAGCAGGAAATGGATGAGATGCGGGTGAGGGCTAAGTTAATGGTAGTGGAGAGGAAGCCACGTCTGTGGAAGAAGGCATACATTTTGTAATATCTGGATTGATTGACCTCATCTTGAAAATAGATGCAGTGGAAATTAAGAAATTGAGAGAAGGGGGTGGAATCCTTGCAGGGGTCAGGATGTGAGGAAGTGTAGTCAAGTGTAGTCTTATCTCTCTTATAGCTGCATAAATAGGAGCCAGTTGAGTCTGTTCCACCATTCAATAAGGTCAAGGCTGATCTGGCTATGGATCCTGAATCAGAATTAGAATTTAATGTCACGAACATGTCACAAACTTCATTGTTTTGTGACAGCATCACAGTGCAAACATTTCTATTAACCACATTTAAAATTAAATAAAAATAGTGCAAGAAAAATAAAAAGACAAAGTGGGGCAGTGTCTTTGGTTCATAGATCATTCAGGAATCTGATGACAGTGGGGAGAAAACTGTTCTTGTACTGTTGAGTACTCATCTTTAGGTTCCTCTACCTTTTACCCAAAGATAGTAGAGTGAAGAGGGCATGGTTTGGGTGGTGGGGGTCTTTGAGAAAAGAGGCTGCTTTCTCTTTTAATATTTTTATTGAGTTTTAGCAGTAAATGATACATAGGTGATATGAAGTGATACACTTTATTGAAATTAGGCTGGTAGACCAGCCAATGAAATGATTAGCATTGACTGGAATATACAATAGAATACAATCAAAAACACATAATAATCTATGTACAATTCGACTGCAATATTCTAAAACAAATTGTTAAAAAAGAGATTATTGATTCTGAAATATAAGTGCAGCACCACTCAATGCGGTGAAATGGTATTTAACATTATCACGACTTCATGATAAAAACTCTTTTTAAGTCTCGTAGCTCTTAAGCGAAGGCTCCTGTAATGTCTGCTTGATGGTAGGAGAGTAAATAGTTCAAGGTTAGGGTGGATTGTGTCATTAATAATATTCCTCGCCCTGACCAAGCATCATCCCCTATAGATAGATTCAATGGTAGGCAATTGCATTCCAACAATCTGTTGGGCAGTTTTCACCATCTGCTGGAGTGCCTTCCTATCTTGTGCAGAACAATTCCCGTACCACGCCGAAATACTGTATGTCAGCACACTCTCAAGAGTACATCTATAGAAATCGAATAGTATTCGAGGGCAGGCGGAGGTGTAACTTCCTCATACATCTCAAAAAACAAAGGCGCTGTTGTGCCTTTTTGATCAACATCGATGAATTCAAAGACCAAGTGAGATCATCAGAGATATGGACGCCCAGGAATATGAAGCTCTGTAACCACTCCATTTATGTAAATCGGGACGTGCGTGTGGCTTCCCACCCATCGAAAATCCACAATGATCTCTTTTGTTTTCTGGGGATTGAGTAAAAAATTGTTCTCAGCGCACCACAAGGCCAAGTGCTGAACCACACCGCTATAGACCATTTCATCGTCCCCTGTGATCAGGCCAACCAACATGGTATCATCTGTGAACTTTATAATTAAATTTGAGTTGTACATAGGAACAGTAAAAAAAAGGGGCTCAGTATGCAACCCTAGAGCATTCCAGTGTTCAAGATGACCCTGGAGGAGAAAGTATTGCCCAGGAAATCCAGAATATAATTACAAAGGGATGAGTTGATACCATAAGAACAAAGTTTGATTATCAGCTTTGATAGTACAACAGTGTTGAAAACCAAACTATAATCAATAAATAGTAATCTTCCATAAGAGTTTGGCCGATCCAGGTGAGTCAGAGTAGATGTAGCACTGTTGAAATGGCATCCTCTGTCAACCTAATAGCACGAATTGATTTTGATCCATAGTGGCAGGCAAACAAAATTTCAAATGGGATAAAAACATCCTCTCAAAACATCTCACGATGATGAGAATAAGTGCAGCTGGACGGCACAATTATAGCAGTTTTAAAACTTGTTGGAACAATAGCCTTGGCCAAGGACAGATTAAAAATATCTGTAAAAACCTCTGCCAACTGATCTGCGCAAGCTCTAAGCCCTCGACCAGGAATGCCATCCGGTCCAGCTGCCTTCTGCACATTCACCCTACTAAGGTAATAATAATATCTAACAAAGCAACTGTATTGGTACATACAGCTACAAATATCCTATGATACATAACTAAAAGGCAGGAAATAAGTTATACTAATAATCTAACCACGCCTTCATGAAGTTGTTGGTTGAACATATATACTCCACCACTGTAAAAAAAGGAAACTGTCAAACCACTAAATGGGATCTAAGTAGCCTTATAAATTATGAAAATAATTAAGAAAAGGTCCCCATAAACTTACAAAGTTAAAATTCATTTCAGTAGCAGACCACCTAATTTTTTTCCAAACTCAGACATGCCATCACATCAAACAGCCGCTGGGCTTGTGTAAGAGGGACAGATCCTCCCACCTCACTAGAAATAAGAGAAAGAAAGGCAACTACATGGGACTGTGAGAGTCTCCTTTCTTAAGACACCAAGTCTTGTAGATGTCCTCCATGGAGTGAAGATAGATACTTGTGATGTTGCATGGCGAGTTAGCAACCCTCTGAAGTTTTGTTTTCCTGTTTGGAGCAATGGCATCTCCATACCAGACAGTAATGCAACGATGGCATCTCCATGGTGTCTTCATTGACATTCTGAATCTCCTCAACTTCCTCACAAAGTATAGCTGCTGGCAAGCCTTCTTCGTGATTGCACCAATATGGGGGATTCACTTAACTATCTGTTCACTATGAACCTTAGTCCAAAATTAGAATCAGTTTTATCATGAATATGTGTCACAAAATTTGTTGTTTTATGGCAGCAGTGTGGTGCATTAAAGGTGCAAAAATTGCTATTAATTTCAGTTCCACAAATACAATCTTATCAATAAATAACTCAGAGCAAAAATTATGAGGTCATGTCTATAAATTCATTGTCAATTCAGAAATCTGATGGCAGTGGGGAAGAAGCTGTTTTTGTAATATTGGGAGTGCATCTTCAGGCTCCTGCATGAAGAGGGCATGGCCTGGGTGGTGGGAGTCCTTGAGGATAGAGGCTGCTTTATTGAGACACCACCTCTGTAAGATGCCTTTATAGAGTGAAGACTGATACCTATGATGGTGTTGGCCGAGTTTACAACTTTCTGCAGCCTTTTCCTGTCCTGTGCATTGGCATCTCCATACCTGACAGCGATGCAACCAGTCAGAATGTCCTCCATGTTACCCCTGTAGAAATGTGCAAGAGTCTTTGGTGACATATATCTCCTCCAACTCCCCTATTATTCAAAAATCTCTGTAACTTTATCAATCTATCTTCCTCTCTCTCTCTCTCTCTCTCTCTCTCTCTCTCTCTCTCTCTCTCTCTCTCTCTTTCTCTCCTGTCCTTTAAGATGCACCATAAAAATTGCCTATACAGTCATGGATTTAGCAAACTGCTTCAAATATCTTAGGCTGAGTGTTAAAATATATTGAACTCTGTGAAGCATCTTGGAGCATTATACTATATTAAATGCAAACAGCTGTGTTAATTTTTTGTGGTGAATTGAATTGATGTCTGGCCTACAAATGGAGCAATGACATACCATTTTACTTTCAGGGTTACTTAGACTGTGAGATAGTGGAGGGCCACATCATTTGGATTTTGGTACTTAACCTTTCCCCGAAAGGTGTTCTCCCATTTAATCATAATAGATAGTGGAGTGATAACAACAGCAGGCCAGGATGGGAGAATTGCCAAGACCTCAGCAGTGGGTTTGAGAGATAAGGAGGTGTGCAGCAAAACACGGAGCTTAAAACTAAGAATGCAGATTTTAAATGGGATTGGTTAACCAGGTGTCAATGAGATTCAAGGTTCAAGATTCAATGATATTTTATTGTTAAGTAATAAAACAAAAAATGTGATATTACACAAAACTTGCTTTAGTCTACCATAAGGCAGACAAAGATTTGCAATTGCCTGGTGCCCCTTATAGCTAGAGAAAGGGAAGCAAAAGAGTGTCCCTCCAGAGTCACTGAATGTCTATCGATTCACCTCCAGTGCTCCTGCAGCCTTTAGTCCAAACCGTCAGCAGCGTGAGCTCCAGATGCACATCTCTGGCATGATCAGGAGGCCTCCAGCACCCTCATGCATCCCGGTTCCGATAGCTGGTTCCCCTTCAGCCAGTCTCGATCCAGTCTGCAGCAGTGGTGCAAGTCCCTTGATCACAGTCATCTGCAACCTGAATACCTCGAGTCACCAGCAGCCCTGCCGCCTCTGTGTTCTTCAGCCACAGAGCTCCTCACTTGTCCGCCTCCAAGGTCACTGTCCAGTGGGTTGTCTCCTCTGCTTTACCTCAATCAGGGAGGTAGTCTCCCTGTTTTCTGGTTCCCTGTGCCAGTCCTCTGCTTTCCCACGAGGCCGCTTCTTGGTGAGTGCAGGTGCAGAGAGACCTTGGCGGCATCCAACATATTATTTTAACACAAGATGTATTTTCTTATAGAAAAGACAAACTATGTTGGTAGGAGTAGCTAAAGTAAATATATCTTCACCACAAACGAAACTACATACAAAATTAGCACACAGTATGTGGGTTCAGCCAGTCAACCAGTTTACCTATCTCGGCTGCACCATTTCATCAGATGCAAGGATCGACAATGAGATAGACAACAGACTCGCCAAGGCAAATAGCGCCTTTGGAAGACTACACAAAAGAGTCTGGAAAAACAACCAACTGAAAAACCTCACAAAGATAAGCGTATACAGAGCCGTTGTCATACCCACACTCCTGTTCGGCTCCGAATCATGGGTCCTCTACCGGCACCACCTACGGCTCCTAGAACGCTTCCACCAGCGTTGTCTCCGCTCCATCCTCAACATCCATTGGAGCGCTTACACCCCTAACGTCGAAGTACTCGAGATGGCAGAGGTCGACAGCATCGAGTCCACGCTGCTGAAGATCCAGCTGCGCTGGATGGGTCACGTCTCCAGAATGGAGGACCATCGCCTTCCCAAGATCGTGTTATATGGCGAGCTCTCCACTGGCCACCGTGACAGAGGTGCACCAAAGAAAAGGTACAAGGACTGCCTAAAGAAATCTCTTGGTGCCTGCCACATTGACCACCGCCAGTGGGCTGATAACGCCTCAAACCGTGCATCTTGGCGCCTCACAGTTTGGCGGGCAGCAACCGCCTTTGAAGAAGACCGCAGAGCCCACCTCACTGACAAAAGGCAAAGGAGGAAAAACCCAACACCCAACCCCAACCAACCAATTTTCCCTTGCAACCGCTGCAATCGTGTCTGCCTGTCCCGCATCGGACTTGTCAGCCACAAACGAGCCTGCAGCTGACGTGGACTTTTTACCCCCTCCATAAATCTTCGTCCGCGAAGCCAAGCCAAAGAAAGATGTGGGTTCAGTTCTCACGATAAAGCAAAGGATTTTTTTAATGGGGGAAAAGCCCCACTTGGCCTTTATCCTTGTTTGAACTCTGCTGTGCTCCTGTAGCCACTGCCATATGGACAGTAATTCACAGAAATTTTACTGCAGGTAAATAGTGAAAGGTGGTGGATTATTCTGTCACAGAGTTTTTTGTGGGGTGGGGAGAAGGGTTGTGAATGAGGGTGTGTGTTCAGGAAATTTGCATTATGTCTTCAACACAGTAAAACATCCCATGGTAATATGCTCAAATAAAAAATATAAATTAACCAAAAACATGATTGAAGCAATAATTTTACACTCTCGGTGCTGTGCAATTGCTTGTAAAAGTAGGTGTAAGGCGCTCCTTCCACCCAATAGCCTACAGGTCACCCTTGAGCAAGGTGTAGTACCTGTTTAGCCTCCCAATCAGGGTTACATGAAGCCATGGATTGCAGATGATGGATGGTTTTTACAAGCAGATTCTACAAATTGGAATTTATGATTGTAAAATTAAAAACGCTGGACAGATGAATCTGCAGATCCATGCCCAGGGTTACCTGTCCAGTACAGACACTGCAACTGAAGAGGGCAAAGGGAATCTATTTCCTTTGTATGATCATGAACTCAACATCGACTATGGTCTCAGCTCAAAGATGGAGCCTTCACCGAAGGAGAACAGGGGAGGCAACAATGACAATTTGGAAGGTCAGAGATCATGAAGGATGAAGAGACATGATTGCCTACGCCGAATGGCCAGGCACCTGAATGAATGAGAATCATACAACGAGAAGCAGGCCCTTCAACCTATCATGTTGATGTTATGAATCCCATTTACAAGGAAGGGAAATGGTTAGGAAGTGAATTGTGGAGGTTAGCCCCTAAAATAAAGTCAAACATTAATGAAGAGGTGAAGGAACCATGGGAAAGCAAGTATCTTAAATTAAGAGAAGGCAGAAACATGAAGGAATGGGTTACGATCCAGTAATCATTGGGGGATCAGAGGTGGAGAGAGTGAGCACATTTAAACTCCTGGATGACCTTTCCTGGATCCAGCACATGAATATTATCATGAAGAAAGCATGTCATATCTCTTGTTGGTGGTATCCTGCATGACAGTTCTTCAACCACCCTTCTGCCATTATGACTCACCTTTTCTTGCCATTTCCCTCCGTCCTTCATCCTGCCTTAATTTTACAGGGCAATTACTGGAGGCTTGGACCATTGATCTGCAGCTCTATTTAGTTTAGCATCATTGGTTAGAGGCTCTGATCCTGTACTGTACTGTTCTAATTCCTAACACTTCAGCCGGAAAATGTAAATTCAATAAATATGGGACAAAAGAGTGAATATCTGGCGACCGTGAAAATGACCAGATTATTGTAATAATCCATCTGATTCACTAATGCCTTTCAGGGAAGCAAGTTAGCCTAGCTTACCCAGTTTGGTCTATATGACATCCCAGACCGACAGCAGATGCCGGTGTCCCCTGAAGTTGCCCAGTCCCAGACCAATTAGAAACAGACAATCAAGGCAGCCCTATCCATTGACACTGACATCTGATGAATAAATCAGTGGTCCTTCCATACCAACAACCATTTAATTCCCCCTTCCTTCAACCAGACAAGCCCAGAATCACCTTCCTTAAATCTCCCAACTTCAACACTTCTCTGTCCTCCTTTAAAGCGCTCCTAAAAGCCAAATTGCTTGTGGGGAGCATGTACCAAAATCCTAATTTTTTTTTGGTGTGTGTTTTTCATGTAGTCGGCAGGAGAGAAGAGTGGAAGAAACCAATGAAACTTGACATGACAAACAAGGTAAGAGTACAACATTCCAGAAACATCTGCTGTTGGTCTCATTGGCACCGTTAATTCGTGCTATTTTTGCTATTTCTTACTGATATGCAGGGCGCTCTTCTTTCCAACTTGAAATCAGTGACGATAAGGTTATCCTCTAGATCACCCATTCTCAACCTTTTTTCGGCTATTGCCCCTTAGGACTCCACTCCAAATTTTATGAGTCCCCTTCCCCTGTGAAGCAATCAGGTTCAGTTGGTTTCTTCTGTACTTCTCTCCTATAAAAAAATATGAAATATATATTATGATTTGAGTCCATGACACCCCCTTAAATGTACAGCAACCCGATCCCATTGAGAATGGCTGGCTTAAACTGATTAAAATGATCCTTTTTTCTGATTAAACTCTCAGCTGCATGAATCAAGATTTTTATTCAGCTAGTTGCATTCTGAAACCTGGCTCGATTGCAGTGGTTCACCTTCAGTTTCATGTCTTGGACCACGAGTTGAGAGAAAGGCTTAAGAAGGAGGGCATGTTTCAAACCTGTTGGATTTTTGGTTAACTTCCTCCGAGAGAAGGGATTACGTTCAAAGCAGCATCATCTCAACTCCCACCCTACTAGCCAGGTCAAGACAACTGGATGCCGTAAATTGTTAAGCTAAATTCAGCAGGGGATGTAATAAAATGACATGTCTGTCCATGGCCTCATGCACTGCCAAACTGAGGCCACCCATAAAGTGGAGGAACAACTCCTTGTATTCTGCCTGGGCGCTCTTCAACCAGACAGCATTAACATCAACTTCCAGTTTTCTGTTAAACCTTTGCCTTCGGGTTTCTCTCTTTCCCTGTCCCTCGGTCTCCTTTTCTCCTGCTCCCCAACCCCTTCCTTCACTTATCAGAGAGCTACCCCCTTACCATCACCCCAACCTATTTCTCTTCTAACCTCCCACCTGTACCTACCTATGGCCTCTCACCTGTTAACCTGTGCTTCTTGCTCTGCCCCTTCCTCCTTCCTCTCCTCTTCTCCTCTCACCCCCACCCCCCATGGCCCACCTTTTTATTCAGGGACCTGCCTGTTTCTTGCTCATACCTTGGTGAAGGGCTTAGGCCTGAAACATTGGTTCCCCTTTACCCTTCACTTCCAATAGATGCTCTGAATGCTCTGCTGAGTTTCATTTGTATTTTCCACTTGGCCCCAGCGACTGCGGATTGTGTTCTTTAACAACGTGAATTGAAGGTAACCAAGAGCATGTGTTATTTACTGCCAGTTTGCATTTGCAATTATGAAGAGAAGAAACAGAGGGGATTTCATAGAATGTTATGCTAATAAATAAATGTAATGTGGAGCTTTCTGGCGAAATCTGTAAATTTCCTACAACCATTTGAAATACTTGCAGATTGTGATGAGCCGGGGGATATCTTGTTAAATATGGGGCTGTTTGAATCCCAATAGAAACCAGAACATAGCCTTGTTCGCATTCTCTTTCCCTGTCACTACAATTCCTCCTCATCCCATCTATTACGATTTATTTTTCCCATGCCTCACGAAAGGATATATTCCCTTCTTCATTTACATTAGCAAATTATTTGGTGTAGAAAGTTGCTCCCAGCCATTTCTAAGCAGGCAATTCAATGTTTATAAATATGTCAAGGGAGGGTGACTGATTAGACAAAGTGGAAAGGTTCAGTAGGCTTTTAATGATGAAAGAGTGTGTAAAGATGAATTGACATCAGCAACAATGAGTCGCACTACAGAGAAGAGGTGGAAAATCTCGTCATATGGTGTGAGAATCTCAACGTGGCCAAGACAAAGGAGATGATCGTGGACTTCAGGAGGACCAGGAATGACTACCCTTAACTACACATAAATAGCTTGAGAGTGGAGAGAGTAGCGAGCAGAAAGTTCCTCGGAGTCCACTAAAGAAGTGACCTATTCTGGACGCACATCATCTCCTCACTTGTCTGAAAGGCTGAAGCAGGCATGGTTACTGGCAACCATCCTGTCAACTGAGCCTCCATGTTGATGCAATCACAAAGAAGGCTCGCCAGCAGCTATCCTTTGTGAGGTGTCTGTGGAGGTTTGGCATGTCACTGAAGACCCTGGTAAACTTCTGCAGGTGTACCGTGGAGATGGTATGCAGGCGCCAAGCTCTCAGGAAAAGAATAAAATCCAGAGGGTTGCTAACTCGGCCAGCAACACCCCAGGCACCACAATTTCATGACTTGTTAATGACAATAAATTCTGATTCTGATTCTGCTACCCCTCTTAGGAGCATGAGAGCAGATCAGTGTAGAGACCGACACGAGGTTGCGGGGCAGTAGGATCAGGGTGGGGACTGACACAGGGCTGCCAGAAGAGAGTGGGGCAGTGGAATCATTGTGGGGACTGATACAACACTGTCGGGAGACACTGAAAATTCAAAGTACCGTACGGATTCGAACCATCGTTTCTTTTAAAATTCGTTAGTCGGAGATTATCTCTATGTGTTTTATGTCTTTATGTGTGTTTGCAGTGTGTTGTAGAACCAGAAAACATTGTTTTGTCAGGTTGTACTTGTACAATCAGATGAGAAATAACCTTGAAACTTGAAGCTTGAGTGTGTGTAAAGAGAAGAAGAACCATGTGTGGTTTAAGTGGATGAAGCCGCAGCTATGGATGGAGCAAAACAAATAAGGGGTGAGGTGAGCACTAGAACAGGACAGACCAAAAGAGACAGGGGAGTAAGTTAGGCTGAAGATGCTGGAAAACTGGAGCAATGGGCAGAACACTGGAGGAACACAGCAGCCCAGGCAGCATCTGATGAAGGCAATAGATGGCATTTTGGGCCAAAACCAGGACTGGGAAGAAAGAAGGCAGGAGTCAGAATAAAAGGGTGGGAGCATAAGATTCTCTTTCTTCCCAACACACTAATGAGGTCATTTCTCTTGTTCCTTTGATTTTCCTCAGTTGTATCTCCAAGAACAAGGCTTTGGAAAGAAGTTGAAAGCAATTGCAGGCTTCCTAGTTTAAATACAGTAAAACCCATGTGGTATTCTTAGATAAGTGTGTTTTTCCGGTTGATTGAGACTTACTCTTATATCTCCATTCAGAATAAACAGTTTAAAAGACAAAAATACTGGAAACTTCACTGGAATGAATATATAAACCTTAAAGCATTTTACTTTTTCAGTCACATTCTTTGAAAACATTTAACTGTTGCTGCATCTGCAGGTTCCTCCCCCTCCACGGAACTGCCCGAATGGTGAACAATAGTATTATAGACAATTACTACCCCCTCCCCCAAGTTTACAGATAAAGTCCCTGACTGGGGGGGACTCTCACTAAACAGGGATAAGGAGACACTTTAAGAGAGTCACCCCAATGGTGAGTGGCATCATCTAGCTCTTCAACCTGAGCAACGCCATTGCTGTTTCACACAACTTTATTCGAACAGCTGCTACAAGCAAAGCACGACCAAGGCCGTCCGCTGGCTGAATATTTGCTCCCATCTTCACCAAAGGTTTATGCGTTACTTCAGAGAACATTTACTTTTACAATTTTAAATGTACATATTTTTACCTATAATTTTATTCTTATTTATTTAATATTTAAAATGTATTTTCCTCCATTATTTTGCCAGTTGCTTGAGGCTGTCACTTTCTTGAATTCCAGATACCAGGGGTTTACTGTGTAGTTAAATCAGATGAAATGTTGGGCTACTTCACAAGATAATGGGATAATAAACTAAATACTTTACGTACATTGGTTACATCACACCTGGGGAGACTGTGTTCTTTTTCGATCAGACTCAGTGATCCAAAGAAATGAGGGAAAAAATTGAGAATGTTAAAAATTTACAATCAGCAAAGAGTGTTAAAGGCGACAAGGGGATATTATTAATATCAAGTTATAGACATGATATGATCAACCCAAAAGCAGTTGGAAAATTAATTCAATTTAATGTTTCTTTTCTTTGGCTTCGCTTCGCAACGAAGATTTATGGAGGGGGTAAATGTTCACGTCAGCCGCAGGCTCGTTTGTGGCTGACAAGTCCGATACGGGACAGGCAGACACGGTTGCAGCGGTTGCAGGGGAAAATTGGTTGGTTGGGGTTTTCCTCCTTTGTCTTTTGTCAGTGAGGTGGGCTCTGCGGTCTTCTTCAAAGGAGGTTGCTGCCCGCCGAACTGTGAGGCGCCAAGATGCACTGTTTGAGGTGATATCAGCCCACTGGCGGTGGTCAATGTGGCAGGCACCAAGAGATTTCTTTAGGCAGTCCTTGTACCTCTTCTTTGGTGCACCTCTGTCACGGTGGCCAGTGGAGAGCTCGCCATATAACACGATCTTGGGAAGGCGATGGTCCTCCATTCTGGAGACGTGACCTACCCAGCGCAGTTGGATCTTCAGCAGCGTGGATTCGATGCTGTCGGCCTCTGCCATCTCAAATACTTCGATGTTAGGGATTAAGTCACTCCAATGAATGTTGAGGATGGAGTGGAGACAACGCTGGTGGAAGCGTTCTGGGAGCCGTAGGTGATGCCGGTAGAGGACCCATGATTTGGAGCCGAACAGGAGTGTGGGTATGACAACGGCTCTGTATACGCTTATCTTTGTGAGGTTTTTCAGTTGGTTGTTTTTCCAGACTCTTTTGTGTAGTCTTCCAAAGGCGCTATTTGCCTTGGCGAGTCTGTTGTCTATCTCGTTGTTGATCCTTGCATCTGATGAAATGGTGCAGCCGAGATAGGTAAACTGGTTGACCGTTTTGAGTTTTGTGTGCCCGATGAAGATGTGGGGGGACTGGTAGTCATGGTGGGGAGCTGGCTGATGGAGGACCTCAGTTTTCTTCAGGCTGACTTCCAGGCCAAACATTTTGGCAGTTTCCGCAAAACAGGACGTCAAGCGCAGAAGAGCTGGCTCTGAATGGACAACTAAAGCGGCATCGTCTGCAAAGAGTAGTTCAGGGACAAGTTTCTCTTGTGTCTTGGTGTGAGCTTGCAGGCGCCTCAGATTGAAGAGACTGCCATGTAAAGAGCGTCTTCATTGTTGAGGTCTTTCATGGCTTGGTTCAGCATCATGCTGAAGAAGATTGAAAAGAGGATTGGTGCGAGAACGCAGACTTGCTTCATGCCATTGTTAATGGAGAAGGGTTCAGAGAGCTCATTGCTGTATCTGACCCGACCTTGTTGGTTTTCGTGCAGTTGGATAACCATGTTGAGGAATTTTGGGGGGCATCCTATGCGCTCTAGTATTTGCCAAAGCCCTTTCCTGCTCATGGTGTCGAAGGCTTTGGTGAGGTCAACAAAGGTGATGTAGAGTCCTTTGTTTTGTTCTCTGCACTTTTCTTGGAGCTGTCTGAGGGCAAAGACCATGTCAGTAGTTCATCTGTTTGCGCAAAAGCCGCACTGTGATTCTGGGAGAACATTCTCGGCGACACTAGGTATTATTCTATTTAGGAGAATCCTAGCGAAGATTTTGCCTGCAATGGAGAGCAGCGTGATTCCCCTGTAGTTTGATCAGTCTGATTTCTCGCCTTTGTTTTTGTACAGGTTGATGATGATGGCATCACGAAGGTCCTGAGGCAGTTTTCCTTGGTCTCAACAAAGCTTGAAAAACTAATGCAGTTTGACATGCAGAGTTTTGCCGCCAACCTTCCAGACCTCTGGGGGGGATTCCATCCATACCTGCTGCTTTGCCACTTTTCAGTTGTTCAATTGCCTTATATGTCTCTTCCCGGGTGAGGACCTCATCCAGCTCTAGCCTGAGGGGCTAGTGAGGGAGCTGGAGCAGGGTGGAATCTTGGACTGAGCGGTTGGCACTGAAAAGAGATTGGAAGTGTTCTGACCATCGGTTGAGGATGGAGATCTTGTCGCTGAGGAGGACTTTGCCATCTGAGCTGCGCAGCAGGCTTTGGACTTGGGGTGAGGGGCCGTAAACAGCCTTTAGAGCCTCGTAAAAACCCCTGAAGTCGCCAATGTCTGCGCTGAGCTGGGTTCGCTTGGCAAGGCTAGTCCACCACTCATTTTGGATCTCCCGGAGTTTGCGCTGAAGATGGCTGCATGCGCGACAGAAGGCTTGTTTCTTCTCTGGCCAGGACGGCTTTGTAAGGTGAGCCTGGTGGGCAGCTCGCTTCTTTGCCAGCAGCTCCTGAATTTCCTGGCTGTTTTCGTCGACCCAGTCCTTGTTTTTCCTGGAGGAGAAGCCCAGTACCTCTTCAGTGGATTGCAGTATGGTAGTCTTCAGCTGATCCCAGAGGGTTTCAGGGGATGAGTCCATGAGGCGGATTGCATCATCGAGCTTTGCTTTGAGGTTTGCCTAGAAGTTTCCTCTCACTTCGTCTGACTGCAGGTTTCCAACATTGAACCTCTTTCTGGGGGCTTTACTGTTCCTGGGCTTTGGCTTGAAGTGAAGGTTGAGCTTGCAGCGAACCAGCCAGTGGTCAGTGTGGCATTCCGCGCTGGGCATGACCCTGGTGTGGAGCACATCTCGTTTGTCTCTTTCTCGCACCAGGACGTAGTCCAGGAGGTGCCAGTGTTTGGATCGGGGATGCTTCCAGGTAGTCATCAGGCTGTCCCTCTGCTGAAAAAGGGTGTTTGTAATGACAAGCCGCTGTTCTGCGCAGAGCTCCAACAGGAGGCGCCCGTTGTCGTTGCACTTGCTGACACCATGCTTGCCCAGGATTCCTGGCCAGGTTTCTGAGTCTTTGCCGATGCGTGCGTTGAAGTCGCCAAGGATGACAACCTTGTCGGCTGTAGGGGTGCGTTGAATGAGGTTGCGCAGGTCAGTGTAGAACTTGTCCTTTTCTGCTGGTTCCGCCTGGAGGGTTGGAGCATAGTCACTGATGAGGGTGATGCGACACTTGTTTTGAAGGGGGAGTCGCATGGACATGATCCGGTCCGAGTGGCCTGTCGGGAGGTTTTCGAGTTTGGAGGCAATGGAGTTCTTGACCATGAAGCCTACACCAGATAGGCGTCGTTCATCCATAGGCTTGCCAGACCAGTAGAGTGTGTAGCCCGCGCCGCATTCTTGGAGGCTGCCTACATCTGCAAGGCGGACTTCACTGAGAGCGGCTATGTCGATGTCAAGTCTGAGGAGTTCATGTGCAATGAGGGCAGACCGACGTTCAGGTCGGTGGCTGTCAGCCTTGTCTAGTATGGTTCTGATGTTCCAGCATGCTAGCTTGAGTTTGTGAGCATCTTTTGAGGGGGAGGATGTGGAGGGGGAGGACGTGGACCTGTCCTCGGGCCTGCACAAAGGAGCTTTTAGGTGGAGTGCAGTGCGCGCAGTAATGGCCCCACCCTTTACACCCATGTTTCGTGTGCCGTAGCCAAGCAAGCTGGGACGTGGCAGCGAGGTCCTTGGGTCGTAGGTTTTATATCGGAGTGGCCTTCTCCTATGCAGGTTTCTTACCCGGGCTGGAGGGGTCTGCCTCCCCTCCTAGGTCGGTCCATACTGCCCGGACCGGGGCCGAGGCCGTCGCTGCTTTCCCTGTGCCCGGACTGGGGCCTCCGCCTCCTACTTTCTGCCCGGACCGGGGCCTCCAGCTGCCTCACTCGACCGAGGCCGGGGCCGCCGCCTCCCCTTAGCTCTTGCCCGGATCGGGGCCGCCGCCGCCTACCCTCTGCCCGGACCGGGGCCAGGACCGCCGCTGCTTTCTCTGTGCCCGGATTGGGGCTGCCGCCTCCTACTTTCTGCCCGGACTGGGGCCTCCGCCTGCCTCACTCGACCGAGGCCGGGGCCGCCATCTCCCCTTTGCTCTTGCCCGGATCGGGGCCGCCGCCGCCTACCCTCTGCCCGGATCGGGGCCGGGGCAACCGCTGCTTTCCCTGTGCCAAGAGTTTTCTTTTCCCCAAACCTAAATAATATCCTTCAATAAGTAGGAAATCTCAGTTGCAACTGTCCTTTGGAAAATGAGGATTAGAAAGAGGAGTTTGAAGATTCAGAGAACTTTTAATTGACTTCCTTATTTCTTTGATTTTTTCTAGGTACAATTCAAATGCCACCTACAAATTTGTCGATGACACCACAGTTTCAGCAAAAATCGTAGGGGGCAATGAGGAGGAAACATACAATAGTGAGATTGATCACAAAAACAACCTTCCACTCAATATCAGTAAAACTAAGGAACTGATTTTGCACTTCAGGAGGAGAAACCAGGAGAACACAAACCAGTCCTCTTCATGGGGTCAGAAGTGGAGAGGGTAAAATCCTCATCAAAGGGTCAGCAGTGGAGAGGGTAAGAAACTTCAAATTCTTCAGTATCAACATTTCTGAAGATCTTTCCTGGGACCATCATGTTGATGCAATCGTGAAGAAAGCACGCCAGCAGCTGTATTTCATTAGGAATTTGAAGAGATTCAGTATGTCACCAAAGACTCTTGCAAATTTTTATGGGTGTTCTGTGGAGAGCATTCTGACTGGTTGCATCAGTGCCTGAATCGAGGTGCCAATGCAGAAGACAGAAACAGGCTACAGAGAGTTGTAAACATGGCCAGCACCATCAGGGACATTAATCTTCAATTCATTAAGGAGATCTTTAAGAGGCAGTGCCTCAACAAAGCGATTTCCTCAACGATCCTCCCATCCAAGGCTATATCCTCTTTTCACTGCTACCATCAGGAAGGTGGTTCAAGAGCATGAAGACGATCACCCAATGGTACAAAAACAGCTTCTTCTCCTCTGCCATCAGATTTCTAAATGGACAATGAACCACAAACTCCACCTCACTTTTTTTCTTATTTCATAATTTATTTTTAAATATTGTATCTACAAAAATTGAATTTATAGTAATTTTTGTACCTTGTTCTGCCCAATAATCCTGGAGCCAAACAATAAATTCTGTGAGACATTTTTATGACAATAAACCTGATTCTGATTCTCTCAGCGTGACTTAGAGGAAAAAAAGCCGGTTTTCCAGGTGAATATCATCCTGATTTTAACTTAGTCTGATTCACATACACACCTTATTCCAAACAAGTTATTTGTCTTCACACATCATGAAAATATAGAATTTTGTTCATATGCAAATATGAAAATGATTGCATGAACATGCAAATTCATGCACAGACACCCAAATGCATGCTAGCAGATACACCCAGTGGCATGGCACACATGAAGTTGCAGATACATGCACATGACCGCATACGCATCCATTCAGACATACACACATTCACACATGGTCATAATACTTTGCAATACATGTGGAAGAACAACCCTAAATAAGATTTCTCTATTACACCAGTGACACGAATTCAAATCCGGCACTGTGTCTAACGAGTTAGTATGTCTAACGAGTTAGTATGTCTTCCCCGTGTCTGCAGGGTTGATAGGATATTGGTGAACATTCTTCTACAAGTAAGGTCAATCCCTTTATTTAAAGATTGGAATGATTAGACTCCCCTCACATAACATGTTCCATGATATAATGAAATAAGGGTTTGAACGGAATATTCAAACGAGCATGTGGGACTTTCGGACTGATATTGATAGCTGGTTTCAACAAACATGTCTTGATTTCTTCAGTTTGTTTCAAATATTCTATTGGTAAGTGAATTTTGCCATGTGTCAATGTAGGAGTGCATTTAAAGTGGATGTGGTTTCTTCTTGCGGGAGGTTGGGATCTAGCTCTTGAGTGCCCGTTGGCTCAAACAGGAGCCTGTGAGGCGTCAGAGGCTGCGGGAGGGCTGGAGGTGAATCCATGGGCACTCAGTGACTCTTCTTTGCTTCTGTTTCTATTGCACTGTAAGGGGCAACGGGCGGCACTAACATTGACTCTTTGTCTGCCTCATGGCAGGCAGAAGGCAATTTTATGTAGCATTACATGTTCTGTACTATTACAAGAAAAGGAATCTTGAATCTTCCACTTATTAACCTTTGCCTGGCAAACTAGATTTCATTGAGGTCAAGCAAAAGGTCACCTAGATTACACTTCTCGAGGAGTTTCTGAGAACAGATTGTGCAGGGTATGAAGTACCTATTGCAATGGGACCGGCAGGTTCACCAAGATACTCTTCCATCTCAGTGACAGCAGTTTCCCTCTGATGGGGTCATCTAAAATCCAATAAACTCTAATCTAAATACCCTTGAGCCTAAAGCCCTGCAAAAGGTAGTGGACACTGCCCAGGTCATCACAGTCAAAACTCGCCCCACCATCGAGAATATCTACAGGAAATGCTGCCTCAGGAAGTAGCAGCAACCCAGCAAATGCTCTGTTCTCTTTGCTACATCAGGAAAGAGGTATAAGTGCTGTGATGCAATGAGCAGCAGTGAGCAGACACAAACCTGAAGACTGTACAACAGGCTTCATTTGGCTAAAGGTCTCTGCTGCAATAGTGGCTATGATGGTGGGTCCCAAGTGACTGGCTCAGGACTCTATCCCACTTAGGTGATTGACAGCCGGCCGGTGGAGTTAGCCCCCTAGGGGTCTATTCAGGTCGGCTGATTGACAGCCAGCCAGGTATAGTTTGTCCTCTGGTGGTCTTCCTGAAGGTACAGAGATCGCTCCCTGCAGTAGGCTAGTGGTGTATCGCCACAAGATTCACACCCCCAGGTTCAGGAAACAGCTGCTACTCCTCCACCATCTGACTTCTCGACAATAAACTCAATCAGGGACTTATTTAAGGACTCCTAATTTTGAAAGTTAATGATTTTTTTTTCTCCCTGTCTTGTACAGCTCTTTATTTGTTTACATGTGTACGATGAGTAGTTTTTTTTTTGCACTACCAGGAAGTGTAATTCTGCCTGGCCCACGGGAAGAAGAATCTTAGGGTTCCATATAATATCATCTATGTACCCTGAAATCTGAAACTCAATTGGAATCCAATTCTGTTTAAGAGCAATAAACCTCAGATTAGACATTTGATCAAACCTAACTGAGAACTCAGTACAATGCAAGTTTTGAAATCCAAGACCAGGTGGATTTCAGAGTTGCTGGGAATGAAATTTGAACTGAGCAAACGTGCATTAGGAAACTGCCTCCTGCTTGCCGTATTCCACCCTTAACCGCAATGCAGATGAAGATGAATTATACACTCACCACCAGAGATTTAGATTGCAAATAGACCTAGTAAAAGCACACTGAAATGCTGAAGGAACTCAGCTGGTCTTTTCAGAGTTCATAAAAAGCTAGGATATAGAGCTGATGTTTTGGGTCTGATTCATTCCTTGAAGAAGGGTTCAGGCCCAAAACGTCCACGATATAATTTTGCTTTTTTATGGTCGCTGAAAAGACCGGCTGAGTTCCTCCAGCATTTTGGTGTGTTTCTACAACAATCATGACATCTGCAGACTTCCGTGTTCCACTCTACAAATAGACATATCCCTGCTGATGCCCAGAGCATGGACATACTGCTTATCAAAATTGAGAGTGATTACATATCTCCACATTTCAGCTCAAGGGTGACTGATACTTTCTGAAACCACACAACAAATTTAGAAATTGCCACTTCTGCAGCCAATGTCAGAAATATCTGTAAAAATGGCCTCATGATTGTCTACAAGATGTATGTCTTTAATCCGATGACATTAGGACCTTGCCGGACCACAGAAAATGCCCGAAGACAGAAATTGTACCCTAAGGGAACCCCCTGTGTAAATATACCAAAGGTAGAACAAAGCTTAAGACAGGAAATAATACCATGGGGTGGCAGGTTAGCGTAGCAGTGAGCACAATGCCTTTACAGCGCCAGCGATAGGGACTGGAGTTCAAGTCCCACGCTGTCTGTAAGGAGTTTGTACTCATGGCGGCAGATTCAAAATATGCCAGACTACGGAAGACGCTGGACCATAGAGTGCCAGATAATAGAGAAACAACCTGTACTGGCTTTCTCAGTACTGTTAATAAGTGTCTACGAATGTTGATCACGTCGAGATAACACTGCAAGTACAAGAAATGAAAGCAGTGGAAACTTGACGATGTCAGCATCAATGAATGCACCTTCAGGTCAAATGTTTAAAATTGGTCCAACCTTTTGATTTATTCAAGAAATTTTAATAAATGAATAGGTCGATCTCATCAATGGAGATTTAGAAACTAATTTTATTAAATTAGTTTTTTTTAATTATTAGTATGTATGTGGTCAATTAATTGACATTGAACAAAACTCAATGACAATTAATTGAAAACTCCAACAATATTTAATTACCTCATTCCTGTGGTTGGGTGAATAGTTTAATTGCAGTCTATTAAATTTTGTTGAGAAAGGTGATTGATAAAGTAGTAAATTTGTAATGAGCTTCGCCCTTCATTTCTGAGCTATATTAGCAGTAAAATAAGGCTTAAGACAACATGACTGGTACATATTTGGTCCAGGAGTGACTGCCAGGATAAAGCTGGCTTGCTGGTCTTTTAGTCCAGCTATTATCAATATTTTCTTAGTTATGGTCCCCTGAGGACTCTGCTCAAAGTTTATGTCCAAACCCCCTTCCCTGTGAAGCAGTCAAGTTTTGGTTTCTTCCGTACTTCTCTCCCACCCGCTACATAAAACAAAATTCATGTTAAGTAAGATTTTTATCTAAAAGTGCTGTGGGCCTGAGGGGTTGAGCTGGACCGCAGTTGAGAATGGCTGAATTTTAGATCACGAAATCCCAAATTTATAGGGTTCATTCTTCACACGGGGAGAGCAGGGAGCAAATACACATGGCTGCTTCGAAGACTTCAACTGCCTGGTCCTAATGCAGGTGTCCTTTACAGGTTTTAAATGGCCTGTTAAAGAATCTGATGGTGTTTGTAAGTAAAATCCTTCAGCCACGGAGGTCTGTGCTCGAGATGGCAGTGTCCGTGCTTGGCAGCGTCCACAAGGGGTAGCAAACTCTGGGAAGTAGGGCACCAGAAATGGGAAGAACACTCCAGGAGAAGCAAAGGACATAACCCTAAAGGGAATGTGACCATGGCAGTGAACCATCGAGGGGCTCTGCGGCCAATGGACCCACACGGGCTGTGAGCTGCTGGAGACTTGTTTAAGGGAACCAAGTTTCGGAGCCAGGATTCAAGAGGGTGCTGAGGGCAAGAAGGGCCCTTGAGGGTCTCGGGGACTGAAGGCTTCCTGATCACATTGGAGGTTTGGATCTGGAGCTCAGGTTGCCAATGGATCGATCAAGGGACTGTGCTGCTGCCGAGGGGGGAGGCGGGAGCGCCGGAGGTGAATCCACGGACACTCAGTAACTCTGAAGGGGCTCTCTTCTGCTCCTCTTTCTCCCTTATAGTGAGGGATGCCAGGAGACTCTAAAGGCAATACTTTGTTTGCCTTAAGGCAGGCAGAAAGCAATCTTGTGTGACATTTCATGTGTTCTGTCCACTGCCACTTTTTTATCCAGCCTGATACCTTCCACATGAAGCAAAACATTTGTCTGCTTGAGTCGTTGGAGGAGGATGAATAAGGAAGTGGAAGTAACGGAACAAGGTCTTTATTCAGAATACATGCATCAATGTCTTGATCAAGCACAATTCATGCATGGGTGCCTGTTGCTAAAGGACTCCTAGGAAAATGGACACAATTAGGCTTTTGTGCATTTCTGTGCATAGCCTTAAGCAAATAGCATGCTCTTAATTATTCATGCTTTAACATTTTACTGTCATGTGGGTCACTTAATTTGTGTGCACCTGCGTGGCACCTTTATCCATGATGCATAGATGGATGCAACCTAACATATTATTCGTGTCCTTGTGTCATAAATAGATTGTTATATACCTGGGATGCAAAGGAGCCTTGTTCATAAATGGGACTTCACTTGGTTCTGGTGTAAAAAATGACAAAGTTGGTCAAACAGATGTATGAAACAGCATTGCATTAATTTACTCCTGGAAAGAAGTGCTGCAAGTGGTCCGATGTCATTCTCAATGGATCAAGCAGATTCTGGAGCAGCTTAATCCAGCAATTGTAGAAGGGCCACAATCTTTAAAGTGTGCAGTGCTTGGCAGAAAACCAGCAGCAAGACATCAATCTTGATGGCTGGTCAGGAGATAGAAGATGCAGGGAATCAAACATTCAGTTCCGTTTCTTCAGGGAAAATGGATCCGTTGCATGGTGCAAAGTCGAGCAGGGTTGCCCATCCTGCCATTGTGTAGACCAGTAGCTTCTCAACTTAACAAGCAACGAAGCCAATTACATAGTTTGCAGCACTGGGTGCTGGACACATAGAGTTAGCAATGTTAGTATCGCCCAGAGCAATTCATAGCTTATTATTCATTTTTGCTGCCATAAATAACACAGGGTAATGCAAACTGGAACTCAGCAATACTTTAATACCAGTAATTATTTTTTATAGTTTACTGAGTTACAGGGAAATGTCACAGAGGTTGGGCACAACTGCTGAGATACATCACTGGCGATATTGGTAGAAATTTAAAAACTGGGTTCATCACGCAGAAGAACACTCAATTCTTTGTGGAAGAATACCAGAGCAGATGTGACCGCAGTTCCAATGCCTCATTGGCAAGGTGGCACCTCTGAAAGTAAATTGCAACTGAGTATTGCAATCTGAGTGCTTGAAAGCCAGAAGGGTGAATGCAGAATATTTCAGTCAGAAACAGGAGTGCCTGTCACCTCCCCCACCTCTCTCTCTACACCCATGAGTGTGGCTAGGCACAATTCAAATGCCATCTCTAAATTAGTCAATGATACTACGGATATTGGCAGAATCACAAATGGCAATGAGGAAGCATACAGGAAAGCAATAGTTGAGTAGTGTCACAACAACCCTACACTCAACGTCAGCAAAACTAATGAAGTGATTGTGGTCTTCATGAGGGAATCAGGAGAACACAAATCAGACATTGAGGGGTCAGGAGTGGAGAGGGTCAAGAACTTCAAATTCCTCGGTGTCAACATTCCTGAAGATCTATCCTGGGGCCAGTGTGTCAATGCAACCATGAAGGAAGCTCGCCAGTGGCTACACATCATGAGGAGTTTGAAGAGATTTAACATAACATAACATAACATAACAATTTACAGCACGGAAACAGGCCATTAGGCCCTTCTAGTCCGCACCGAACCAAACACCCCTCTCTAGTCCCACCTCCCTGCACAATGCCCATAACCCTCCATCTTCTTCTCATCCATATACCTGTCCAACCTTTTCTTAAATAATACAATTGACTCCGCCGCCACTATTTCTCCCGGAAGCTCATTGCACACGTCTACCACTCTCTGAGTAAAGAAGTTCCCCCTCATGTTACCTCTAAACCTCTGCCCCTTAATTCTTAACTCATGTCCTCTTGTTTTAATCTTTCCTCCTCTTAACGGAAATAGTCTATCCACATCCATTCTGTCTATCCCTTTCATAATCTTAAATACTTCTATCAAATCCCCTCTCAACCTTCTACGCTCCAAAGAATAAAGACCTAATCTGTCCAATCTCTCCCTATACTCTAGATGCTTAAACCCAGGTAACATTCTGGTAAACCTTCTCTGCACTCTCTCCACTCTGTTTATATCCTTCCTATAATTAGGCGACCAGAACTGCACACAGAACTCCAAATTAGGCCGCACCAACGTCTTATACAGTCTCAACATCACCACCCAACTCCTATATTCCATGCAATGATTGATAAAGGCCAGCATACTAAAAGCCTTCTTCAGATTTGGTCATCAAATGTCACCAAAGACATTTGCAAATTTCCACAGGTGTACCCTGGAGAGCATTCTGACTGGTTGCACCACTGTCTGGTATGGAGGTGCCAATGCACAGGACAGGAAAAGCCTACAGAGGGTTATGAACTCTGTCAACGCCGTCATGGGCATTAATCTTCACTCCAGTAAGTACATTCTTAATAGGTGGTGCCTGAAGGAGCCTCTGCCCTCAAGGACCCTCACTACCCAGGCCATGCTACAGTCAGGAAGGAGGTACAGGAGCTTGAAGGCTCGCACGAAACATTACGAAAACAGCTTCTTCCCCTCTGCCGTCAGATTTCTGAATGAACAATGGACCTTGACATACTAGCTCATTTTTTTCCTCTTTTGTTGCAATAAGTATTTATTTTTAAATATTTTATTTGCAGAACTGTAATTTATAGCAATTTTCTACCTGTAATGCACAATACTACATGCTGTGACACATGCCCATGACAATAAACCTGATTCTGATTCCGCAACTGCACTGGGAAACCTTAAGTACAAAAGGAGATGGCATATTGTTAGTCATTCATTTATTAGTGAGGCATTGTTATAAAAAGCACCTCATAGTTCCTTAGTACAGAGCAACAGTGGTTGGAGTTTAGCACAGGGACACAAAGGAGCAGGTCCTTTGAATCAAAGGTACAAGGAAGGAGGAAAAACTTCAACAAAGGCCACACAGCTGTTGACCACTTCTATCATGCAGTAGCTTGCTGAATAAAGAGTTAGCGAGAGGTTGGAGAATGAAAACGAGAGACTATTTGCATTAAGCCCAGCATTTTGTATGTGAATCAATGAAAGCTTTGTAGAAAGAGGTCACTGCGGGGCTGAAAGTTAAGGGCAGGGACTGTGGGAGGCAAAAGCATCCTTTCCTTACTCTGAAGTAACAATCCTTTCATTTTAGGATTGATCCAAAATATGTCAGAAATGTGCCAAAATATCTCATGCTATAAATTAATACACTGAACCTGAATATTGCCCTGTTATTTTATCTCATTATCGTGCACTGGGACAGGCTTGGTGGCCAGCAACGAGAAGCCTACAATTGCTGCCAATTTCCAAATAAATTCGGGCAATAGTTCAGACAGCCAGCTCGACCCCTCACTGCAGGACCTTGTGCCTCAGCCAGGACACCTCACAACATAATGTGAGCACACTCGGGCATGCCAAGATCCTTCTCCCCCATCCCCCCCCCCCAAAAGTTCAACATTTAAATTTTTTGTCAGGGTACATACATTACATCATATCAGTCTGAGTTTCTCTTTTCCTGCGGGGTAGGCAAAATTTCTAAATACTGTAAACTGCATTAAGAAGAAAGAGAGAAATGTAAATACAGAAGTATAAATGTTCATTAATAAATAATGAGCGAAGTACAAATCCTTAAATGAGTCTCTGATTGAGTTTGTTATTGAGGAGTCTGATGGTGGAGGGTAGCAACTGAACCTTGTGGTACAAGTCTTGTGGCACCTCTACCACTTTCCTGATGGTTGCAGTGAGAACAGAGCACGTCCTGTGGTGTGGATCCTTGATGATTGCTGCTGCTCTCCGACAGCAGTGCTCCCTGCAGATGTTCTCAATATTGGGGAGAGTTTTCCCTGGTGATGTACTGGACTGAGTAAAGTAAGCTTCTCTAACAATCGGCCAAGATAGATTCTGTGCTGAGCCAAACTGTTAAAAATTCAGTGTCTGCAGATTTTCATGCTTTATTTCTGTCAAAAAGTCAGTGTGCTCCTGACATTCAAAAGTTTGGGTTTAAATTTTATTAATTCACTGGCTATCATTTCAGTGCCAACGTATGTATTGTCTATTCTTCATTGTCCTCATAATAAGAAACAATTAAGAGTAACAAAGATTAATTTCCTTTCTAAAGCACCTCAGTGAACAGGATGGGTTTTTACAATTGGGTTATTTCACTATTAAAGATACTCATTTATTTGATGATGAATTTAAACTTCCAGCTGTCCTGGTGTATTGAACCATTTGTCTCCAAACCATCCAGATACTAGTCCAGGAACTTGACATCTGTATAAATGTTTCTCTGTTAAAAATTGTAAAAACATTCAGAAAACATAAAGACTTAAAACACGCAAGCAATTTAAAAAAATCTAAGCTTGACATTCCCTATTGCAACTTCTTCCGCTTGAAGTAACAGAGAAGCAATACTTCAGGTCCAGTCTAGCACAGATAATATTTCAATCTTAAGGCTCCAGCAGGAGCTCTGCAAGGAGCCCAATGCTTGACTTCAGTTGGGGAAACCAGCAGTGAATTGTTGACCGCGACGTTAGGAATTGTTTAGCACTGGTCATCACAATCTGGTCTGTGTGGGTAGATAGTAAATATCCCCCCTGCAAACCCCTGCTTTCTGTTGCGTTCTCAGAGGGTTTTATTGGAAATGAAGCACATTTGAAACAGAGGCATTCACATAAAAATTACAGCAGCTGATTAGGGCACAGCAAGATCCCACAAGCCACAAATAGAACTAAAATTATAGAGGAATTGACATTGTGCATTTCCCGTCCTTTTCCACCATAAAGGAGCATAGAAAGGCAACAGAGTTGACGGTCTAAGATATGCAGCATGGAAACAGGCCTTTCAGCCAAAATTGTCCATGCCTGCCAAGTTGTCAATCTAAATTGGTCCAATTTAATTTGTCCACTGTGACTCTGAACACATCCAAATATGTTTTAATTTTTAAATTTTTAAACAAATTTAGACATAATGGTAACAGGTCATTTCGGACCATGAGTCTGTGCTGAATGGTGGGAAGAAACTGGAGCCCCCTAACCCTAACCCTAACCCACGCAGACACGGGAAGAACATACAAATTCCTCACAGACTGCGTGGGATTCAAATCCTGGTCCCGATCGCTGGGGCTGTAAAGGCGTTGCGCTCACCGCAGTGCCAACTATGCCGCCCTTGTTGAAATTATACTTGCCTCTTCCACATCTGGCCATTCATTCTGTATACCCAGCACTAACTTTGTGGAAAAAGTTCTCTCTCAGGTCCCTTTAAAATCTTTTGCCTCTCTCCTTTAAATCCAGACCCTCAAGTTTTAGACTCTCCTACCCTAGGAAAATGACAGCGACTATTTAACCTACCTACACCCCTCATGATTACAAACACTTTGGTGAGGGCAAACCATAACCTTCCACTTTCCAGGGAGAAAAGTCTCGCTCTCCTCAAACCTCAAGTCAAGTCAAATCAAGTAATGCCAAGTTTCTTGTTATCTGACGAAACAGTGTTCTCTGGTCCTCGGTGCAAAACACACTGGTACAGAACAAGACATAACTCACATACATACAGACAGACAATACATATGCAATACATATGCAGCACAGTTTATGTAGCAGTTACCGTAACACTTTGACAGCACCAGCGATCGGAACTAGGGTTCCATCCCACACTGTCTGTCAGGAGTTTGTACACTCTCCCCGTGTCTGCATGGGTTTTCCCTGGGGGCTCCGGTTTCTTGCCATCATTTGAAATGTACCAGGATTGTAGGTTAATTGGGTGCAAAATGGGCAGCATGAACTCATGGGCCCAAATGGCCTGTAACTGTGCTGTATGTATACATTTTTTAAAAAAAATTAAGTATTTAAATATAAACAAATAAATATTGTTTTGTGAATGTGAGATTCTCGGATGGTTAGTGTGAGCAGTTCCTTTGGTCATTCAACATTCTCACAGCCTGGTGGTGCTATCTCTGATACTCCTGTATCTCTTCCCTGATGGGAGCAGTTGAAAGATGATGAGTGCAGAATGGAGGGGGGTCCTCAATGATTTTGTGCACCTTCTTCAGACAACAATCCCAGTTGATCACATTGATGGGGTCGAAGGAGACTTCAGTGATCCTCTCTGCCACTCTTATGGTCCTGTGGATTGACCTCCGATCCATTTCTCTCCCAGACAGGACACTCTTGTTAGATGTTCCTGTAGAGGCATAATGGTGGCCGGTAGCCTTGCCCACTTCAGTCTTCTTAGGAAGTGCAGTCACAATCGCGCCTTCCTGGCAAGTGAGGATATGATATATGACCACGATAGGTCACTAGTTAAGTGAACTCCAAGGAAGTTGGTGCTCTCCACTCTCTAAACTATAGAGCTGTTGGTGTGAAGTGGAGAGTGGTCATTTCTCGTCCTCCAGAAGTCCACGATGATCTCCTTCATCTTGTCCACATTGAATCTCAGCTCGTACTATTTCACAAGATTTTCCACCTCCTCTCTGTAGTGCGGCTCATTGTTGTTGCTGATGAGGCTGACGACTGTCGTGTCATCTGAAAACTTGATGTCACTGTTGGAGCTGGATCTGGCGATGCAGTCGCGGGTCAATAGCATGAACAGGAGCAGCTGAGCATAGAGCCCTGAAGAGTGCTAGTGCTCAGCGTGACGGTGTTCGACTTTCTGCTACCGACCCGGTAGACTACAGCCTTTACATTGGCAAGTCCAGAATCGAGTTACAGAGAGCAGTGTGGAGTCCCAGCGAGGACAGCTTCTCCACCAGCCTCTGGCAAATAATCGTATTTCACACCAAGCTGAAGTCGATGAACACCAGCCTGGTGTAATAAGCCCATAGAGAAACTAGAACAAAAATCTTAAATTAGCTTTGCATGAATATCCATATAAATTGTTAAGTGGAATCAGGAATTGTATTGACTGTTGATGCTTTTCCACTGCTGCACGGTCATCTCACTTAAATGGTGCTTAACATCTTCCTCAGCCTTGGTATTCCTTTTGCTCCAATATCTTTGATATACCAGTCCCTGAAATCAAAAAAATGTTTTGCAATTTCCCATTGTTGGAGGAGTCAAGAGTTATGTTGTGAGAACAAGTGCATCGTTTTATCCAGACAACAAACATCCCTCTTTCGTGCACAGTCACTATGTGAACAGAAAGTGATTCTTGGTGAACCTTTGGCTCCATCCACTCTATGCTCTATGCTGTTATTTTAGAGTACTCAGTACAGGAAGCCCTGGAACTAAGATACTCTTGATCTGTTCACAAATATGAATATGCAATGCCAAATCAAGCTCCCTAACTGTCTTAGACAGATGGCAATTCTATTGACGAAGAGGGAATGTTTTCAGGTGTCCTGGCTGATATTTGCCATTCAACCATCACTGTTTGTGGGTTCTTGCTTATAAATAGATTTTCATTCACGGGTTAGTTAGGGTAATGTTATTATAGCGCCAGAGTCTCATGTTCGAATCCGACACTGTCTGTAAGAAGTTTGTACGTTCCCCTCGTATCTGCGTGGGTTTCCTTGAAGTGCTCCTGTTTCCTCCTGCTGTTAAAAACATTGGGGGATTAAAGGTTAATTGGTGTATGTGGGGGGACATGGGCCCATGGATGGAAAGGCCTGTTACTGTGCTGTATGTGTAAATCTTAAACGTAAACACTTTGGGTGTGAAGGATTCTGCAATATCACAAGCATTTCCAGTAAGCCTTTTCTTTTGCTTTCAGTCAACAATGCAGTACAGTCATGTCTTCAAGAGGGTAAAGATGAAGAGAAATTGCATGCAACATGGCAGCAATTTTGTAGAATGAACCAATCAGAGGTGGCAGTCAGATCCCTTGGCTATTTTTCCTTGGACAAGAAACTGCACGAAGGCCAGTCAATTTGAAGCCTCTCTTCCTCTGGTGACAGGGAAGTGTTTTAACTTCACCTATGAGACTTACTCTTGATATTTTTAGCTCATAAAAATACAGTGTAATTTGGTAATGTCTAATGGAAAGGATTGGGGCTGATGGGTGGCGGTGGGGAGGAGAGAGTGGAAGGCATTGTTTGTTTTTTGCCTCATTCCATTTCATTTTACACATGGGGTCACCTCACCACTGATACACAGCCCTTTGGATAAATATCTTTCCAGGCAATTTCACCTGCGGCACTCACTCCCAGTGGTTCCAGCGGACAGGTGGCAGGCTCCAAAAACTCCATAGATGACAGAATGTTGGGAGGATCAAGAACCACTCCTGCTTTCTCAATGATGGATCTTCTATTGCAAACCAAAATAACTTGCATTTATATAGCACTAACCACAACCTGAGAATATACCCAAGTTATTTACAGATAACAAAATGCCTTTTTTTGTAATGTTATTGATGCAATGAAGAAAACAACCTGAGCACAGGATGAACTGGCTAAATGCCTACATTATATTTCTTTACTGATGCTGGTTGAGGGATGAAAACATTGGACAGCAAATATTTTTTCTTCCTGAACACTTTTGGTTTTATAGGTTTGGGCTGCTGATCATGAAAATCACCTTAAAATGTTTCTATTAGGTTCCATTTTTTAGATATAACCTGTATTTGTGATTCCTGTCATATTTTAAGTCTACTTGAAGCAGGCAAAACTCTGTAGTGCAACATGTCATTGAAAATTCATTTTCCACATTTGGACTTGGACATCTTCCCTGCTGATCTTGGTGCAGTCAGTGACGAACATGGTGAAAGGTTTCGCCAGGATGTTGCGACCATGGAAAATCACTGTTTGGGCAACTAGAATCAATCAATGATGGCTGATTATTGTTGGACATTGACGTGAGGGGCATCAGATGCTCAGTACAAACAAAAATCAGTGGCAAAATATTTTAAGGACAATTGAACACGCAATGTGCCAGCATCATTATGTGATTAAACATATTAAATTTAATAAAAGTCAATTTAATGTTTCTCCAACTTCCGACGCGATACAACAAAAATGAAATGATCCTGTGTTCAGCTTGACGTTGTCTATCATAGTCCCCATTTTCTTTTCAGGAACCAAAACTTTTGGGAAAAAAAACGTTGTCCTGTGAAAATTGGAGAACTTAATTTCAAAACAGGATTTTTTTTGGTTTACATTTATGCAGTCTGTTGGCAAAGAGTCATTTCCATTAAGACAATCTTTACTTATTGGTGCAGGGAACCTTCAGCCCAGCTGTGTAGTTCCTACTGTGGGATGCTTCCCACGACCTTCACGTCTAAAAGCAAGGGCTGGCTGGTGCTGCTCCAGTCTAACTATATTCTTGTCCACCTAGTCTGAGAGAGAGGGACACCTGCAATGTCTCCCTTCCTGTACCTGCATAAACTCTTGTCCATTAAGGATCTGTCATTGACGGCTCCTGTCACAAAATGTCTTCTCTCTTGGCAGCATCATATAAAAAATGACAAATTTCCACAAATTTAGTCATAGGGTATTCCAGCACTGAAACAATCCTTTGGCCCAACTTGCCCATCACAAACATCCCATTTATCTTCTTTTTCCCCATATTTCTTTCCAGTAAATGTACCTGTCCAAATGTCTTTTAAATATTATATTTACATCTGCCTCCACTCATTCTCTGGCAGTTCATTCCATGTAGTAAAAACCCAATGCCTGAGAAACTCAACAGGTCAGACAGAGCCCTGCATTTGGCAAAGATAAAGCTACATAACTAACCTTTTGGTCCTGAGCTCTTCATCAAGGTATGATCAATATGTCAGCATGTGCCTGAATAAAATGGAGGGAGGGTTGGTGGGAAGGAGGTGCAGGGGAAGGAGTACATTTCCACAGGCATGAAGTTGTGGGTGGATATAGGAGGGAGAGCCCACTGGTGAGGTGTTGGGACATGGGGGGGGGGGCGCAGGAGGAGGTAGTGGTGGCCTGATGGATCAGAGTGGGAGGGGAGGGCTGGGAAGACCAGAGGTGGAGTTGGCAAGCATGACAGCTCATTCCCAGTGTGGAAAAGGTGCCACTTAGGTCCATTTTAAATCTTTCTCTTCCTCCCTGAAAAAAAAGACCAAAAACTCCACCACAATTTGACTCCCTCAGACCTTTCACAGTGTATATGTTGTCAACCTACATCTCCCAATAACTATTTCTGGATCAGCAGACATATCCCTCAAACCTCTTCTGCTGGATATTCTCCACATTCTTCACAGAGAATGGTCTTCAAAACTCTTCCATCCATCCCTTCTATATAACAAATTAATAGATTTTGGCATGGTCCCGGAGGACTGGAAAATCACAAGTGTCAAGCCACTAATGAAGAAGGGAGGGAGGCAGCAGGCAGGAAATGATAGGCCGGTTAATCTGACGTCAGTAGTTGGGAAGATGTTGTTGATTGTCAAGGATGAGGTTATAGTGTACTTGGAAGCACATGACAAGATAGGGCAAATCCAGGATGGTTTCCTTGCTTGACAAATCTATTAGAATTCTTTGAGGAAGTGAAAGGCACGCTGGATAAGGGCGATGCAGTAGATGTTGTGTATTTGGAGTTTCAGAAGGCCTTTAACAAGGTGCTGCACATGAAGCCTTTTAAGAGTCTATGATATAATGAGAAAGAGCATTGGGTGATTGGCAGGAAGCAGAAAGTTGGAATACAATCATCATATTCTGATTGGCTGCCAATTGCCAGTGGAGTTCCTCAGGGGTTGGTTGGTGTTGGGGCTGTTTCTTCGTATGTTGTATATTAATGATTTGAATAATGGAATGAATGGCTTTGTGGCCAAGATTGAGGATAATACGAAGATATGCGGAGCAATAGGTAGTGTAGAGGAAATACAGAGGCTGCAGAAAGACTTTGACAGAATAGGAGAATGGATAGAGAAGTGTGCAAACTAAATAGCATGTTGGAAACTGTACAGTCATGCACTTTGGTAGACAAAAATAAACGGGCAAACTAATTTTTAAATGTGGAGAAAATTGAAAAGACCCAGATGCAAAGGGGCCTGGGAGTCCTTGTGCAAGATAGCCTGAAGGTAAATTTGTAGGTTGAGATGATGGTGAAGAAGTCAAATCCAATGCTGGCGTTCATTTCAAGAGGAATAGAATATCAGAGCAGGGATGTGATGTTGAAGGTTTATAAGGCACTGGTAAGACCTCACTTGGAGCATTACGAGCAGTTTGGGGCTCCTCATTTTAGAAAAGATGCTGAAGTTCGAGAAGTTCAAAGGGGATGATCCTGGGAATAAAAGGGTTATCATGGAATTTAGGAGAATTGTGGGGGGGGGGGGGATTTTGTGGAATCTCAATGAAACATTTCTAATGTTGAAAGACATGGACAGAGGAGATCTATAAAGGTTATAGACTCAAATAACCTAGAGCACAGAAAAAAGATCTATGTCCACACCATATCTTTGAAAGAGCTCGATGACACAACAAATGAAGATAATGCTTCACAGCATCAGAGATCCGGATTTAACTCCCACCTCCTTCATTGCATACTCTCCGTGAAAGTGTACAGATTTCCTCTGTATGTGCCAATCTCCTGCCCCATTCCAAAGGTGTGTGGACAGCAAGGTTAACTGGGCACTGTAAATAGCTGCTGGTGAGTGACAGATTCTGTGGGAAGCTGATGAGAATGTGTGGAGTATAAAAATGGGATTAATGTCGGATTGGTTTAAGTGCCTGGTTGATGGTTGCATGAACTTGGTGGTCTGAAGGGGCAGTTTCTGTGCAGTGTCCCTCTCTGACAATAACACACCAAGTCATCTTGTTCTTCAGCCAAATCTTTCAATTTTTCACTTTAAATTCCCTTTCACAAACTATTTATTACTCAATTTCCTCCAATACCTTCTGTCTTCACATTCTGGGGTCAAAACAAATCGTTGCGTTATATTAAAAAAAAATCTCATCTTTCCACCCCTTCTTTTTTGAACATTTCATTTCGATTTTTCTTAAATAGACATAATAAAATCTTCAATTTTGCAATATATTAAACATTTTCATACAAAAAACTAACATAGAAAAACCCCTCCCCCTTCCACAAATATAAATCCGCACCCCATCAGAGCTCACACCTACATTAATTATATTTTAAAAAGTCTATATGAGGAAGTCACATTTGTTTATTCTATAGCCACATCTGTTATTATCCTTATTTTTTAAATTGTAATTGGGCCCCTATATAATCCAAATATGGCTGCCATGTCTTGACAGATATGCCATACTTGTTCTTTAAATTATATGTAATTTTTTTTCCATAGGTATACAACTATTCTTCTCTGCTGTCCATCATGCTATGAGCAAGGGAGAGTCGGACTTCCAAGAGGTTGAAATAGATTTTTTTTGCCACTGCTCAGGCTATTTTGACAAAAAAAAATTTGGAATTGAGTTAATTTATCTCTTATTTCAATAAAATTATGCAGGAGATAAAGCTCTAGTCACCTGCGAAGGCCACCCCTGTCATCCTTGTTAATACTTCCGCAATATCCGGCTAAAAAACGCTTCATCTTCAAACATGACCACGTCACATGTAAAAACAATTCTGTTTCAATCCCACATCTAAACCACATCTCCGATATTTCAGATTTTGATCTATGTAGCTTTTGTGGCGTAAGATGTAGTTGGAGTAGGAAGTTATACTGAACCAGCCCATATCTTGCATTGATAATTGATGTCATACTATCCAAACACCAATCAGACCAGCAACTTTCTGGTTGTACAACACCTCACTCCGACTCCTATCTCTCTCTTGACTTATGTGAACCTGGTTTTGCACTTACACTTTGCAGAGTATAATAATTTTTTGTTATAAATTTAGGTGTATTCATTTATTCCATTTCACTAATTTCAGGTGGGATCAACGTTGGTCCCCACCTGTCTCTCAGGAATTATCTTAGCTGGAGAAAACCGAAGAAAGTCCCAATAGCTACTCCATATTTCTGTTTTAGTTGATCAAAAGACACAAGAATCCCTTCTGCATAGCTGTCTTCAATGTATCATATTCCTTTGTCATATCATGAGTTTAATATTCTGTTACCTAGATTCATAGCCAGCAACACATCCTTATAATGGTCCTCTTAAACATATCCTTGCTTTTTTCCCAATACACTCATTAATTTCTTGCCATACTCTAATCATAGGATTATCCATGTTTACTTAACTCTCCACTTATAAATAAAATCCTTCGTTGCCCCCTCTTTCATTGAGAATAATCCCATTTGAATCCAAGAGGGGTGATGTTTTCCTCAAAGAAAGATGAAAGAAACCTGGCTTGTGCTGACAAATAATACTTTCTCAACTCTGGTAGCCCAAGTCCTCCTATTTTGTAATCCCACATTAACCTTTCCAGGAAAATTCTCAGTACCTTATTATTCCATACGAATTGCCTAATACTATCATTTAATAATTTAAAGACATTTTTTGACAAAGAAATAGGCAGTGTTTGGAAAAGATATTGTAATCTTGGCATCACTTTAATTTTGACATAGTTAACCCTTCCCTCCAAAGTAATCAGCAAGTCTTTCCATTTCTACTAATCCCTCTCTGTCTTCCCTAATATAATTTAATTAGTACATATTCTGTAAGTTATTGTCAGTCATTATTTCTAAGTATCTAATTCCATCTACTTTCCATTTAAATCGACTTCCCGTTTGAAATATTTCAAAATCAAAGTTTGACAATGACATTATCTCACTCTGATCCATATTAATTTTATAACTTGAAACTCTTCCATATTTTTCTTGTAATTTATGCAAAGACTCAGCTGGGTCAGATAAATATAGCAAATAGGCTGATTTTATGTTCTTCTTGTCCAACTTTGAACCCTTTAATATCTAGATCTATCCTTATAATCTCTGCCAGCAGTTCAAATGCAAAGATAAAAAGCACTGGGGACAGAGGACACCCCCATCTACTCGATCTACTCAGAGATAAAACTGCTGACATTTGACTCTTAGTTATAATTTTGGCCTGTGGTTTATGATAGAGAGTTTTAATCTAATTTATGAATATTCTACCTATTCCAAATTTCTGCAATGTTTTAAATAAACAATGCCATTCTAAGTGGTTGAATACCTTTTTCACATCGAGGGAGACTGTTATACTGGAATCCAACTTTGATTTAGCCATATGTATTATATTAAATAATGTACCCAGACTATTTGAAGAGTGTCTTCCTTTAACAAATCCCACCTGAACTGTATGTATCAATTTGGGTAAATATTGTCCCAGACTATTGGCCCAATGCCTTCACTAATATCTATAATCAGCATTCAAAAGTGAAATAGGTCTGTATGATGACATTTTTAATGGGTCCCTGTTTTTTTTGGCAACACTAATAATAGCTGTTGAAAAAGAATCTGAGAGAGTCTGAGTCTCCACTACCTGGTCTAGCACATCCATTATAAGAGGCATAAAAAAGATCCTTAAATTATCTATAGAACTCAGGGAATCCATCCTCCCCCGGAGACCTAATAGCTTGGAGAGTGTTCAGAGCTTTCTCAATTTCTTCTCTTGGGGAAGGGGCATCTAACTCTGTCTGTTCTCTACCTCTAATTTTGGAAGCTTGATGCTTGCTAGGAGCTCATCCATCTCATTACGATCTCCTAAAAAATTCTGATTTACATAGCTTTGTATAATATCTTCTAAAAATATCATTAATCTCTTTGGTTGTACGTTAGAATTTTTGCTTCTGTTTTAATTGGATTTTTCATCCTCGACAAATCCTCTGACTTCACTTGCCATGACAAGTGTGCTCATTCTCCTAATTCTTAATTCTTAAAATTTTGCTTAGTTTTAAAAATAATTATTTTCTGTTTTATATGTTTGTAATGTGTTATATCTCAATTTTTAATTCTCTCAAAGTCTACATTTTTCTTGTAAACCGTCCTCTGATATTCTTTCTCTAGTTCTATTTTCTCTTTCTCCAAACCATCGATCCTGTATTATATTCTCTTTTAAGATTTTTTGGGTAAGAATTAATTTGTCCTCTCAGATAAGGTGTAAGCGTATCCCATAACAAAAAACTGTTATCAGTAGAAGGGAGATTTGTGTCACAAAATAGTTCTATCTCTCTCTTAATAAACTCACAGAAGTTTGTCCTTTTCAACAATGTGGCACTAAGATGCCATTTGTACAGATTTTCTGGTTTTTCCACTATCGCAATAGTTAAGGTCTGATAATAGTCTCGCCAAGTATTCCGTTTTTAGCTCTGCTTTTTAACTGTGCAGACATAAGAAATAAAACAATCTTTATATGTGAATCATGGACCCTTGAGTAGAACAAGTAGTTTCTTTTTGTGGGATTGAATTGCCTCCAGATATCAATCAGATGTAAATCCTTCTTAAATGATGGCATCGGATTTGTGGCTTTTGCTCTGGTTACTGTTCTCGTTGATTTACACAATATCAGATCAAAACATAAAATAAAATCCCCCCCCCCCCCCCCACCAGTATATTTTGTCTACCCTTTGCTTTTTTTAAAAAGATATCCTTCATAAAGGTTTCATCATCATAATTTGGAGTATAAATATTCATAGATGTCCAAGATTCTGCGTAAATTTTACAATGTACCACACAAATCTTCCAGCTTCTACTATTACTGATACATTTTTATTAATTAAAATCACTACTCCTCTTCCCTTTGAACTGAAAGAAGATGATATTACTTGCCCACCCATCCTTTTTAATTTTGCATGCTCCAATTTAGTAAGGTGTGTTTCCTGCAAGAAAACACATCAGCCTTTAGTTTTTTTTAAGTGTATCAAAACCCTTTTCCTTTTCACTGATCTATTTAACCCATTAATATTCAGACCAATGAACTTTAGCAAACTAATTTTGCCACAGATTACTGGATTGGAGATTGTGATCAAATTAAAAATAAATTTGGGATTTCACAAAATACATTCTTCTGCTATCTTCAACTGAGATCTTTTTTCAGGGACACATTGGGCCCTGTCTTGGCTTCTTAGTGATAATTTTGTTTATTCACAGTGAAATAAATTCTTAATTTTAAAACATTTAAACCATCTTTTTAATACTCTTCATGGAGAGCTCATCCAAGACACATCTGTTTAGCTCCTTCCCATGGCCAGTTCCCCCTCCACCAATTTTTTTGACAAGCACCTGAGTAGTTGAAGCTCAAAACAGTTGATGCTAACAAACAAACAAAAGAAAACAGAAAAATTCCAGTGAGGCTGGGAAGGATCCAATGCCATCATTCTGTTTGAAAGGGTGGACTATAAATATACAGTAAATAGCGGAGGAACTCAACTAAGTTTCACAGAATCCATAGGAGCTAAAGATATATTAACCACATTTCGGACATGTGCACTTCTTCAACATATAAGCAAAAAAACAGGAAGACATCTGATTTAAGACTGAAGAGAGAAAGGGGGGAAAATAGGAAAGGGAGGAGTCCAGACCAACAGACAAAAGATGTTAATTGGATATGATAAGAGGAAAGGTGAGAATGTATTTTGGCTCTGTGAAACAAAGGGAAATGCCAAGAGAGAGAGAAAGTGAGTTGGGGAAAGGTGACAAGGAAGAAGATGGGGGTGGTTGGGAGGTTTGACGGACACACCGGAGAAGTCAATGTTAATGCCAACTGATTGGAGGGTGCCCAGGTGGAAGATGAGATATTGTTTCTCTAATTTGTGGGTGGTATCAAAGTGGCAGTGCGTGAGACCGTGGACAGACATGTCAGCAAGGGGAATGGAGTGGGAATTGGGTGGCCACTGGGAGATCTCCACTATACCTTGAAACCTTGAAGGAGGGCTCAGGCCCGAAACACCGGATGCATATCTTTACGACCGGCTGAGTTTCTCAGCATTTCTTGATGTTTTTAGTACAATCTCAGCACCTGCAGACTTTAATGTTTCACTTTAAAGGATGGTGTGTGTGTGTGTGTGTGTGTGTGTGTGTGTGTGTGTGTGTGTGTGTGTGTGTGTGTGTGTGTGTGTGTGTGTGTGTGTGTGTGTGTGTGTGTGTGTTTGTGTGTGTGTGTCTGTGTGTGTGTGTGTGTGTCTGTGTGTCTGTGTGTGTATGTGTCTGTGTGTGTGTGTGTGTGTGTGTGTGTGTGTGTGTCTGTGTGTGTGTGTGTGTGTGCTGCATGTGACCATTTGTTTAACTGCTAAAGCCTAAGGCAAAATGTTCACAAGGAATTCTGTGGTGTCGTGAGGATAATTGCAACAACTTATTTCATTTTTGTATCACGATTACGCATACGAATTCCCCCAGATTATTCGTTACTTAGATCTGTATCTAGCCATTTTTAATGATTTATTTATTATTCTTTACCTTGAGAAGGATGTTTTGCCACAAATGTTCCAAATTAGAATTGGTTGCAAACATCACGTTCTATTTTTCCAAAATGGCAAATAGACATTCAGATAGCTCGCAGGATAAAAGAGGGCATTTAAAAATCTCTCCGCAAACCTTAATTGTGAACTACAAAAATCTCTGGGGAAGAAGGAAACCTTGTTACCAGGCAACACTCAGCAGGTAGCAAGTTCTTGGCTGCAGCTGTTCTGATTCTTCCCCGGGAAAGCCCTTATTGTTTTTTTGCTGAAATTGTTAACCTGCCTTTTAAACTGATTCTTTCATTTTCTTGTCTTGTCATGAAAGTTCCTGGGTCCTATTCAAATGTTGTCCCAGCAGTAATGGTATTAAGGCTATTATGTGACCTGTCAACAGACGGATAAGCATGGAATACATTAAAGCTACATCTGATGACTGGAGCACTTTCCGTGGTTTTAAACATTGTCCTTGAAAGGACTCATTGCCACAATGCCCTGTCTGTTTGTCCATCCAACTGTGCCTTTATATATTGACCCTCAAATCCAGGCAGATGATGCTTTCATGGAACAAGACTGTCTTGTATCACTGAGATGTGGTACATAGGTTAGGGGGAATGGGAAGCCTAGTTAAAAACAAAAGCGGAGCTGGCAAAATAGAGCATCCATCAATATTATGTCAGGGCAGGCCGAGCAAAAGCAGAAAACTTTCTGAATAAACTTGCCTGTACAATTTTGTCCACATGGCTTTACTTCAAAATCACTTGATATTGCATTTGTGGGAAAGTTGCACAGAGGAGAAGGATTGAAAAGCAAGTTGTCGGTATCCCTCTTGCAGAACTCTGGTTCAATGGTAACTCTCCTACCTCCCATTCACATGGTCAAAAACACGAAGAGCACTCCGGGCGGCTTGAAGATAAGATCTCGATAGACATTCCTGTGGTGAAACAGAAAATGTAGGAAACACTCATTGGGTCAGGCAGGATCTGTGGAAGCAAACCATGTTTCAAAGTTCAAAATGTACTGCCAGGGTACATATGTGACATCACATGCAACCCTGAGATACTTTTTCCTGCAAGTCAGGCAGAATTTCTACTTATCGGTAACTGAATTTTTTACTCAAGAAGAAAGATGTGTGTGCAGTATACAAAAAATAAATATTCAAAAAAAACTAATGTGTATATTAAGAGTCCATAAATGAGTCTATTGGTTGAGAGGCAGCAACTGTCAGGATGAAGCAGATTGCTCTCCCTTCTTCATTATGATGGTGGGCTGTCAGCTCCATAGATTGGAGGCAGCTTATAGTCATGGATAAAGCACACGAGAAGCTGAACAACCACTCTGTAATAGCTGAGAGGGCCAACGTCATCAATCTGGTCTCATTGCCTTGGATCTTGCTGTGCATAAAAAATCATCCTTAGGCAAAGGTACCTTTCCCGACGTCCAACAGGAAGTGATCCATAAGGCATGTTGACAAAGGGTGTACTGAAGCTCAGTGCAGTCACCTCAATGTCTATGGATAGGACCATATTTTATGGGCATGAAGCCTTAATGGCTGGGGCCTGAGTAACATTGCATCAATCAGTTTACTGGTGCAGTCTTCAAGCTCTGAACATTCATGTCATTAAGCATTGTAAGGTTCAAAGGTCCCTTTCCTCATTACTTAATAATGCATTAAAAATGTAATTTACATGATATTCAGTGACTTCCATAATGTTTGGGACAAAGACACTTTTTTCCTTTATTTGCCCCTGTACTCCACAGTTTTAAATTTATAATCAAATTTGTAATTAAAGTGCACATTCTGGATTTTACTCAAGGTTATTTGTGTACATTTTTGTTTGGCCATGTAGAAATGACAGCATTTTTTATACACAGTCCCCTTATTTCAGGCCACCATAATGTTTGGGACATTTGGCTTCACAGGTCTTTGTGAGAACTCAGGTATTGAGTTGGTGCAGGTATAAGAGAGATGGGCTTGCTTCTAAACTTTCGATCACCTTTGGAGCCTGTAGTTGCCATTTTTCAACATGAGGACCAGAGTTGTGCCAATGAAAGTTGATAAAGCTGTTATGAGGCTGAAGGACAAGAGGGACTGGTATTCCAAGGAAGATCTCCTCTGTGCTTGAGGCAGCACCAAAGTAGTCGTCAATGAGATGGGGGAAGAGTTGTGGAGCCTTGCTTGTATGGGCTTGTGGCATGGATTACTCCACATAGCCAGTGAAAAGGCAGGCATAGCTGGGGCCCATTTTGGGTACCCATAGTTACACCCTTGATTTGGAGAATATGGGATGAGTCAAAGGAGACATTATTGAGGGTGAGAACAAGTTCTTCCAGCCAGAGGAGGGTGATGGTGGAGGGGGGACTTGTTGGGTCTGTTGTTGAGAAAGAATCAAAGGGGTTAGAGTGTTTCGATATGGGAGATGGAGGTGTACAGTGATTGGATGCCCCCCCCTCCCCACTCGATCAACCTCAAGGTTGCTACGTAAAGCATACTCCCCATTGATATATTCAAAAAAGGAAAGCATTCTTACTTCCATATCAAAGTTGGTGAGGGTTTGTTCAGTGGTTCTATGAGAGTGAGTGGTCGGAAGCCCCTAACAGACTTCTCGATACTAATTTTCTCACTGGAAAGCTGGCTCACAAGGCACGAGCTTTATTGCCTGTGCATACTCTCACCAATTCTGGAAGATCTGTCAGTCTAATGGATTACACTGCAGAAAGAGTTGTGCTGAGCACAGCCTGTAATAAAAGGGCATTTTCAGAAGATCATTCCTTTCAAATCAAAATGGTCCCCCCAGGCTTCCCGCAAACTTTGGAATTAAGAGATAGGCCTGCCATTTGGAGAATTTCCAATCTCTGCTGCCTCCTGTACAGTGTAATGTCCTGTGCTGCATGTTTTACTTCACATCACCAAAGTGCCTAGCAGATAGCTTGGACACACTGTAATCTCCAACCTAAGGATGGTACCATGACTGTTCCTGCTGTTGTTTGAAGTTTACCAGATAGGGTTTAGAAAGATATGGAGAAAACCGACAGACTACCATGGTGGGCAAGGTTGAAGGTATTATTTCTCTGAGCTGTTGAAACTGTGAAAATAAAGAATTGCATCTGTAAAAATTGAACCACTTAAGCTGCCAGACCTCATTATTAAGCACAAGTGCAGATCATTGAAGCCTGTGCTGCTGTCATTTGAGATAACAATGGAGAAAAGGCAAGGCAAGAGCTCCATTCTGTGTACTTGAGCAAAAGGGCCCGTAAAGGACAATGTGGTGAATGTAGATTATTTATGTAAAACAATCACAGAATATCAGAGTGAAGAAAGAGGCCTCTGTCCTGTTAAAACTGTTCGATTCATCCTGTTCTTTGACTCGTTCACAATCTTGCTTATTTTATGAGCACACATCTAATTCTTTTCAGAAAAACATTTAATTATTTTATTTAATTTTACATTTTAATTTCGACATGCAGCCTGGTAACAGGCCATTTTGGTCCACCATTCCCTGCCGCCCAATTTACACCCAGTTAACCTACACTGCTGCTACATTTCAAATGATGGGAGGAAGCTAGAGCCCATGGGGAAGACCCAAGCAGACACGGGGTGGGGTGGGGGGAGGGGGAACGTAGAAACTCCTTACAGACAGCGTAGGATTGGAACCATGATCGCTGGTGCTGTAAAGGTGTTGCGCTGACCACTATTCCAAATGTACCACCCTATTGTTGAAAGTGAATTCCACCATCCTTTGACAACAACCAGATCACAGAAACCCCTTTAGACTTTTACTGATCAGACCCCTTTTAGTAAATTTACCTTGACCTTGTACTGTTTCAACTGAACTCTCGCTCTATAAAACTATTCTCTGCACCTTGGTAGAAACTTAATGCTGGAGAAAATCAGTTGGTCAAACAGTGTACTTCATATAGCAAACACAACTAAGGTTTTGGGTTAGAGCCCTTCATCAAGGTATGGATAAAATGTAGGCAGACGCCCGAACAAAATGGTGGTGGGGGAGAGGAGCACAGGCCCACAGGCAGGAGGTAATAAGTGGAAAAACAAGGGGAGGGGGATAGCTCGGTGAATGGAGAGGGAAGGGGGGGGTCAAGAGCAGGAAGAAAGAAGATGAAGGGAAAGGAAAGCGAGGGAGAAGAGAGAGTAGGCTGGCAAAAACTGGAGAAGTCAATGTTAATGCAATCCAGTTGGAGAGCGTGGAGATGGAAAATCAAGTATTGTTCCTCCAATTTGTGGGTGCATTTGGTGGGATAGATATATAAAGAATGCTATTTGACCAGCTGAGTTTCTCCAGAAATGTGTTTTTACTTCAACCACAGTGTCTGCAGACTTTCATGTTTTATCCCTGCACTTTGGTTATACTTTTGAACAACGTGTTGCTCTTAACTGTATTTGAACTTGCCTGGCTAGCACGCAGAAGAGAGCTTTTCACTACATCAGTGTACATGACAATAAACAATGGCAGTGCTACCAGAGCTGCTGTAACAGCAGCACTGCCATTGGTGCAGACTGGGACAGAGCAGGGAGGGGAGACACTACAGTTTTCCTCAGGGACCAAATGCTCGGTCTTAATGCTGACAGTACCCTATAGGCTGTTTAAGGTGTTGAAGGTGTTTTGATTTAAAATCATGAAATCGTGGGGTTTGTGCTGGAAGAGGTCTTGAGGGGTGCCAGTAAGGGGCTCAGTGGCTGAAAGAACTACACAGACTGCAGCCTACTGGAGATTGGCTCGTGGGAAGCAGGTTTCAGAACTAGAATTCGAGAGGGTGGCAAGGATAAGAAGGGCCCCTGAAGTTCTTCCGGTACTGAAGGATTCCTGATCATGTTGGAGCTTGGATTACCAAATGGATCGAATAGGAGTCTGTGTGGCTGTAGAGGCTGTGGGGGGCACTGGGGATGAATCCACGGGCACTCAGTGACTCATTTGCTTCTCTTTCTCTTATTTCCTTGGAGCAGACTAAAGGAAATTTATGCATTTTACATCTTCTGTTTTATTACATGACAATAAAAGGATCTTGAATCTTAAATCTTCCTGCCAGTACCAACAGCCTCTGCTGGGGCTGTCAGTTCAGCTCAATTTGCTATTGATCCAAATCTGAATCCGAATCAGGTTTATTGTCATGAACATTGTATGGTGAAATTTTTTTTGCAGCAGTAGTCTTGTGCGTGCCAGCTACAAAATTACTGCTGTAAATTATTGTTCTTAAATGCAATATTTTAAAAATGAATAATTAGTGCAAAAAGATTTTTAAAAATGAGGTTCACTGTCCATTTAGAAATTTGATGGCGGAGGGTAAGCAACTGTTTTTGTACAGTTAGGTGTTTGTCTTCAGGCTTCTGTACCTACTTCCTGATGGTAGCAGTGTGAAGAGGGCTTGAGGATAGAGGCTGCTTTCTTGATACAGCACCTCTTGTAGATGTCCTTAACAGAGTGCAGATTGATGCCCATGATGGGCGCTGGCCAAGTTGACCACCCTCTGAAGCATATCCCTCTCCTATACCAGACAGTGATTCTACCAGCCAGAATGCTCTCCACGGTACAAATTTAAGTTAGTGTATAGTTTTTATCCAAGGCATTGGTCATGTATGTTAACGCTAAATAATAGTTGGAGAATAATTATATTATAGCTATTCGACATAATACTTCCACGATTGATGGATCAGGTGGCTCAGGTACAGTGAATTCTGACTTGTCCTGTGGGGTGGACGAGGATCCTGAAATACATTGTGGAGGCATGTTTGCTCCTTGCTGCTTTTTAAACAAGGTCTTCCGATGGCAGACAGCTAAGTCCCTCTAGCATGTAGTTCCCCTTCCTTGTGAGTGGTAATGAAGTGGAGCTGGGTCCAGAGCAGAGATGAGAATCCCTGCAGCATTGGGACTGCCAAACACCACAACTGCCACATCCACAGGAGAAGGGGACATCCAATGATAAGATTCTTCCTGACTGATCTTTCAGAGCCATGGCTTTGACACTTGTTGCTATGGCCTCCATTCACATCACCTATTCCGTGAACGTTCACGGATTACTCAACAGTGGAAGACGTCTCTATTCAAGAAAACTCCTGATCCCAAATTCTGGCAAATCCTAGCTCAACAATGCCTTCTGCAATGATCAGCAGGAAATTTCTTGACATGAAAATCCTGAGTTTCTGAATGAAAGAGTTTATGGGGCACTCCCAGTGGCCATCCATTTCAATTCCCCATCCCATTCCCATGCCAACATATCTGTCCATAGTCTCATGCACTGCCAAGCTGACACCCCCTGCAAATTAGAGGAACAACATCTTATCTTTAGAGTGTCTGGGCACACTTTTAACGAGATGGCATTAACATCAACTTCTCTGGTTTTGTTAAGCCCAACCCTCCTTCTTCTTTTTCCTGTCGCCTTTCCCTCAACGTTCTCTCTCTCTTGCCTGCTCTCTCTTCCCTTTACACATGGTCTCCTTTCACACAGCCAAAATCGATTCTCACCTTTCCTCTTAACATTTCTAATTAACACCTTTTGTTGGTCTGGACTCCTCCCCTCCCATTCTTTCCTCTTCACCCTTTCACTCTCTCATCTTCCTCTTTTTTGCTTGTACCTTGAAGAAGGGCTTAGGCCGAAATATGGGTAATATATCTTTACCTCCTATGGACGTTGCGAGACCTGCTGAGTTCCTCTTGCATTCCCTGTGTTTTATTACAATCACAGCATCTGCAGATGTTCCTACTTTACACCACTGTTCATTTATGTCCAGCTTGGTCACTATGAGGAGGAGGAGAAGAAGCAGGAAATCTCAGGGGGAACCAAGTCCTCTTAGCTCAGCTGGGCAGGGACCACAATCCTCTTCTTCAGCCCCTCATTTGTAACAATCCATCCAAAGAAAACAGTATTTCTGTGTTTAAGCTCCGGAGTGCAATTTAATAAAAAGCTGTGTGCTTACCAATGGTGTGGAAATGTTCAGTGAAGATGTGTAAAAGATTGAAATCTGAGGATGACAGAGATCTGTATTATTAAAATACAGTCAGCAGTGGTTCTGGATGTTTTTCTTTCCACTCCCATCCCACTTTAAGTATTCCCTATGCCATCGATGCTCTGTGATGAGTAAGGGATTGCTTAAGGTGGGATGGGAGTGGGAAGGGAAGGTTGAGAATGACTGCTCTAGGTCCAGTTGTTACTGAGATATTTTGCTGGAGAAAAATTGTCATTGACCCATTTCCTTTGGAGTTCTGAAACCATGCACATAACGAGTCAATGAGGGACGATTAAAACAGTGGTTTTCAAATTTTTTATTCCTACCCACATCCCACCTTAAGCAATCCCTTACTAATCACAGAGCACCGAAGGCACAGGGATTACTTAAAGTGGTATGTGAGGGGAAAGATAAAGGTTGAGAACCACTGGGTTGGAGCAGTATGGAGGAGTGAATCTATGGGAAAATGTCAAAAATGTTAATTTACACGATAAAAAAATCACAAAGGCCAAACACCTGCCTTCTGGGGATTCAAAAGCAAAGGTATTCTGCATTGACAGTGTAGTTCAAATAGTCTGGATGAAGGGTTCCAACCTGAAATGTTGACGACATTATTTTTCTCCCAATGATGCCCCTTGACTCGATGAGTTCCTCCAGCAGATTGTTCTTTTTTGCTGCTTTGCTTAGTTCAAATAGTTCTTTGTTCATGGTTAACAATTATTCCTTTTAATAGATTTACAACCCTGATTTGAAACCTTCTGTTGAAATATCTTCCAAGATTATCTCTTTTGCATCCTCTCTCAGAGCTTGGATGTCCTTACTACAGTACGATGTCCAGAATGGAACACAATACTCCAGATAATATGTAGCGGCTCAGCACAACTTTCTTGCATTTATATTCCTTGCTCCTACCAAATTTTGAAACCCAGGTATCTCAGCTCAAACAGCCACATCGATTTATTCTGTTCCCTTCAAAGATATAGAGGTGAGAGTGTGGTGATGGAGAAGTTGGGCATTGGTGTGTGAATTGATGTGAAGAGAAAACAAAATGAACTAAAGGATTATTACAAATCTGAAAATTAACTGGAGTTCATAATTCCATGTTAATGCCCAGCAAAATAAAAAATTTTATTTCAATAAAAATGCATAAAAGGTTGAGATATAGCCCCACATTTACATTCTGTAATCAAGTCTTTTAATCCCCACTCTGACAATCTCAGCATTGATGGAAATGCTTGCAGCTGGAAGAGGCCTCCAGACTGGACAATCCTGACCATGAGCTCAACTCCCATTTCATGCATTTGCTCAACATTCGAGACTGAACCCATCCAACACTTATCGATCAAGCTTAATCTTGTGAGCTGCAAGTGTTCCAATTTCAAGAGACATCTGAATGTTAATTTGCAAAAGCTTTGATGTGAAATTGATCACCATGATTATTTGGTTACAGAGAATTTATTTTCACCAGGGTATCAGCCAGTGAGAGCGAAGTGGATTGGAAGACACAACCCATACTGGGCAGCAAAGTGAATTGTCAAACAAAGACCACCTGTACATTGGAGTAAAAATGCCTAATATCCCATCTGGGCATTCTCCAGGTAGGTGGCATTAACAGCGACTTCTCTGGTTTCTGGTAACCCACTCCCTGTTCTCCCTGTCTTTCTTCTCCCTCTGTCTTCGTTCCTCCAGTTCTCTACCCCCTTTAGCTCTCCATTCACAGAGCCATTCCCCCTCCCCCAGTTTGCTGGTGTGCACTCCCTCCCTTATCCACCTATTAGCTCCTGCCTGTGGACTGTACTCTCGCCCCCCACCCCCACCATATTGTTAGGGTGTCTGTCTACATTTTTCTCATAACTTGAATGAGGACTGAAACTTGAAACATTGGTTATGTATTTTTATCTTTGCTATATGAAGTACCCTGCCTGATCTGCTGAGTTTCTCCAGCATTGTGTTTTTACTTCAAAGTTCAAGGTTACTTTTATTGCCATGCAACAATACAAATCTAATGTACACGGATATACTTCAACTTTTGCCTGTTGTAAAGGCAAACAAAGTTGCCAAGCGCATTGCCCCTCGCGCCACTAATAAGAGATAGAGTAGCAAAAGAGAATCCCTTCAGAGACAATGAGTCTGAGTCTCTGTAGATTCACTCCAGAGCTTCTGCAGCCTCTGTTCAGCAACCTGAGCTCCAGCCCCAAACCTCTGATACAATCAGGAAGCCTTCAGCACCTGAGGCCTTTCAGGGGCCCTTCTTGCCTTCAGCACCCTCTCAAATTATCATCGAAATATCTGGTTCCCATAAGCCAATTTCCAGCAGGCTTCAACCTGGGGTGACCCCTTCGATTGCAAGTTGCCAGCACCCTGTAGCCTGCATTAGTCCTTCGACCACAAGTTGCCAACTGCCCGCAGCCTGTGAGGGTCCTTTTTTTTTGACATTGCAATCAATTTAAGCAAGCTACAGCACTCTTATCTTAGTAAAAGCAAAGTAATTTCTCCACGAGTAATGGACAGGGTGGTGGGGGGGGGGGGTGGGGTGGGGGTGGTGGTGGTGGAGGTGGAGGGGAATAATTACACCATAAATTGAATAACGTTACATTTCACAGAATGGGTAGCAAACCTCCGGACTACTCCATTCCAACCAGAAGCATTCACCAAATGCCACCTTCATTTCGATTGGAAAGGGTGAAGTTGAAAGGCAGCAGATCGAGAGATCTCTGAGGGCCAGGAGGCAGGAGAAAGTTGTGCCACTCTCGAGGGCATTAAAGAAAGGACAAATGTGTGAGAGGCCAGAATGAAGGAAGAGTGATCAAAGAGCAGATGATCCACAGAGGGAAGCATTGGAAGGTGAGGCCGAGAAGTTTAATGCATTACGTTGTTGCAGGGACACAAAGCTGGGAGCAACGGGTGAGTAGGGCTCCCTGCAGGAGCAGATTTTGACTGCACTTTTCACAGCTGGCATTTAAGAGATTGACCACGTACAGAGGGCTGAATGGCACAGGGACCAGTGGAGCTGCTCATGAGAGAAGGATGGATGACGTAGTTATTACAATTTGTTATCTTCTTATTCTTTTCCCCCCTTCTTTGTACTTGGCTTCTGCTTTCAGGGTCTGGTGAGCAGCAGTTGTACAGTTTGACAAATCACAGTGTCAGGCCGCAATCTGCAGGTATTTGTCTTGTGTGGAAGAGCTGAACCAAACAATTAATGGCCTGTGCGCCCACATAAATTTGCTAAACCAGAGCAACAGAACCCATCACTCACAACTAATCCTCTTTAATCCTCCCTGCTTTACAATCTCGCAATTAATAAAAATATTAGTTCTGGGCTGAAGAATTTCAGAGACAGATAGAGAGCCAAAAAAAATAATAATTGCCTGCCATTTCAGAGAAACACATTCTTGATGCCAGGGCCATTCATTTAGTGACAGGTGGCTGCCCTTTCTTCCATTAATCCCCTTTCTAGATCTACTGCTGGTGTCAGCTGCTGATCACTGAGGGACATCACTTTGGAAGGAGGACACGTGTTTGGATATTGAGTCTGAATCAAATGGGAAACCCGGGCCAAAACACCAAAGTTGCTTGTTCTTTAGCTGGAGGAGGAACATGTGAATTAGCCTTAAGTACCTGCCCAAACAGAAAGACTGTCAACTCAACTCAAGTTTATTGTCACCTGATTGCACAAGTACAACCTGACAAAACATCATTCTCCGGTCCTTGGTGTAAAAACATCCAGACACACAACACATACAAACAGTAGGACAAGTATTTCATCGATACAAATAAATAAATAGTATATTGTGTTGTGCAAATGAGAGTCTCGGAGGGTCAGTGTGAGCAGTTCCTTAGGTCATTCAGCATTCTCACTGCCCGTGGGAAGAAACTGTTCTTCAGCCTGGAGGTGCTGGCACTGATACTTCTAAATTTTTTTTTTTAATTTCAATTTAGAAATAAGGTACCAAGGCCATTTCAGCCGACGAGCCTGTGGCACTCAATTGACACATAATTAACTGACATCCCCAGGTAATTTTGAAGAGTGGGAGGAAACCGGAGGCCCCAGGGGAAACCAATACAGACACGAGAACATACAAACTCCTTTACAGACAGCGGGGGTGGGGGGGGGGATTTGAATCCAGGTTCCATTTGCAGTAAAGACGTTGCATTAACCACTACACCAACCATGCTGCCCTAACTCTGTATTTCTGTATCTCTTCCCCCACGGGAGCAGCTGAAAGATGCTGTGTGCAGGGTTGAAGGGGTCCTTAATGATTTTGCTATATTATTTCATCTCTTTTCTTCAGAAAGGGTCTGCAATCCAACCCATTCAACAGCAGGCTGAGGGTCAGTACCCTGGGAAGGAGCAGCAAGTAAAACTTTTGTTGCATCTATGCATTACACTTGCATATTTGACAATAAGCTGTCATTCTTGAAGGATTCACCATGGGAACCAAAAATGAGTCATCACCGCTAATAATTCCCCTTCCAGAGAAGTCAAATGGATTTAGATTTAGTTCATCTTTGGGTATCAAGAGCAAGAGATTTCTGGACCATTTCCTGAGAACACCCACTGTGGATCCAATAGGTTGTCTTCCCTGCCTTGATAGAGGATAAGGCTGGGGTGTTGACAAGTTGAAGTCTCATGCCTCTTGGCTCTTTCCTGGGGATTAATCCTCCATTTTGGCTTTCACCAGTGCTGTTGCAATCTAGCGACAGTGTCCAGCCTCTGCTTTCCTGGGGTTCAAACCTATGGTGAGAGTTGTGGGAGTCTCCATGGAAATAAGGACATGACTGGTAAAGCCAGCATTTATTGTTTTCTCCTGGAATGGGAGTCAGTGGACCTTTTCAATGCCTCACTGCAAACCATTTGATCAAGTTCCACATTACCGTTCAACATGGAGTCTCTCAATTTAGATCTGTTGAAGTCAGTGGTTAATAATTAACTATCCTTCCCTAAATTTTCACACCTCATCCTTTCAGTTAAGATGTAGGAGGCCACTCCTTTTCATTCCCCCTGCTTTGGTCATTTCTTCCCTTTGAGCATGCAAAAGGTGCCTGGGATAAATCATTTTATGGATATACTCTATGCAGGCAACATCGCATTTTTAAGTTGAAGTCACGTCTGGTATCAGAAAACAGGAAAAGAGGGGACTTTGCCTGCTAATTAATGGTGCTTGTTCAGAGTTATGTTGCCAAGGTATAATGCATTAAATATGGTGCCTATAAAACCATGTGTTACAGAAGTAGGTCATTTGGGCTATCGAGTCCATTCCATCATGAACCCCCTCAGCCCCACTCCCTGCCTTCTCCCCATAACCTTTGATACCCCGACTATTCAGATACCTATCAATCTCTGCCTTAAATATCCCCAATGACAGGGTCCACAGAGGCCCCTACTGGGTCATCCATGATGCCTTCCAGTGTTTGACTGCACATTTTCCTCTTTAAAACGAAAGTGTGGGGTGTCGAATGATATCTTTATTCTTACAGGACCTGCTATTCTCTGAAAAGATTGACTTTTCTGGAGAACAGGCAAAACAAAGTTTCTCACTGCATTGCAGTACACATGAAAATAAACAAATCCTTTCAATTTTCCAGTCCCGCCCAGCCATTCTGAACCATTGTTTCGGCTGTGACCCCCTTAGGACTCTGTTCAAAGTTTATGCACCCCACCCCCCCCCCCAACCACTTCCAGTGAAGCAGTCAAGCTTAGTTGGTTTCTTCCGCACTTCTCTCCCATGGACTACATAAAACATATTTTATGATTTCAACCCCTGCCCCCTCCCCTTAAATGTGCTGTTGCGCCCATTGAGAATGGTTGTTCTAAACCAATGTTTATTTCTGTTACAATCGGCAGGTTATCCAACTTTGCTGCAATCTAATTGTAGAATCAATAGTTCATAAGAGTATTGTAAATGGACCTAACTTAGCTTTAATTGTATCACTTACAATTTAGTTCAGAAGAATTTCCATCAGGTGAATTGTAATTCCAACCAGCAAGTTGATATGACACAGATTCTTTTAAATGGAACTTGTCTTTTCAGCCTCAGATCATAAACACCACTAAAATCAAATGTAAAACTGCTGGAGCTTCTCTGCATGCACTGAACTCAATTAAAGTCAGACTTGCATTCAACTCCAAGAGAGTCTTGGTATCTAGTCCCTGCACAACCCTGTTGGAAGTGTATAGGACTTTCAACACGAGGGCCTGGAGATGAAGTCCCTGTTTGAGGGTTCACTTTTTAGGATGGCAGTAGAAGAACCACAGCTTCGCAGCTCGTGAGTCCCGGGTTTAGTACTGCTGTCTGTGTGGAGTTTGCATGTTACCCCTGTGACTATGTGGGTTTCATCCAGATGGTCTGTTTTACTTCCATATTGCAAAGATGTTCATGTTCAAGGTTATTTATCATCTGATTATACCAGAACAACCCGATAAAAGAGTGTTCTCCAGTCTGCAGTGGAAAACAGTCTAAATACATATGCAGGCATAACACACATACAAGTAGATACATGCATTTAAAGCAGGAGTGGGCTACCTTTTTTATTACTCATTTCATTTGTAGCTAGTCATCCTGCTTGAGGCAATGCCCCTTACGAGCAGGTACTGGTATAGCTCTTCACTTATAAATGATGAGCCCAGTTCGCTATGGATATAGCTGGGATACTCGAACAGGGTGAAAATAGAGTGCAAGGCCCTGATGACCATGGTGGTGGTGGTCATGTCTGGGCAGGGAATGGCAAATGGAAAACGATGATGTTGACAAAGTACATGTTTCTGTTGGTGAAAGGGAGGGGACCCTTGAAATCGACATCAAGTCATTCGAAGGGGCAGGATACCTATATCAGGTGCGCTTTGTTGGGGCAGTAGAAGTGTGGCTTGCACTTTGCGCAGACCTGGCAGGACCTGGTCATTTCCCTGATGTCCTCAATTGTGTAAATGAGCCATACGAGTGATACCCAAGTGGCAAAGCTCATTGTGCAGTGACCGCAACTGGCCTATTGTCCAGAAGCACAGCTTCCTCTTCACACGGCATCTGGAGGCTCATTGAGAGTACCTGGCCTGTATGCTCTGTTGTAATTATAGGTGGAGAGTTTGATCCACCACTTAGTGATCTTATCATTCTTTATTTTGCCCCATTTTGCATTATTAAACATAAATGTCACTGATCACTGGTTGGGGTGAGCAGTGTAAATTTTCTGCCAGCCAGGTAATGCTTCCAGTGCCTGATAGGCTCTAAATGGCTTGGGCCACTTTCTCCATTGATGGGTTCCAAAGCTGATGGCCTTGTAGGGAGCTGTAGAGAGAGGCAACTGGCCTGAATGCCTGGTTAAGGGTAGCGATCAGAGCTACATCAGAGGCATCACTTACCATCTGGAAAGATGCATTCCCATCCACCACATGCATGGTGGCCTTTGCAATGGATCTCCATATGTAGTCAAAAGTCACCTGGGCTTCAGCTGACAATGGAGAGGAGGTGGACTTTAAAAGGGGGCGGACTTTATCTGCATAGTGAGGGACCCACTGGGCATAGAAGGAGAAGAAGCCCAGGCACCTCCTTAATGCTTTCATGGTCCTTGGGATCGAGAGGTCTAACAGGGCACGTTCAATTGGGGGTCAGGGTCAATGACGCCATTCTCCACCACATAGCCCAGGATTGCCAGGCGTTTTATCTGGAATACGCAATTACTGGAGTTGTACATGAGGTTCAGGGCCTTGGTCATGTGAAGAAACCTCTGGAGGTTTGTGTCATTCCAGAGAATGTCCATAAATGGTGACGTTGTCAAGATAAGAGAAGGTGGCCCATCAATCCGTATTCGTCAACCATTTTGTTCATCTGTCTCTGGAAAGCTGAGACCCCAATAGTGGTGCCAAAAGGAACTGTTAGAGCCATCCATCTGCCTCAAATGCTGTGTAGGGGCGTTCAGCAGAACGGATTAGTAACTGATAGTATGCAGCTTTCAAGTCACTGGTCAAATAGACTGGTACTGTGCAATTTTGTTTACCCTGTCTGAAATTTGAGGGAGGGGGTATGCGTCCAGGAGTGTGAAATGATTAATTGTTTGGCTGTAGTCAACCATTAGCCTGTACTTTTCTTCCCCTTTCACAACTATCACTTGGGCTCTCCATCGTCTGTTACTGGGCTCAATGATATTTTCTTTGAGCAGCCACTGCATCTCGGTTCTAATAAATTCCCGATCCCTCGCACTGTATCGCCTGCTCTTTGTAGCTAATGGTTTGCAATCAGGAGTCAGGTTTGGAAACAGTGGGGTGGGGCAATCAATATTTAGGGAGGAGAGGCCACATGTGGCGTCCGGCTTTTGGGACCCTCCTCTCCGCACCGTGGTTGGAGGGAGTGGGCCAGAGTACTGCATGGTCAAACCTTTAAGGTGACACAGGAAGTCCAGGCCTAGCAACACAGGAACACACAAATCCTTCAGTATATACAATTGGAACTCACAAAATTACCTCCCTTTTACAGTTAGATGTACTATACAATACCCCTGGATCGTCGCAGAGTGAGAGTGTGAAGCTAGGATACACGATAGTCCATCGGATACACTCTTAAGTTGTACCGCAGAGCAGTTGCAGAGTTAAAAAGCTCTCAGTGGAGCCAGTGTCTGCTAAGCCATCAGTCAAGTATCTATTCACCCGCATCTCCATCGTCGAATTATTCAATTGGTGAGGTATTGCTTGATCCAGGATGAGTGATGCCAATGCTCTGGAAACCCTGTCACTCCCCATGCTGATGTTGACTCTCTCCTCTTAGCCCGCAGGCAGACAAGATGGCAATGACCACGAGGCGCAGCAAGCTGGCCGCCCTCCATCTTGATCCAACAAAGGACTAGGTTGCGCTGATCTTGAGGCATGGCAAGATGGCCGCCGTGGCTTCCCGTGATGCTTCACCTCCGGTGGTGGGTCTCACCACAAGGCACAGCAAGAAGCTGGTGGCAAACAGCGCGGAGAGGCGGAGGCCAGCACTTCGTGACTCAGACATGGATCGAGCAATGATTCGGCCCTCTTTGGGTTCCCTTTAGCCCAGCAGACCTTCATCCAGTGCCCACGCTTACCACATCCTGAGTACACGGGGCATCGGATTACTATGCCTGTCCACAGAAATAGCATCCCTGGTCACTCGTGATCACAGCAGTCGGCGCTGGGGCTGCAGGGGTCGCATTTCAAATTTTAAATTTAGACCTACACCACAGTAACAGGCCCTTTTGGCCCTTGAGCCTGTGCCACCCAATAGGACCCAAATGTCCTACGTTTCAAATGGTGGGAGGAAACTGGAGCCCTCGGGGAAAATCTATGCAGACACAGGGCAAACGTACAAACTCCTTACAGGTAGTGCAGGATTTTAACCCAGGCTCCCATCGCTGGCGCTGTAAAAGTGTACACTAACCACTATGCTAACCATGCCATAATGTGTATTTGCTATATAAAGAACAGTTTCGCCTGCTTTCTCCAGCAGTGGGTTTTACTTCAACAATAGTGTCTACCTGCTTTTGTGTTTGTGTGGTCCCTACATGTCTGACAACCCCCAACCCTGGCCTTCCCCCTCTCCTCCCCACCACCACTGCACCTCCATTTAGGTCCACAAGCAGACCTGCTAGGTAAGGCCAAGCTTTACATGCCCATGGTTTCACCTTGCTAAATGCATTCTGTGGACTCAGTGTGAGCTCCTCTTCACCAGTGAGACTAAACAGCGATTGGGTGACTGTTTCACTAACCAGCTGCACTCTGTCCATAGATCCAAGGAAGAACTTTTGGTTGCTAACCATTTTAATTCCTCTATTCATTGCCTCACAGCTATGTCTGTCCACAGCTTCATCCATTACCAGTGTTATGCTCAACTTTGAGAAAAGATGCATCATATTCCTCCTGGACAGTCTTACACCCAATGCATGAACATCATTTTTCTAGCTTTTAGGTAACCCACCCTACACCCCCTTCACCTCAATCTATTCCACTATTTCTATCTCTTTTTTTCCTAAAGCCTGATCCTACTGTCTATCCACAGCCTTATGTACTGTCCCACCCTGACCATTCGCAGATGGAGGAACAACACCTGATTTTCTGTCTGGGCATTAACATTGACTTCTCTGCTTTCTTCTAAACTTATTTGCCTTTTCTTTCCCTTCACCCTTTCCAGTTCTTCCCCCCCCACTTCCCCCTCCACCCACCCACCCATCCTTCCTTCCTCCGATCGCTGTCTCCTCCCTCCCTTCTCCACCTATCATCTCCTGCCTTTGCCACTCCCCCTCTCCCCCACCCCCCATCAGATGCCTGCTGACATTCTCTCATACCTTGATAAAGGGCTCAAGCCTGAAATGTTGGTTATTTACCTTTGCCTCATAAAGGACATTATTTGACTTGCTGAGTTTATACTTTTCTCTCTGATCCTTCCCATCCGTCAATGGCCTCTCCCACTACATCGCTCCACCTCGTCCACCTTCTATCCAAACTCTTATCATTTCAGCACCTCCCCAGCTTCCCCCCACCTCTTTCCTTACGTCCAGCCCCCAACAATGCCCTGGATATACTGACATCACCCTGTCACTACTTTCTGCTCAATAATTTTGTCCTGACCCAGAATGCAATATATTGACTGTGCATTTCCTCCAGTTTCTGGTTATTTGCTTAAGGTTCTGGCATGTGTGTTTCTTCATCATTGAATCATTTGTTGTCCTCAAGTGGTCACTTTCTCGAACATCCACTTTGAACGGTGGGGTGGTCCTTGGCCAGTGCTCGGTGAAGGTGGTGGTCCTTGGCCAGTGCTCAGTGAAGATTGGTGGTCCTTGGCCAATGCTCGGTAAAGGTGGTGGTCTTTGGCCAGTGCTCGGTGAAGATTGGTGGTCCTTGGCCAATGCTCAGTAAAGGTGGTGGTCCTTGGCCAGTGCTCGGTGAAGATTGGTGGTCCTTGGCCAATGCTCAGTAAAGGTGGTGGTCCTTGGCCAGTGCTCGGTGAAGATTGGTAGTGCTTGGCCAGTGCTTGGTGGATTTTGATCCTGAGAGAAAGCTGGCATATCTTCCAGGAAGGTTCTCCAGGATAATGAGAGAAGGATCCCATACCTAAGCACCTACTTCCCTTCAACTTCTAAGTAATGGGAAGCAAAGCTTCAGAATCAGAGTCAGAATGTGTTGTCATGAATAAGTCACAAAATCCGGTGTTTTATTCAAACATTCATATTATGAACCATTTGCAACAATAATATATTTTTTTTAAATATTAGTTCACGAAAGGTACGGTAGTGTCTTTGGTTCAATGATCATTCAGGAATCTGACAGTAACGAGGAAGAAGCTGTCCTTATGCCGCTGAGTGCTCGTCTTTAAGCTCCTGGACCTTTTCCCCGATGGTAGCAGAGTGAAGAGGACGAGGCCTGGGCGGTGGGGGTCTTTGAGGATAGAGGCTGCTTTTTTAAGATACTGCCTCATATAGATCTCCTCGATAGAGTGGCGTCTTATACATGTGATGTTGCAGGCCATGTTAACAAGACTCTGGAGCTTTTCATTGATCTAAGCATGTGTACCAGACAGTGATGTAACCAGCCAGTATACTCTCCATAGTACATCTGGAGAAGTTTTCAAGAGTCATAGTGACATATTGAACCTCCTCAAACACCTCACAAGGTGTAGCCGCTGGCAGGCCTTCTTCGTGATTGCATCAACATGGAGGCTCCAGGACTGATCCTCAGAGATGTTGACAGCCAGGAATTTGAAGCTTTTGACCCACTTTGGAAGGTATTGCAGAAATAATGGAACTCAAGGGCTCCTGTGAACAAGTTCTAATGGAAAATTCTGGCTTCACCTACAAAGAGTAGATAAAACTATAGACTTCTCTAGCACCAGTCAGCATTATCTGAATCACAGAAGAAAAATTCTAGTTACATATCGATAACATTTAAAAAAAAATTCTCCCTGAATGAAGGAAATCAAGAGAACATGAACCAATCCTCATTGAGCGGTCAGCATTGGAGAGGGTCAAGAACTTGAAATTCCAAGGTGTCTGAGAATCTGTCCTGGACACTCCAAGTTGATGCCATCATGAAGAAGGCTCGCCAGCGGCTGTACTTGGTGAGGAGTTTGAGGAGATTTGATACCTCACCAAACACTCTCAAAAATTTCCACAGGTATACAGTGGAGAACATTCTATCTGGTCACATCACTGTTTGGTATGGAGATGCCAATGTTCAGTACAGGAAAAACTTGCCCTGCCACATCAAGAACACCAGACCTCACTCTATTGAGGATATCTGGTGTCTTAAAAAAGCAGCCTCTATCCTCAAGGACTCCCACCACCCAGACCATGTCCTCTTCACTCTGCTACCATGGGGATAAAGATATAAGATGAATCTGTGATTACAGGGGAATGCGTCTGAGATGATGGAAGGGTGGGTGGGGAGAGCGGAGCTGGGAGACTCAAAGAGACTGACCTCTGCAAAATATGATAGAGGTGGGGAAGCGAAGATATCACATTGAAGTTGGTAGAAGTGTCAGAGGTTAGTGTCAGATCCAAAGGTTGGAGGAGTGAAGATGAACAGCTAAAGACATAAGGACAGCTTTATTTCCTCTGTTATCAGATTTCTGAATGAACCATGACACTACCTTACTTGTCTCTTTCATTCTCTTGTAAAACTTTAGTTATTTTGAAATATGGTTTATAACAATATTTACACTTTGAGGGCTGCTGCAAAACAACAAATTTTGTCACATGTTCATGGCCATAAATTTTGATTCTGAATTAAATAGGTGCAATTCGGAAGCAACCACGCAGCAAGATATGGAAGAGAAGAACAATAATTTCTACAAACTCAACTCAGTTGGTAGCACCAGGTACAAATTAAATATGTTACATTCCACTCCACTTTGGGGCGTCATGGTTAGCATAGCACTCTTGCAGCACTAGTGATCGGGATTGGGGTTCCAATCCTGTGCTGTCTATAAGGAGTTTGTACATTCCCCAGTGAAGATGAACAGCTAAAGACATAAGGACAGCTTCATTTCCTCTGTTATCTGATTTCTGAATGAGTTTTCCCCAGGACCTGCAGTTTCCACTCACCGTTCAAAACGTACTGAGGGTGTAAGTTAATTGGGTCTAAATTGGGTGGCACGGGCTCATGGGCTGAAATGGCCTGTTACAGTGCTGATACCATTTTTTTTAAACTTCCAATGGATCTCTAAACATTGGATATTTCCAGAAATTAGGATAAATTAAATGGGAAGAGTAAAAATAAAAGTGGATTGTTTCAGTGTTTACTTTTTGCAATACTTCTATGTTCAGCATAAAAAGGTCCATCTATTCCAACAGGGAGCTGAACATCCCTCACCAAAGCTCTAACCCTGGGAACTCACCTCCCTCCAATCTATTACCCTCTGCACCATCAGCAGCTTTATGCTTCTTTGTGTTGTATAAAAGTTCAAAGTGCAGCACCTCCAATGTGCACGGTATCTCTGGAGGCCCCTCTCTCTTCTGCAACTGAGTGCAGAGAATTCAGGCTTTTCTTTAAGGAAAATATAAACTAGATCAATAGATAGAGACTTAACAGAAAATAACAAGAAGTTACAGGCTGCAGTAGCCCTGGGCCAGGTAAGCAGAAACGATCTCCCTCAGTCGATCAAGTTGTTGGTGGCACAGTTAGCCTGGCACTTAGCACAACGCTGTTACAGCGCCAGCGATCGGGACCGGGGTTCAATTCCCATGCTGTCTGCAAGGAATTTGTGCATTCTCCCCAGGTTTGCATGGGTTTCCTCCAGTTTCCTCCCACCATTCAAAACCTACCAAAGATTGTAGGACAGTTTGGTGTAATTGGATGGCATGAGCTAGTGGGTGGGATGGGCCTGTTACCATGCTGTATGTCTAAATATAATTTTAAAGTTAAAAGCTCCTTCACTAGAAGCAGCTGGGAGTGGGTTGGGGCAGGATTGAGTAAACGAAAGACTTTATAGTTAAGGCAGCCCTGGAGCAGAATAAAGCCATGGATCAGTCTGCTGGTTTGCCCAGAACAAAGGAGTTCTGGGCTACACCCATGTTACTTGGGCTGGCTGGTAGTATGGTGTGCTGTAAGAAATAAGGTTTGTATTATATCTTGGGCAAATTTAATTTATGTTTGTTGTACTTCCAATTAAAGTTGGATTAGTACTACAAACATCTAGCCTGTGGATAAATCAGTCATCTGAATAACTGTAATTTCAGATAGATGACAGAGAATTACTAAACATGAATCTTTCATATATCTGATCATAGTCCAAAATTCACACATGTAGACTGTACAAACAATCAAGATGCATCAGGACACGCACACACACACCCATACGCACACACACACACACCCACCCACCCACGCATGCACACGCACACACACACACACACACACACACACACACACACACACACACACATGCACACACACACGCACACACGCACACACACACACACAATTTTAATGAACTATTAATCTTGCACATAAACGATGAATCTTTTATGTGAAATACCTTTTCAACAGGTGAATGTGGAACCGTCAGTTGAATGTGTGGATTTATCATCAACTGATTGCAGAACATGTGCCAGCCACTTCCTGCATTGTAAACACGGAAACAGGTAAAGAGATTTCTTTCTTTTTTTCTTTTCAAAATATCTTCATTGAGTTTAATTTTAAAAATGTATATATTGATCCAATACTTGGATTGAAAGATAAAAAAAAGACAAGAAAAAAGGCAAACAATGAGCACTTCTCCAAAACATATTGAAACATGAACATTTTGTGTCCTCCTCTCGATCAAACCCCTTTTACAAAATATCTCAAAAAAGAAAGCTCCCTTATTCATCATCCCCCTCCCTCAAAACAAGGAGGAGATTTCTGACAATGATTTGATTAATTTGAACGTAGTCCTTTCAAAGGATCAGTATCTTTATCTGAAGTTACCTGTCATGGTTAGCACATTTGCCGAATGGGCAAGCACATTGTTCCTTTCAAGGGGTTTGTCTGACCAGCAGGATGCCCATCAGAAATAGTTCAAAGCTCAGCTTCTTGGAACCAACCCTTAATGGACAAATCTGAACATGAAAGTGACTGAGCAAGTGCAATTTTCCCCTTTGGTGTGGACTGAGCGGCCACACAGCTGGACAGGAAAAATCACCACTCCGAGCAGCCTGAACAGAATGGTGGGGGCTCCCCTTCTTTTCCCAGGAGTAGTCACGTTTTCAGACCCACGTGGGTTGACAGAGCACATTGCTTCCCTGTTGGCATGTTACCAGAGAGACAATGACTCTGCAGCGAGCTAACTTCACTCCCCTTTATGAGTTGCCTGATATCACACCCCTTTATGAGATGACTGATATCACACCCCTTTATGAGATGACTGATATCACTCCCCTTTATGAGGTGACTGATATCACTCCCCTTTATGAGACGTGCTGACATCACTCCCCTTTATGAGGCGTGCGACTGTTTAAAATAACAACCAGTGGGTAATTGACTCTTCCCTGGTACCTCTGTTTCTTGAGCTCTGCAGTGAGTCCCAATAAATTGGTGACCCCGACGGGTGTTCAACGTCTTTTGAGCCCCAACAGTGAAACATAGTGAGAAAGCCTGCAGAATGGATGCCACTACTACACTGCACATGGTGGCTGCGAAACTGCCCACTTTCTGGCCTCACAGACCACATCCCTGGTTCCAGCAGGATGAGGCCCAGTTCCACATTAGGAACAGAACAAATGAAGCCATCAAATTCTGGCATGTAGTCGCTCATTAGATGAAGATTCTGCTGCCAAGGTAGATGATTTTATCAACAACCTGCCCAAGGAGGATCAATACAGTGATTTTAAGGCACATCTCCTCACAACTTTCAGCATGTCTGACCTGGAAAGAGGCACACGCTAACTCCACCTCGACGATTTGGGGAACAGAAGGCCGTCAGAGCTGATGAATGAAATACTTTGTTTAGCAGACGGCCATTACAACTGCTTAATGTTCACAACAGCCTTCTTGGAATGGCTCCCTCGTGACATCACCCTGCTGCTCTCTTCTGCTGACTTCTCCAAACCAAGGGAAGTGGTAAGGGAGGCAGACAGACTTCACAGGGTACCGCAGTCTTCCATGGCAAAGTTTCAACAAGTCACCTTGGACAGTCAAGTCAATGCAGCCACCCGTTCTATGGCACTCCACAAGCTACCGAGGAAGAAAAATCCATTGGAGAACAGTGAATGGTGTTTCGACCACAGAAAATGGGCAGGAATGTGCGCTGCCGTGCAGTTACATGGTTGACTCCCAGGGAAATGACAACACCAACCACCACTGATGGCCTCGGCGGTTGGCGACCAGACTGGCCTGTTTTATGCCACTGATCAGCACATGGGATGCAAACTGTTAGTTGACATCTCAGCTCAGTTCAGTATCTTCCCACCATCCCATGCGGGAATCTTGAGTACCTCAAGCCAACTTGCTGCCAATGACACTACGATTAGCAGATATGGTACCAAGTCGATATAACTGGTATTAGGTGACACACCTTACCACTGGACTTTCACGCTAGCAGCCGTAGGACAGTCGATTTTGGGAGTGGACTTCCTGAGGGCACATGACTTGTTGGTAGACATGAAAAGGCACCGTTTGGTCCACGCCACAACATTCCATACATGCCCATTTTCTTCAGGTCATCAGCTGGCCACATTGCTATGTGTGCAAACACTCGCCACCGATGATTTTGTCAACTTATTAGTAGAGTTTCCTGAACTACTTACGCCAGATTTCCATTTAATCATGGAGTTCAGCACTAAGTAACCACCACCACGACCAGCCCTCCCCTTCGCAGATTTCCCCCTGACTGACTACTACAGGCCAAAAAAGAGTTCAAAACTATGGAAGAACTAGGGATCATCCAAAGGTCTGATAGACCTTGGGCATCTGGCAGCTAAAGACCTTGTGGAGATTACCGACACTTCAACGGCACAATTGTGCCAGATAGGTATGCGATACCACAGATTCAAGATTTTGCCACCATCCTCCATGGCAAATGTACCTTCTCAAAGGTAGACTTAGTAAAAAGTGATCACCAAATCCTTGTCCACCAAGAGGACATCCCTAAAAAGGCCATTATTACTCCATTTGGTCTATTTGAGTTCCTGAGGATGCTTTTAGCACGGTTCAGATGTTCCGATGTTTAATGGATGCCAGCTACAAGAGATTTGGCTTTCCTTTTCATCTACCTCGATGACATCTTAGTGGTCAGCGAGTCAACACAAGGGCACAGACAACACCTGTGATAATTGTTCCAGAGGCTTTGGGATTTAGGCCTTACTATCTACCTTGTGAAGTGTGCATTTTGCAAAACACACAATTGACTTTTTGGGACAGGATTTCAAACGCAGGCGCAACCCCATTTTCAGACAAAGTATCAGCCACTCGAGCCTTCCCAAAGCCCACTACAGTTAAAGGGCTACAAGAATTCCTGGGAATGGTTAACTTTTATAACAGGTTCATCCCAGTAGCTGCCAGGATCATGAAGCCCTTGTTCCACATCCTCAGCGGCAAACCTAAAAAACTGCTCTGGGCTACAAAGGCCACAGAAGCATTTGACAAAGCAAAAGAGGCGCTTTCAAAGTTAACCATGTTGGCCCACCCCTATATGCATGCCCCACTTTACTTACATCAGACGCATCGGACATTGCCGCGGGGGTGGTCCTCAAACAGAAAATCAGCGGTTACTGGCAACCCCTACACCTGCCCAAATTAAAATACAGCATTTTTGACAGGGAGTTGTTAGCACTTTATCTGGTCATTAAATATTTCATATATTTTCTCAAGGGCAGGCATTTTATTACATTTACTGACCATAAGCCTCTAACGTTTGCCCTTGCTAAAATTACAGATCCCTGGTCAGCGCGTCAACAGAGACATTTAACCTACATTTCTGAATTTACCTCTGATGTGTGGCGTTTGTCCAGTAAAGACAATATTGTAGCTGATGCCTTTTCAAGGACAGAGGTCAATGCGATTACAGGAGGGCTGGATCTCCAGGCTCTTGCAATAGCCCAACAAGAGGACCAGGAGGTACAAGATTTCCATACAACTATTATGGATCTGCTCTTAGCCAACATTCCATTGGGCCCCGACCAGGTGAACATACTTTGTGATACTTCAACCGGCCACCCATAACCACCCACTGTCTTGGCAGAGGAAACATTTTGACCACATTCCCATCCATCTGTCCACACAACTGTCAAGTTATGTCCTCAAAATATATCTGACATGGCTTAAGGAAGTAGGTCATTCACTGGACACAAACATGAATCTCCTGAAACAAGCCTTGCAGGCAAGATTTAGCGGGCCTCATTGGGCAGATGAGTTACCATGGGTGCTGTTGGGTATTAGAAGGACATCCAAGAATGACCTGGAGACCTCTGCAGCAGAATTAGTTTACGCATCTCCACTCCTAGTACTGGCAGTCATTACTCCTTCTCCAGCCAAAGATAGATCCTCGGTTACAGAGGAATTCCAAGAACTAAGAAACAAGATGGGTTCCTTGTCTCTGGTTCCAGCAACTCATCATGGATCACCACCTACACACATTCCTGCTGCTCTCGACTCTACTTCTTACGTCTTTGTTCAATGTCCATTCCACGCTACACTCCTGCAGCAATCTTACGAGGGGCCTTATAAAGGCTGCAGCACAATGGATCTCCGGTGCTATTGGACATTGGTGGTTGACCAGAACTTTTTACACGAGACCAACTGAAGCCTGCATACATGGACATTGCTGAACCTGTGCGTGTCCCACCTCCCAAGCACCGGGGACGTCCTCCAAAGTTGTGACATTGCAGCCATGCAATGATTCTGGGGGGGGGGGGGGGGGGGGAGGGGGTGATTTGGTGGACTGAGCAGCTACACAACTGAGAATCGTTGCACCGAGTGGCCAGCTCAGAATGGTGGGGGCTCCCCTTCTTTGATCTGGAGTAGCCCGTGTTTGCAGTCCGATGTGGGTTGATGGAACGCGTTGCTTCCCTGCTGGCATGTTGCAAGAGAGACAATGACTCTGCAGCGCGGTGACAATACTCCCCTTTATGAAGCATGCTGACATCACTCCCCTTTATGAAGCGTGCTGACATCACTCCCCTTTAGGAAGTATGCTGACATCACTCCACTTTATGAAGCGCACAATTGTTTAAAATAACGAACAGTCGGTAATTGACTCTTCTTTGTAGCTGTGTTTCTTGAGCTCTGCAGTTAGTCCCACTAAACTTCCTTTATTAAATGACCAATCAACTAGTAAATTTCATGAGAGCAATTGGGCACCATAGGTTGAACACTGCACAATAAACTATTTAACCTATAGCATCGCTCATTTCCTTCTTCTCATGACAAGCAGAAAAAGTATTCAATTAACTATTAATTCTTGGTAATATTATTAAGTCAAGAAAAATGCTGAATAAATTTGTCTTTATTTTACTAAGTGTTTCAACTACCCTTGCTGCATTAAAACTGAGTGCTCAAGAATTAAATGTAATTATGGACTGACAGGTAAAGTGCATTACAATGTGTTTTCCCACAATGAAGATACCTATAAACTATAAAAATGCCAGACAAATAGATAAGTAGACTGTTATCTTGCTGTGAAACAAAATGGTTTATATTTCTGAAGAAATCCTATTTTAATTTGATTAATGATAACCCCAAACCCAGATTGACCGAGTTCAAGTGCTTTGATTCAGTGGAGCTCCATTGTACAAACTACTGATCTGGTATGGTTTTTTTTTGCACTCTCTTCCCACAAATCATCCAAACATCTTTTCCACTTAGACAGACAATTTAATGGCAGTTCATTTTGCAATTACAGGCAGATCTATTGGCGCCATAAAAATCTGGTCGCAGACCGTAGAATCTTATTTCAAGTAGGAGGATTTGATGGCAGTCCCAAAGGTAAAGGGAAATATGCTGATCCAATGCATTTCAAATATTTCTCAGCATTCATTCACTAATCAGAATTCAGCCAGGCTATTTCAAGAGTTGGTCAGATAGTGCAGTGCTCATGTGTCTAGACTAGTCTTGTATCAAACCTGAGTTGAAATTCCAGTTCCAGTTCAAAAAAATCCAGCAGCACCCCAAGTGACCATGAAGCGGTGCAATTATTGTCAAACCCCAGCTGCTTCTTTAATGCCTGGTGTCTACACAGTACTTGGAAACTTAAAAATTGAGCTGACCTGTGACCTGTTCCCACAGACTCGCCCTGGAAAATGTCAGCCCTTGTCACAGGCCCCAATGAACAGGCAGGGGGCTGGTCAGGTGCAATGGCATTAGAGAGGTCCTTTGACTACTGCAGCCTCAGGAACGAAGCAACCCTCCAGGTCTTGTGCAGAATCCCAAAAGGGAAAGCTCCACAGGACATCCTTCAGCAGTCACATGGATGGATGATTCAAGCAGCAGAACCCTCCTGAACTGGCTGGTCACACTCATGAAATTCCTTCCTGAAGTGCAAAGCAAACTCACACATACAGAGATATACCTACAGTGACACACTCACGTATAGATATCCACTCACACAGTCATGTGTGCATGCATAAACACACAGGTTACATGCATATATAGGTAAACGTGCTCAGCCACACTCACACAGTCATGCGTTTTGATCACCTTGCCTTGATACCACACTGTGCAGCTTGTTAAATGCAATAATAAACCATTTAATATTTTAATTCTCTGCTTCCTCTGACTCTGTCCTCAGCCTTCTACATGGTACTTGCAAAACTCAGTGAGTTGGAGGAAACAAGTGGCTCTTCTTGTGTGTTTGGGCTTTTTACAGCCTTCAAGACGGTTAATGTTTCAGGTCCGGGGCCTCTTCATCTTAATTGAGCACTGCTTTTTGTTTCAGTTCTGATGTAGGGTCGCAGAGCTGAAAAGTTATTGCTTCTCTCTCAGCCTTGTCTGTCCTGCAGGACGTTGGTGGCATTTTTTTTTGTTTAAACTATTCGCACCATCAGTCCTTTGTTTCCCTGGACTTCACCAAACCAAAGATTTCTCTTTCACCCACCCATTCCTTCCACTTTATATGTTCCAACTTGTTTTACCTCTAACCTTTCCCAGTTCAGATTTTTAAACTACAAATCTTATTTCTACTCTCCAGATGCTGCCTCAAGACCGCACAGTCACAGTCCCTTCTGGCCCACAAGCTCATGCTGCCTAAACACACCAGTGTTTTGAAGAGTTTGGGGGGGGGGGGGGAGAACTGGAACATCCAGAGGAAACCCATGCAGATATAGAGAGAAGAACGCGCAAACTCCTTAGAAGTCAGCACTGGATTCGAATTCGGGTCGCCAGCGCTGTAACAGCATTGTGCTAACCACCATGCTAACCATGTATTTTAATTCAAGCAATGACTTGGACCCAAACAAAGGTGGAGTGGGGAGAAATTCAAATATGACCACAAAGCTCCCTTGAAGGAGTGTGACAGAACAATGAAAAGCAGGCCAATCACTGCAAAAAGTGATCAAGGAGCATTTTGGATGCAATTTAGGCCCTTCAATCAAGGTGTGGCAACAGAGAGAAGTTCATATTTATTGTCAGAGTACATACATGGCATCACATACAACCCAGAGATTATTTTTACCACAGGCCAGGCAAAATTTCTATTCATCGATAACTGCAACCCATACTCAAGAAGATAGATTCATAAACAAAAGGGGGAAATGAAAAGAAAGAAAGGCGTTTGAGGAAATTGACTGCAATAATGAAAAAAAAACAATAATAAATCATATGCAAAGTAAGAGACATTAAATTAGTCTCTCATTGAGTTTTGTTGTTGAGGAGTCTGATGGGAGCAGCTGTTCCTGAACCTGGTGGCACTTATACCACTTTCCTGATGGCAGTAGCGAGAACAGAGCATGCCCTGGGTGACATGGATCCTTGATGATCGATGCTGCTCTCCAACGGCAGTGTTCCCTGTAGATTTTCTCGATAGTGGGGAGGGTTTTGACTGTGATGTATTGGGCTGTGTCCATCGCCTTTTGCAGGACTTTCCGCTCATAGGTAGTGGTGCCCCCTATATCAGGCTGTGAGACAGCTGGCCAGCACACTCTCCACTACACATCTGTGGAAGTTTGCCAACATTTCCTTGATGGTATTGAATGCTGCAGGAAAGCAGCAGGAGTGCCTTGCAACTATTCAGCCAGCTGCAGCATCAGCCTTCCTTATCCATCGGTGGATCACCATGGTTACCATGCATGATCTCAATTATTATGTGTGGCAGTAATTACCCTGCGTGGCTCTGGGTTTACTGAGTGGAATTAACATTACTGTTTGAGAATGTGGTGACTGTGTCTGACTGGAGTACTATCTGTGAATGGGATAACTTTGTGAGACTATATTTACTGGATGTCACTGTGGTTATGTGTGACTATGGTTAACATATAGAAATGTGGTTACCAAATGTGGTCATGGTAGTTGCCCATGTTACTATAAGTTAAATATAAAAGTCAGCAGATGCTGTGATTATAGTAAAAACATTCCGAAATGCCAGGTACTTTTTTTTTCCCCAGCAGTGTATTGTTGTCAAATCAAATGCACTTTGCAAAAGGTTTGTTAAAGAAACTTCAACATCAACCTTCGTATCCAACCTAATTAGATGTTTTCTTTCAGGCCTAAAACACAAGAGAACAATTGGATGCATATTTCAGAGAGCTGGAAGACATACGATGGGGTGAATTGACTTTTGTACTTTCTATTGCTTGGTTCTCTGAGGTGATCAGCTTATATTGTCTAGCAAGCACATTGAAATGCTGGAGGAACTCATCTGGTCTTTTCAGCGTCTACAGGAGACAAAGATATATCGCCAACGTTTCAGGCCTGAGCCCTTCTTCAGGGAATAGGCAGAATGAGCCAGAAGCAGGAAAGTTTCTGAATTCAGACAATGCTGACTGGGGGGAGGAATCCAGACCAACAAAAGGTGGTAATTGGATACGATAAGGGCAGATGTAAACATTTATCATGTCTGTGTGAAAGGAGACAGAACGGAGAGACAGAGCTGAGGGAAGGTGATGAGGGTGGTGGGATTTAACAAAAGCCAGAGAAGTCAATGTTAATACCATCCAGTTGGAGGAGGTGTTCTTCCTCCAATTTGTGGGTGGTCTCAGTCTGGCAGTGCATGAGACCATGGACAGACATGTCAGCAAGGGAACGGAATGGAAAATTGAAATGGGTGGCCACTGGGAGATCTCCACTATTGGAATGGAAAACTTTTGTATGTAACTGGAGTTACTATAGGTGGTTATTGTTACTACAGTTAACATGCTTACTATTAATGTCTGAATTGAATTATGTATAGCAAGGGTATAGCAATATAGTGGAAGATTTCCTTTTATGTTATATCCAGGCAAGTCAACCCAAAAATGAAAAAAAGTGGTGGCACTGCGGACCTGCTGTAATGATAGCACTGCTTCAGGTGTGGACCAGGGAGAGTGGGGAGGGCAGTCACAGCACTGCTCTGAAGCATTCAACTACCCAATTCTAATGCTGACAGCTCTGTACAGGCTTTAAACAGCCTGTTAAAGGAAGTGACGGTGTTTGTAAGAAAAATCCTGCACCCGTGGGGTCTGTGCCCAAGATGGTGTCACCTGTGCTTGGCAGGGACCATGAGGGGTTGCAGACTCTGGGACAGCAGCAGTTCAGCACAGGGTACTAGAAATGGGAAGAAACCCTCCCCCCCCCACCTGAGATTGAGAAGTATTGGAGATGACCCTGCAGGACAGTGACCACGGCAGTGGACTACTATTGAGAGGCTCTGAGGGTGACATGCAGTCGAGAGACTGTGGGCTGATGGAGACTGGCTCCTCTTGCACTCATCTTTTAAATGTAAATTTAGACAAAGATTACATTAACCGGCCCTTTTGGCCCACAAGTCCTTGGTGCCCAATTATTTCCTCCAAGGAGGAAACCGGAGCAGCTAAAGGAAATCCACACTGACACAGGGAGGACGTACAAACCTCTTACAGAGACCGTGGGTTTCGAACCCACTTCACAGTCGCTGGCGGTGCAACAGTGTTGCGCTAACTGCTACCCAATCTTAATTCAATCTTTTCTCTGTAATATCCTATTCTACCCTTGTGTTTAATTGTGCACTACCTGTTGTACTGAAGTTCAAGGTTTAGTTTATTGTCACGTAATAATTATTACGTGAAAGGGCTGGTTACCGAGCTGCTTGTCTAAATTTACATTTAAATTTCAAAGATTAGTGCAAGAGGAGCATTATTTTACCAATGAGAGATCCTTGCAATAGTCTGATAAATACTGTCTTTGAATCTGTTGTTGTGTGTTTTCAAAGTCATCTATCTTCTATCATCCAGCAAAAGGGAGGGAGAGAAGAGAGCGTGACCAGCGTGCAATCACTGTGACAGTGGCAAGTGCAGAGAGAGTCAATGGAGGGGATGTGAGTTTGTGTGATGGCCTGAACTGTGTTCACACCCCTCTGCAATTTCTTGTGGTCTCAGACAGAGCAGTCGCTCCATCCATTCAGGACATTTAGGATGCACCATCCATAAAAATTGGTGAGACGCACTAGGGAACATGCCAACTCCTCTTCTAACAATGTAGTGGTGCCACTGTGCCTTCTTGGCTCAGGTCCAGAAAAAATCTCCAGAGGGTTATTATCTTGGCCTGCGACATCACGGACACCAGATTTCATTCCATCGAGGACATCAACAAGAGGTGGTGTCTTAAAAAAGCAGCCTTTATCCTCAAGGCCCCCCACCATCCAGGCCATGCCCTCCTCACTCTGCTACCATCGGGAAAAAAGGTACAGCAGCCTGAAGACGAGCACTCAACGGCACAAGGACAGCTTCTACCCCACTGCCATCAGATTCTTGAATGATCAATGAACCACAGACACTGCCGGACTTTGACTTTTGGTGCATTATTTCTATTTATTTTTTGGAAGGTGGTTTATACGAATGTTTGAGCTGTGACGCTGCCGCAAAACAACAAATTCCTTGACTCGTTCATGACAATAAATCTTGATTCTGGCTCCAGTGTCAATATGGTTGAACCAGAAATTGGTACAATTTACATCCAAAACCTTTAACCTCTCTCCACTTCAGCCCTATTGATGTTGACTGGGATGTTTCAGACCTGATTCTTGAAATCAATGACCAGCTCATTTTCATGATTACTTTGCATGATTGTAGTTGCTGTAGGTACTACCATGAAGGTGGTTGGTGGGATCATCGTGAGAGCCGTACACAACCATAATTACCAGTGATTATTTTGTGTGAATGCTGCTACTTTGTGTGATTGTAGGTATTATGTGTGTCTGTGCTTACTCTCTGTAAACAGGCTGGTACTCTATGCTGAAAGTCCAGCATTCACAACACTTTAAAGGATCCTAAATTATTCGGTGGAGTGAAAGACGAAAGTCTGCAAATGTGTTGATGCTGAGTTCCTCTGGCAATATTGTGTTTTCATTAAACTACTTGGGGCATAGAAGTTAAACCTGTTCCACGGCCCTGCAAGAAGCATTCGCGGCTCCCAGATTTTAATGTGGATTCAGAATTTCTTTGCCAAGTTCTTTGACCAAATAAGTAGATGTGGAGTTTCTTCTAAAGCTGAACAGTACTGTGGAGTAGCATAAATATTTCCATTCTCGTTGCACAATGTGACTAAGATAAGTTTACTTTGCACTTTTAAACGATAATTTTTTTCTTCAAAAGATGGAAGGATCTAATGTTCAACATTCATTACTGCCCAAGTCTCAAATGTACACAGCTTGAAGGAGCAGCAGATTTAACAAGTACAGCATGGAAAAAATGCAAGCTTGTAAGTTATTACGATCAATAAAAGCAGTAATGCAAAGCATCTGGTGTTATCCATAGTGCACTTGGCTCAGTATATATTAAATTCAGCTGCCACATGCCATGACTGATAATCTATAGGTTTATGTGAGGGTTTACTGTCTTATAATCCACTACCTCTCTTCAAGCATTTCTTGCCCTGTATTTTAATCTCATTTTCAATAAGTGTGTTGTTCTGGTTGAGGGAAATGATGTCAGTGCAGGGGAATTGTCTCCAGCACTCTTCAAACTCTCATCAGTGAAGCAAATCAGGGGACAATTTGCTTGCTCCCAGCAATGTGCTTCATAGGGCTTCTCAAGATACAATGTGGGACCACAACCTAGTGTGACATTGGTCCCTGATTTCCACATCAGCCATCCTTGAGGATGACGGGCACCACGTTGCTAAATCTGCATCAGATTGTGCAATCCAGTGAAGTAAAATGTGGCTGACGCATCCTCTCAGAACCTCTTGGCTGGGGAAGTGGGATCATTGACTGAAATACGAAAGTCTTCAGATGCTGTGATTGTAGTAAAAGCACATAGAAAGGGCTGGAGAAACTCAGCAGGTCATCCATAGGAGGTAAAGATTTCTAACCGATGTTTCAGGCCTGAGCCTTTCTTCAAGGTATGAGCAATGTTACATACCCAACAGCAGCGATAAAAATTAACCCAGATGGTGGTGTATTTAAAATAATATTTTTGATTATTAATCAACAATTATAAAACCTAACCTAATTTATTTACACTTAGCTAAACTTAACTAAATTTATCTACACTTATCTAACTTAAACTCTAACTATGCGCAAATATATTGGTGTGTGTGGAACACCCCAAGTCACTACAGAGCAAAGCTCAATTCTCAGAAGACATTTTCAAAGTTCCATTTCAGAAATTTACTGATGATGCAAGGGCTTCAAATTGATGCGACGCGCAGGCTTTAGATGATCAAGACACATGGGCCTTACGAGAATGCGACACGCAGGTTTTAGATGATCAAGACACACGGGCCTTACGTGAATCCGACGCGCAGGCTTTAGACGATCAAGCCACACGGGCCTTACGTGAATACGACGCGCAGGCTTTAGACGATCAAGACACACGGGCCTTACGTGAATGCGACACGCAGGCTTTTGACGATCAAGCCACACGGGCCTTACGTGAATACGACGCGCAGGCTTTAGACGATCAAGACACACGGGCCTTACTTGAATGCGACACGCAGGCTTTAGATGATCAAGACACTCAGCCCTTACATGAATGCAACGCGCAGGCTTTAGATGGATCAGACACATGGGCCTTAAATAAAATTAACAGTTCATGAAGTGGGTGAAAGAGACCAGGGGCGACAGAATGTTCATGAACTCATGAAACCCTTGCTGAGATACTTCATTAAAGTGATCATTTTAGATAAGTGCCAATAAAAGTTCCCCTCGTATTTGGCGTCGGTGACACAAAGCAAATGATGCTCACAAAGCTTCCAGAACCCTTTTTGTGGGTCAGTCGAAGTAGAGTGCAGTATTTCTTCTATAAGTAGAACCCTTTTTTTTTGGCTTAGTCGAAGTAGCTTTCTCATTCTTCTATAAGCAAAAGGAGGAAATCTGACAATTTGTCTATAACCACATAATGAGGCCAAGTAGGTTTCTCATTCCCACAAAGGAAGTCAAAGAGCTGGTTACTCTTGAGCTGCCTACTTAAAATGGCCTCCTGAGCAAAAGGTGCACTGTCCTTTCAATAAGATGATCGTCACATGGTCTCTGCTTCTGGCCTCTACCTTCATTCTGGAAATTTATCAAAGAACATGTTGTCTTCAAAGCCTACAGCTCTTTTCAAGGTTCTTGTCAGGTTTGTTAGAACTCTTCACTTAAAGGGACAGTCCTACACAAATAAAATGAACTGAAATATGAGAGCAGATCACAGCAAAAAGCAGGCGGGTTCCTGATTAAAAAGGAGGGGGAAGGAGAGGAGAGGGGAGGAAGGAAAAAGGAGCAGGGGAAGAATGCAGAGGGAAGAACCAAGGCGAGAGGTCACTGGTGGATATAGACGGGAGGGTACGTGAAAAAAAATACTGTGATGCGGGGGTAGCTCTCTGAATGGAGAGGAAAGGGGCTGAGGAGCCGGAGGAAAGGTCACAAAAGGATTGGAAAAGAGAGTGAGGGAGACGGGGGGAGGGGTTAACAAAAACTGCAGGCCCATGCTATGCTGTCTGGTTGGAGAAACCCCAAATGGAATGATAGTACTCCTACCCCTGCCCTTCCTTTCCTTCTCCCCAGCCTTTTAATTCAGACACACATCTATTTTTTACTCACTCTTTAGGGAAGGGTTCAGGCTCAAAATGCCTGTTTTTATATCTTTACCTCCTATAGGCACTGTGAGACCTGCTGAGTTCCTCCAGCATTCATGTGTTTTTATTAAAGTAGTATCATTATTCTACTGGTACTTGTTCCCTGAAGATCATTGTGGGTTCAGAGATTTAGGCACACAATTTGGATTGACCAAGAGAGGAGCATTAATATTCTGCCTGGACACTCTCCAGCCAGATGGCATAACATGGACCATGTAGTATTTAACAGTATTGCAGCATTATGTGGTAAAAACATAATGCTGGAGTAACTCAACTGGTCCTTCATAGAAAAATGCATAGCTGACGTTTCGGGTTTGAGCCATTGCGTCATGCCCTCAGGTGAAGTGAAAAGAATCACTGGATTTGAGGAAAGACCAAGTTTTTCCCAGTGGGGTAGCTGAACATTTAATTCTGGTCGAGCCATGGTATCGATGGTGAAATCATGTTGTGCACATATTGACAACCACGTTTCCCACACTGCAGGATAAGAATCAGGTCTATTGTCGTGAATGTGTCAAGGAATTTGTTGTTTTGCTGCAACAGTATTGTGAAAAAATTGCATTTCTATATAAACACTATATAAAAAGAAAGAAAAAAGTGAGGTAGTGTCTGTGGTTCACTGCAGCAATAATTACCCTTATTTTTACAATAAAGTTGCAGTCTGTTCAGCCCCCAGCAGAACAATATCATCAATCCCATTCACTCTTCTAATTCTTACTTCTCACAAGCCTCTCAATCCATTTCTCTGCAGCAACCTTTCCACACTGTGAGGCAGATGACCAGGACAGAGCTCCTGTAGAAGGTAACCTTGCCCACTTCAGTCTTCTCAGAAAGTACAGTCACCGTTGCACCTTCCTGACAAGTGAGATAAGCGCCCCGCTATAGTTAAGTGGATTCCAAGGTACTTGGTTGTTTCCACTCTCTCCACTACAGGGTTGTTGATGTGTCATGGAAGGTGGTCATTCCTGGTCCTCCTGAAGTCCACGATCATCTCCTTCATCTTGTCCACATTGACATTCAGGTGGTTACTCTCGCCCCATTATCACGAGATTTTCCATCTCTTCTCTATAGGGTGACTAGTCATCGTTGTTGACGAGGCCAACTATTCCTGTGTCATCTGCAAACTGGATGACTCTTTAGGAATTGGATCTGGTGATGCAGTCGTAGGTCAGTAGTGTGATCAGGAGTGAGCTAGGTAGAAGGAAAGAAAAGGTGAAGAGCACAGACCAACAGATAAAAGGTATTGTTGGACATAGATAGAGGACAGGAGAGGAAAGGTGAGAATTGATAAGTGGCTTTGTGGATGCATTGGAGAGAAATAGATGGAGGGAAAGGGAAGAAGAGAGAGTCAGAGGAAAGGAGAAATAGGAATAGAAGTGGGGAGAGGCAGCTAATGGAAACCAGGTTGGAATGTGCCCAGTCAGAAGATGTGTTGTTCCTCCAGTTTGTGGGTGGTCTCAGTCTGGCAGTGCATCACCATGGGCAGTCTAATCAGGAAAGGAATGGGATGGGGGATTGAAATGGGTGACCACTGGGAGATCCCGCTATTGCAGCAGACAGAGCCAATGTACTCAACGAAGCGATCTTCCAACCTGCATTCAGCCTCTTCGATGTAGAAGAAACCACAATAGGATACAGCAGATCTACATGAAGTGCTGCCTCACCTGAAAGGATTGATCCAGGCCCCAGACGGTGGCGAGAGAGGACGTTTTGGCGTAGAGAGGATACTTCATTCAAAACTGGTGTCATAAGGAACAATTTAAGATTCAAGATCCATGATTCATTTTATTGTCATTGATAAAATGTATCATATTACATGAAATTGCTTTTGCCTGCTGTAAGGAAGACCAATTTTCCATTGGCAGAAATTGCCTGACGTGCCTCTTAGAGTCAGAGAAAGAGAAGCAAAAGAGAGATTCCCCCTCCCCCCCCCCCCCACCCACCCCAAGTCACCGAGTGTCTGTGCATTTTCCTCCAGGACTCCGATAGCCTCTGTAGCCACAGAGTCCAGTCCAAACCTGAGCTCCAGATCTATACCTTTGATACCCTTCAGCCCCCTTGGCACCCTCTCACATCCTGGTTCCGATACCTGGGGTATCCCATCAGCCAGTTTTGAGCTAGTCTCGAGCAGCCAAGTGCAGTCCCTTGACCACAGTCTCCAGCAACCCACAGCCTGTGTGGGGTCACTTGACATGATTTCTGCCACTGGTAGGGTCATGAAGTTAGATTTTCTATCCTAGGTGATTTTCAGGTCTGCAGAACAGGGAGAAGAAATGCTCTTGTTGCTGCGGATTTATCAGTAAAAGCCTTAATATCAGCAGTGATTCAATCGACAACAAGGCCTAATGGTTGTGTCTTCATATCTCACCACATTGTGGAGTGTGACATTTATATTATTATATCATGCAATTTTAAAAAAAATATTAAATATAACCATGGGTTTACGGTGAGGTTTCTTCCAGAGGCGTCCAGATTACAGTGAGTGCCTTGACACCACTAATGTGACTGGATTGCAATGTGAAGCCCCAAACTGTGGAGCCCAGGGCTGCTGGCTGTCTTTAAGAAAAGTACTTACTCCTTGTCACAGCCTTCCTTCAGCCCTCCCAAATCATATATTTGGCTCAAGTCAAGTTTATTGACATCTGATTTTACAAGTACAACCTGTCAAAACAGCGTTCTCCGGTCCTGTGCAAAACACGCAGACACACAACCAGACATAACGCGCATAGAGACAAACAATACACATGCAGGACAAGTATTCACACACACACACAAATGTTGTTTAATAAATATGAGAATCTCGAATGGTCAGTGTGAGCAGTTCCTTTGTGTGTTCAGCAGTCTCACTGCTCGTGAGAAGAAGCTGATCCTCATCCTGGTGGCGCTGGCCCTGATACTCCTGTATCTCTTCCCCAACGGGAGCAGCTGAAAGATGCTGTGTCCACTGTGGAATGGGTCCTCAACTATTTTATGCACCCTCTTCAGACAACCACCTTGGCCGATCACATCAATTATGGGGTTGGGGGCGGAAGGGAGGGAAACTCCAGTGATCCTCTCTGCCACTCTTATAGTCCTGTGGATTAACTCCTTTCCATTTCACTGCAGCAACCATGCTACACCATGATGCAGCCAACCAGGATGCTCTCAATAGAGCTTCTGTAGAAGGCTGGCATGATGGTGACTAATAACCTTTCCCATTTCAGTCTTCTCAGGAAGTGCAGTTGTTGTTGCACTTACCTGACTAGGGAAGAGATGTTGAGTGTCCACGATGTTGGACTCCAAGGAGGTTGGTGCTCTCCACACTACAGATATGTAGTGGAGGGTGGTCATTCCTGGTCCTCTTTCACTCTTTCCACACATCCCAAAGCCTGGTTGACCGTGTGTGACCCACAACCTTTTCTGATCACCTTGGGTCCACCAACCAGTCCAAATATATATGCTCCCCAGCCCCCAACCAAGGTGTTGTGATGTTTCCCACAATTACCCTTGAGGCCCTTTTTCCCTCCACTTAACTAATGCCTGTGCTAACTCCACCATAGGCCTCCCTACCTCTGCGAACCATCAACAAGCCCCTGAACTTGTAGCTTTGTCATAACCTATATGTTACCCTTTCTGTACACTGCAAAGGTGGAGCACACCCAGGAGAGGCATTAAGAAGGGTGTTTGAGTCTCCCAGGCTAGCTGTCACTCTCATTCCACCTGAAACTTGCATGCTAAAGAATTTTGCAAAACTGTGCCTTTACAAAAAATTTCTTGGCTAAATTAACCTTCATTTTCTGTCCTGAAAGTTATAATCAAATCTGGTGGGACTTGGAGGGACAGACAAATTAATATTTGAAACACGTTCTATTCAAACCACACATAATCGGATGTGACTATTTACAGTCAGACAAATGCTGGAGTTTATCAACAACCCAGTTTTTATTCATTTTTCTGGAAAACAATGTGCTCAGTGTTTGGAATGGCAAGAATTATCGCTGGTTTCTTTGTGTGTTTAACAACACAATTTGTTTGAAAGCATTTTTAAAGCCATGATCTTTCTGGCGACTCAATACTTGATCTTGCCCTAACTAATGTATCCACAGAGATTTTAAGATTATATTTGCTTATAAATTATACAACCCTTTGGACATGGTACACTTCTTCAAATAAATTTATTTACAAATCAATTTTCTACCAAAAAAACCTTCAGGTTTTTCTCGTTAATGTCTCCAAAAATTGGATCTGTAATTTGATGTTCACTGCACATTCAGTCAGCTCTTCACTTGAGGCAGAATTAACTTATTTTCATGGAAATAAGTTCCACATATTTGCAATTAACAAGAGAAAAATATTCCGATGATCTCCAATACCTTTGAAACATCAGAGCTGCAAAGGAAAACCTTGCTAGAATTCTTGAGTGAAAAGTCAGAAATGTATCTGATGATCTGACATTATTACTTTTTTTTTGCAGGATGGTCTCTGTCCACAGGTCGAAGAGGGTCTCACATGACAAAAAAAAAGCCCATAGTAATGGAAAACAATGGTCAGATGCAGGGTTTGACAAGATGGCTAAGCAAAGTTGGGAACATAACTTAGTCGGTGGTGGAGTACAGAGTAGGTGAGCAGCAGGGATGGAAAGGTCAATCCAACATCTGAGGAGATAAATTTGACACGCAGAAGTACATACAACCAAGTGAGAGGTCAGTCTATGGCTTCTATTATTCTTCGAATCCAATCACAAGCACTGCATTATTCTTCAATTCAAACTATGCGAACAGAAAATAAATTTCAAATTATTACAATTTTCTCTGTGAGTTGCCCGTGAGCACTGAGTGCTCCTTCTTCAGGAATAGACGGGCATGCAGGTAACCTCGGAACACGGACAGGCATTCAGTCCGAGCTGAACCCTTGACTGCATGCTGCCTGGACCCAGAGATGCCCATTTTGGACAAGCCCAGTACCATATCAGTGAGGACGACCGTCGACCGACTCTCACCCCTCCATACTGGGCACCAATACAGGCCAAGGCCATGCAACAGAACTAAAGGAGCAACCCCTTTTAGTATGCAACTTTTGACACTTCATCTAGACATGAAAAACAGTCTCATCAAGAATGTAGAAGTGACTATGAATGGTATGGCTGTGTAATGACTCAAAATCTGATTAGAAATTATAGCTTAATGTAAATTCCTCCAGGTTCCCAGTGTAAAGGGGGAGGACCCCGTAGAGAGCTCTAGTGGGGGGACGATCACTGTGATGGCAAGAGTAGTCATTTGGATGGTGGGAGAGGTTTGTATGTCAGTGGGGAGTGGATTGGGCGTCAGTGAGATGTGGAATGTGTGTCTGTGGGGAGTGGGCTGGGCATCAGTGTGGAGAGTATAGTCTGAGATTGGGAGTGAAGTGGTTAGTGGACGGTGGACACTGTATGATGTCCACGCTAACATAGCAGGCTAAATTTAACTGCAGTTGTGAGTGGGAATCTGACACACATGATAATGTCTGTGTCTTTCAGATGTACACGTTTCTCCCTTCCTCCCTCTTGTTTAACCCTTCTGATATCAGAGGGGGTGATTGAACACAGTTTGGAATATTTCATCGCTTCCCATTTGATCTATGTGTTGATCGTTAGGATTGTCATTTCCACATGCTTTGTCTGCTCATTAAAAAAAATTAATAGTTCTGGTTTGTAATGTGAAATATGTCTGAGGTTTAGATATATCATTTCCTGACCTTCTCCCAACCTTCATCCACATCCCATTCCCTTTAACTTTGGCCAATCACTGGTCTGATCGTAATGGCACTACCCCCAACTTCAAAGTTTTCCAACTGAAGCTGCGGAGAAGTCAGAAATATAAGTATATTTTTTATCCTGGTCTTATCTGCTGTTCATATACTTTCTCTGACAATTTACAGGAAGTGGGGCAGTATGCAAATTAGTTTAGAAGCATCAAATGTCACAGGAGTGGTCAAAGAATTGCTGGAGGAACTTAGCTGGTCAGACATCCCCACAGGTAGAAATGGTCAGGACCCTTTATCGAGACCATAAAACATTACAGCACAGAAACTGGCTCCTTCAGCCCTTCTAGTCTGTGCCAAACTAATTTCTTTGCCTAATCGCACTCATCTGCATCCAGTCCATAGCCCTCCATACCCCTCCCATCCATGTACCTGCCCAAATTAGTCTTAAATGTTAAAATTGAGCCTGTATTCACCACTTTAGCTGGCAGCTCATTCCATACGCCCACCACTTTCTGTGTGAAGATGTTCCTCTAAATTCTTCCCTTAACCCATGTCCTCTTGTTTGTATGTCACCTACCTTCAACGGAAAAAAATCCTACCTACATTTACTGTCTATCCCTCTCATAACTTAAAATACCTCAATCAAATCTCCCCTCATTTTTCTATACTTCTATACTTCAGGGAATAAAGTCCTAACCTGTTTAACTTTTCTCTGTAACTCTGTTCTTGAAGTCCAGGCAACATCCTGGTAAATCTTCCCTGCACTCTTTCTATCTTATTGATATCTTTCCTGTAGTTAGGTGACCAAAACTGCACACAATACTCCAAAATTGACCTCATCAATGTGTTATACAGTGTTACCATAACTATGTTCAATACTTTGATTTATGAAGGCCAATATGCCTTCTTTACAACCCTATCACCTGTTACGCCACTTTCAGGGAATTATGTACTATATCTGTATTTCTAGATTCCGCTGTTCTACTGCACTTCTCAGTGCCCTACCGTTTACTGCGCTTGTCCTTTCTTGGTTTGCCCTTCCAAAATGCAACACCTCACATTTGGCTACATTAAATTCGATCTGCCATTCTTCTACCCATTTTTCCAGTTAGTCCCGATCCTTAAATGTTGACTGACCATTTTCCATCCCTGTTTATTGTCTGATCCAATGAGTTTCTTGAGCAATTCTCAACTGCTTGAGATTTCTGCCTCAGCTGCTTTTTGGTTTCTCTTGATATCATATGAGTTTTTGTTGAGTTGACAATTTAATATCAATAAGCTTAGTGTAACAGAGCGATGTTAAACTTCTTGTTCATGGACTCGGGGGGGGGGGGGGGGGGAAGCGGGGTGCACCTCTCCACCCGGCTCACTGCCCAACCATCTGGAAGGAAAAGGCAGCAACAATCTGGCTCTCACAGAAACCCTGGAGCCTGTGGAGAATGCCAGGAAGAAATATTCATTAGTCTGCTTGTGACCTACGATGGCAGTGATGACGGTGATGCATCACCGATCTACCCAACACTGCAGTGTAGCTCAGAGCAAATGTCTCACTCTGTGATGAGATGCTGATCAAGGCTCTTGCTACTTTCACATAAAAGATCCCATGACACTATTTGAAGACAACAGATGACAAAGTTGGCGTAGTGGTCCCTGATCAGGATCAGGGTTTGAATCCTGTAAGGAGTTGGAACTTTTTCCCCGTGTCTGCCTGGGTTTTTAACAGGGGCTCCCGTTTCCTCCCACGCTTCAAAACGTACTGAGGGTTGTAGGTCAATCGTGGGCAGAAATGGCCAGTTACCATGCTATAATGGATAAATTTAAATTTAAACAAATTAAAGAAAGTTTACCTATCCAATTCGATCATCAGTGTTTATAGCATTTTCCTTGCCACAATAACTAAAATATCATTTGGAGACCAATAAAAACAATACATAAAGGCAAGTTTGTATTTTTCTTTCATGCATTCTTTCCCCCACATCCCACAGAGTAGGTGATCTACCAAATGGCTGGGGGAACCTGAACTGAGGTTAATGATCTTATGCAAGGTACTGCAAACACTGTAGTAAATGGTAACTTGTAATGCAGAAACAGTGTTCTGTATCTTTTATTTTCTTTGTGCTAAGACAACACAACAGATCACCAATATGCCATATGTAACATGTAATGTGATGAAGACAAGACTTACTTTGGTAATACCCTGTAATCATTAGGCCCCTGTTTGCTGCTCCTGTATTTAAGCTAAGAGAATGGGTGATTGAGTTACTAGGGATATGCTTAATTTAAACATGGTGCAGCATGGTTGGTGTAGTGGTTAGTGCTTTATAGCACCAGCAATTGGGACTGGGGATCTAATCCCACGCTGTCTGTAAAGAGTTTGTATTTTCACCCATCGTCTGCATGGGTTTCCCCTGGGGGCTCCAGTTTCCTCCCACCATTCAAAATGCACCGGGGTGCAGGTCAATTAGGTGCAATTGGGCAGTATGGGCTTGTGGGCCAAAAGGGCCTAATACCATGCTGTAGGTCTAAATATAAAATTGAAACCAGCCAGCAGGGAAATGACAAGGTTAGGTACAAACTGGCCTTGCACCCCAATGTTCCACTCTAGTGTTTCAGCTGGCTATGCTATATGGTTCTTGTATAAAGTCAACGTGAAAAATAACATTTCTCCTATTGTCCTCCCGTTATTCATTATCTTGAATCCATGTCTTCTGGTTCCAATCATTCTGCTTTGAATTGTCAGTTCTGATTGGAGATATCATAATCAAAAAAAATCAGAATTTCTTGTTATGAACATTTGCTGTTTTGCAGCAACATTACAGGTGCAAACTGTCGATACATTACATTTAAAATAAATAAGTGGAAGTGAGGCTGGGTCTGTGGTTCACTGTCCATTCAGAAATCTGATGGGGGAGGGGCAGAGGCTGTTTTTGTCCCGTCTAGGAATTCGTCTTCAGCCTCCTGTACTTCCTTCCTGATGGTAGCAGTGAGAAGCGGGCATGGTCGGGGTGGTGGGGATCCTGGAGGATAAAGGCTCCTTTCTTGAGACACCTCCTCTTGTAGATGCCCTTAATGGAGTGAAGGCTGGAGGTCATGATGACGCTGGCTGAGTTCTTAACTCTTCCCGTCCTGTGGTCTAAAGGTGATTTCATAGTATCACCTCCATCTGCCCCACCCAATCAAAATCCTGCAACCCCATCTGCAATCTTTTTATAACCAAAGTGTTCAAAACAAATTAAACTCCCACAATTTAAGTTTTGCCCCCTCCCCTCATTTTAATTATTGTAGGTTCAGAGGGTTAATCTCAATTGTGCAAGCAAGGTTTGGAGAATGACCAACACCATGCTGTAAAGTTTCTCCTCTTAACTTTGAATACCTGCATTAACCCTTCCCTCAACTTTTTGTCCATCTGGGAGAAGAACCCTGGCTGACAATTTGTGTCTCACTATCATCTTTGGGAATTTCTTTGAAAGGCTTGGTGCCCATTACATCAGCTGATCAGAAGGACGTTTCCTCATTCAACTCTGTTTTATCCACAGGGTGTTGACTTGATATCTTAAAGAAGTTCCTTTGTTTGACCTTGAGATGAACCTGCAAATAATCGCTCTGAAGCATGAATAATCAATGGCCATAAACAAATGATTCTTCACAGCAGAAGTTTCAGCTGGGATATTTGAAGAAGCATGCAGAGAGAACATTTTTTTTGGTGTACCAGCTTTACAGCTGTGGTTTATCTCCCTCATTTCTGAACTTGACAACTTCTGGTTAATTTCAGCTAGTAGCACTCAAGAAATGTTATATCATCATCAATTTTGTCAGACAAAATTCTGACTTCAATTTAGCATCAGTCAGATTGTGAGAAGGATTGTAAAATTGGGATGGTGCAGCAGTGAGAAGTTTGTCACACACACTTCATCACATGTTGCTCACTCGTCAGCAAAATGATAGCTATTATTTATCTACTCATCCATGTTGGACCTCACTAATTTAAAGTCCTGCTTTTCAGTCTGCCTGTAGCCTTGTCCCTTCACTTCAAATTGGCCCAGCTGGAGAAATGCCTCATCGATTTCAGCTCAGAGTTTAATACCATCATTCCCCAGAGACCAGTGGAGAAATTGCCCTCCGTGGGACTCAACACTCCTGTCTGTAACTGGATTCTGGACTTCCTGATGAAAAGACTATAGTGTTTCCGGGTCAGCAGCAGAACGTCAAGCACTGGCATGCTAAGCACTGGCGCACCTCAGGGCTGTGTGCCTGATGACTGCAGATCCAGTTCGAACAGTGACATCAAGTTTGCAGGTGACACAACAGTAGTTGGCGACTTCAGCAACAACACCCCATTTCTCACTGAAATCCGAGTTAATTGGCTGTGCAGTGTCCCAGGATAGGAAACCCTTTGTGCCATTTCTACTGGGCCACCTTTAACTGGGACACTAATTACTTTTCCGCTGAACACAACTCATCTCCAGGGATCGGAGGGTTCTTCCTTTAACTGGAAATGGGTGACTTTCTGCTGTCCCTTTTCCACTGGTTATATCAGCCCACCGGCATCAACCAATGCCAGTGGATATGAGTGGGGTCGAGGTCGTTAATAGTGTTGTTTGATGCCTGCATTCGGACAGTGTTCCTTTTCCAATGGACCCTGTCCCATTTAATTCCTGGGACAGGATGTCAGTGGAAAAGGGGCTAGTGATTAGTCACATTTCAGAGAAGAAATGGAAAATTTTGTGAAGTGGTTCAAGAGCAACAACCTAAGTCTCAACTTGGACAAGATAAAGGAGATAATTGTGGACTTCAGGAACGACTACTTTCCACTACATATTAATAGCTCGGTCATGGAGAGAATAGAGAGCACCAGGTTCCTTGGAATTCACTTAAGAAGTGATCTATCCTTGACACACAGCCGGTGCTAAGGGGAGGCATTTGCAGCCTTTGCTCCCCCCCCCCATAAGAGTTATTGTGCCCCCCCCATCTGCAGCACTAGAGTCGCTAGCATCACTAGCGTCTATGTGATATAAGCATGTCTGTTTGTCTGGTACGACGGGGGGAGGGGGAAGTGTGACGGTGGTGCATGGAGGAGGTTCATGGGAGGTCTGTCACCCACCCCACCCCCAGCTGAGTGAGTTTTCGATCATCAGTTTGTGCCCACCCACCCACCCCCCCCCCCACCGCCGTTACCCTAATGCCCCAACCCCATCCCGATTAGACTTGTTCCGACGCCAACTCTGCCTGGACAAACATCTCCTCACTTGTCAGGAAGTCACAACGGCGACTGCACTTTTTGAAAAGAGTAAATTGAGCAAGGCTACCAGCCATCATCCTATCAACCTTCTATAGAAACTCTATTGAGAGTGTCCTGGTCGGCTGCTTCACAATGGGGTATGGTTGCTGCAGAGAAATGGATTGGAGATCAATCCACAGGACTATAAGAGAGGGAGAGAGGATCACTGGTGTCTCCCTGCCCTCACCCCCCACAACATGATCTACCAGAATTATTGTCAGATGAGGGCGCACAAAATCATTGAGGACCCCTTCCACCCCACACACAGCATCTTCCAGCTACTCCCGTCTGGAAAGAGATACAAGAGTATCAGAGCCAGCACTACCAGGCTGAGGAACAGTTTCTTCCCATGGACAGTCGGAATACTGAAAGACCAAAGGAACTGCTCACACTGAATCACCAAAGACTCTACTATTTATTAAACAATATTTATTTATTTTCTGTACGTATATTTGTTCTGCACGTGTATCACTTGCCTGTATGTGTGTTTGCACTGAGGACCGGAGAACACTGTATTGTTGGGTTGTACTTGTGCAATCGGACGATCAATAAACTTGAACAAACACTGACCAAGGAGCTGAACGCCAGAGGTGAGGTGAGAGTGACTGTCCTTGACACTGAGGCAGCATTTGACAGAGGGTGTCATCAGGGAGTGTTGGACAATGTGCATCAAGTGGAAAACCCATGGTTCCAAGAGTGATGCTTTACACAAAGGAGGAACTCATGCCTCTTGGTTGTCCATCATCCTTGCCCCAGGATATTAATGCAGGAGTTCACAGCTACTGCCTAAAGTCAACAGTGAGGGTTTTTTTTGCTGATGTTTGAACTTTACGCCATTAGTAACTTTTTACACCATTAGTAACTTCTCAAGAAATAAAATAGTGGATGTGGTAAGATGAATGTAACATTCACGAGGGTTAGAAGAGTGAGTTTAGCCACCTATTATTGATAGACAATGGGATGACCATTATTGAGTCTCCCACCATCAACATCCTGGTCGCAAAAGACCAGGAACTCTGAACCAGCCACATAAACAGATGACAACAACAGCAGCACAACACTACTTTTGAAGCCCCAAATCTTTTCCACTATCTACAAGGCATTAGATTGGACCATATCAATGCCCTCAAGAAGTCTGATACCATTCAGAAGAAAGCAGCTTACATGACAGGCACTTCACCTCTACAATGAATATTGATTCTGTTCGATGCCTGCTGCATATACCAGCTACTCAGTGTTTCTACAACAGCACCTTATGTAAAGCACCAAGAACAAGGTCAGAAAGCTCAGGGGTTACCACCAACTCACCCATTATCCTGACTCTGAAATGTATTGCTTCGCTTTTGTTGAGTTTAGATTTCACAGCGCCTTAACCAATTGCCTGTGGGAATACCACCACCAGAAGTGTTACAGTAGCTCACAGCACCTATCTGAAGGACAGGCAATCAGTACTGGCCTTGCCTGCTTACATTGGGGTGGTGTAATGGTTTACGCATCACTCTTACAGCACCAATGACACCGGTTCCTCTCTGTAAAGAGTTGATTCGTTCTCCCCATGCCCTTCTAGTCTGTGCCAAAATATTATTCCACCAGTTTCAAAAACACATAACCAAATAACAATTACAGCACAGAAACAGGCCAGCTCAGCCCTTCTAGTCCATGCCAAACACCTTCTCCCACCTAGTCCCAGTGACCAGCACCCAGCCCATAACCTTCCACACCTCTCTTGCCCATGTACCTATCCAACTTTTCCTTAAATCTTAAAATCGAACCAGCATCTACCTCTTCAGCTGGAAGCTCAATCCACACTCCCACCACCCTCTGAATGAAGAAATTCCCCCTCTTGTTTCCCCGAAACTTTTCCCCCTTCAATCTCAATCCATGTCCTATTGTTTGAATCTCCCCGACTCTCAATAGAAGAAGCCTGTCCAGTTACTCTATCTGTCCCCCTCATAATTTTACATACCTCTGTCATGGGAGTTGTAGGTTAATTGGTGTACTTGAGAGGCACTGTTTCATGGGCTGAAAGGGCCTGTTTCCATTCTGTGTCTCTAAACTAAAATTAAATTAAATCAAAATCCAGCAAAGTGATTTTCTTGAAAGGAAAATAAACACATGCTGAGATAAAATTACACCAAATCTTCAAATAGGTTAACTCCTAAAATTCCTAGCAATAAGCCATCTTCATTATGAGCCTTGGGAAATATAATGTGAATAAGTTTGATGTTAAAAACACATCTCACAAGTTATTCTGTTGTGCTTTTGAATTTGCTTCAAGCCTTGCTTCAAGTATTTCACAGGATTAGAAAAACATTTTGATTACATTCTCTCTTAGTGCTGGACAAGATCAAATTTAACTTACAAGTGAATATGAGTGAACTAGGACCAGAGTGGGAAGATACGATTCAACTCATGATTTAAATTATAAGTATGACATAGTCAGCTCTGGAAATATTAATTCAGTGCATTCCAACTTTTCAACTCTCAGTCCATAGCCATGACACTTCCAGCTAATATTAAATGTGATGAGAATTTCTGCTGTGATAGAGTATATAGAGGTTTTGCTCTCAGAGTTGGAGGGAGTGAGAAAGAGAGGAGAGACACAGACATTGTTTCCAGAGGGATAAGTTTTGGAAGATGGTATGGTCAAAGGAGAGGACCCTTGGAATAGGAGAAACAGAAAAGAACTTTGTGGTGACTTGAAAGAAAGAGGTTATCATCTGGAGAACCCTGAAGGGGGAAAGTTTCGTCAGCAAGACACTGGAGTGGCTGATTAAAAAGGAATCGGTTGTGGATGTCCTGGAACAAGAAAAACTCTCTCTCTGAAAACCAACAAGTAGCCATTTACCCGTTAAGCACCAAAGCCTGGTGAACTTTATTAATGTTGTACACAGTACAACAATTGCCTGCAATCAGTGAGATTGGACTGTGAACCAAAGAACTTTGCTGAACTTACACACCCATTACACACATGTGCACTTAGCATTAGAAGGGGGTTAAGTAGGCTAAGTGAGTCATTAGAGATAAGTTAAAGTTTGATTCTATTTTCATGTTCAGAGATAATTAAAAACAACTTTTGTTTAAATAACCATTTATCTTGGTGCATATCTATTGCTCCTCTGGACTCGTAACACTGCCTTGACCAACTTTTCATTCCTGTTCCCTATTTAAACTTGTGAAAGTTTCTCAGCTCCCCTTTAATTCTTCTGCCTGTTATCTTATATTCATACTCCCTTGATCTTTACCTGCCAGAGCTGCTGTAAAGGCAACATTGTTGCTGGTGCAGCCGCAGGAGAGCGAGAGCGGAGTCACATTGCTGTTCTGAACAGTTTGACCACCCAGTTCTAATGCTGGTGGCTCTAAACTGGCTTTAAACAACCTGTTCAATGAGTCAGTGTTGCTTACATTTTAAATTCTGGAACCTCAGGTATGTGCCCAAGATGGCGACGCATAAGTTCAGCAGTCGCCACGAGGGGTTGCATGCAGCAGGAGAGTAGCTGGCTGGCTCAGGGCACCTGAAACAGGGAGAACATCCCCCTGGTGAGAAAGGAAGGCAGAGGAAACCACCCTACAGGTTGGTGACCACACCAATGGACCAGTGAGGGGCTCAGCGGCTGAGAGACCCCACAGGCTACTGGTAATTTGAAGTCAGGGAGCCCACAAGGGCGGCAGGATGATGCTCATGGGAACCAGGCATTGGAAATGGGATTCAAAAGGGTGCTGAGGGCAAGAAGGGGTCCCAAAGGGCCTTGGGCACTGAAGGTTTCCTGGCCATGTCGGAGGTTTGTATCTGGGGCTCAGGTTGCCGATGGATCAAACAAAGGTCTGTGTTGGCTGCAGAAATTCTGGAGGTGAATCCAAGGACTCTCAACATCTCTTTTGCTTCACTTTCTCCTATACTGTAAGGGGTGCTGGGAAATACTAATGGCCACTCTTTATCTGCTTTATGGCAGGCAGAAGGCAATTTTGTGTAATATTACAATTTCTGTATTATTACATGTGACAATAAAGGAATCTTGAATTTATATTAATCTTATAATATTATGCTTGTCATTTAGATCTGCTTTGAATTGCCTCTGTTCTACCTGAGATTTTGGTTGGAGGCCAAACTGGGAGGGCTAGAACTGGAATCCACCTGGGACCAGATGAGCAGGAGTCAATGCAGCGAAGGTACCTGAAACCCTTGTGGGGGCCAAACTGGGAGGCCTGGCACATCGGATTGCCTCGACAGTATACTGAAGCACTATTGGGTAACCACTGGTGTAAGGCTGTAATAAGCATGGCAAAGTTCACAATGGCAGTTTTATTATAGATGTAGTCACAAGAGTTCACAATCTAGATAAATATTAAAAGATTTGGCGAATACACACAAGATATTTAATAGATTTAAGATATGTATTTGTGTTAATGATTATATCACAATGTTTAGCAATATACCAGAGAATGAGCTTTCTTTCTCACCATTCAGGAGAGATATTATTCTCTTATATCCCGTTAACAGTTCTGTTTTCACATATACTGACTTTTTGTAAATCATCCCATTGAGCTGGTTGGGTTTCTATTTAGGGTAATGGGAAATGGTATGTCATTGACAAAGGTCTTTTTCTGAAAGTGTGGCTAATGTTTCCTGCACACAATTGTGAGTGATTAGACTCGAAGTCCAGAACTGAAATACCAGCCATTTAGAGCAATCCATCCCTTTATGAAGCTAGGCAGTATAAGCAGATTGTCCAGTCAACTGATGTTGCACTCTGCATTGTCAGACGTGATTACATTATTGCAATGTTTTTGCTCCTCTATAAGAGCTTATGCACACCAAAGTTCATTTGAAATTCTTTCCCCTCTGTGGCATATTGATGTGTTAAAGAGACCAGAATAACAATGAGGTAGGCCCAGAGCTTCTGTAGTTCGGAGGAGACAAAGGGCCTCCATTAGTTGGTTTTCACTTGTGGCTGAGCAAATATCAATGTAGGTAAACCCAGATAGTTATGATTTGCAGAGTGGCCTGTTGTGGGGGTAAGCTGCCAGCACATTAACCCATCAGTTGGGTAAATATTCAAGGCCCTGGTATTGTCATTAAAAATGTAATATACATTATCTACCTCAACTTTTGCCTGCTGTAAGGCAAGCAAAGAGCCACCATTAGTGTTGCCCAGTGCCCCTTAGGATACGAGAGGAAGAAAAGCAAAAGAGAGATGAAGTGTTCGAGGATTCCCCTCCAACGCTCCAACAGCCTCTGCAGCCACACAATCTAGATCTGAACCCATGACATGATCAGGAAGCCTTCAGTGTCCGAGGCCCTTCAGGAGCCCTTCTTTCCCACAGCTCGAATCCTGGCTCTACTACTTCATAATTCTTTTCCTTTCAACTTCAATATAAATGTGGTGAGACTTCTATCAATTTTAATTTGACAACATATTTATGTATTTACTTTCATTCAAGGGATTATTCATTGAAACACGAATGTCTGCAGATATTGTGATTGTAGCAAAAAACACAAATGCTGGAAGAACTTCACCAGGATTGGTAAATATTTAAATTAAATTTCTGCAAATGATAATTGACTCTTGGTGAATGGGTCATTTTTACTTCCAAGATGAACGTTTTAAGCAACTTGAAACAAAGTTTGGTTTTAGAGTTGGATTTAAAAAGCCATTCGACATCTCAATGAACAGGTTAAAGGATCAAAATTATTTCCTGCAGCTCTTGTTTCAAAGTAGTAAAGTTTAATTGCAACTTATGGCTGTAAGGGGTGCCAGGTAACACTTTTCTTTAGACGTTGAGCACAGTAACGGGCCATTTCGGCCCACAGGCCCATGCTGCCCAATTTAAACCCCATTAACCTACAAACCCCAGTACATTTTGAAGGGTGGGAGGAAACCAGAGGCCTTGGAGAAAATCCAAGCAGATACATGGAGAACGTACCAACTCTTGACAGTGCAGGATTCAAACCCTGGTCCGGTCCCAATCGCTAGCACTGTAAAGATGTTGCGCTAACCACTAGGCCAACCATACCACTATTTGCCTTACGGCAGGCAGAAAGCAATTTACATGTTCTGTGCTGATACATTGTAATAAAGGAATTTTGACACACAACAGTCTTTGGTTCTCTGTTATTGCACTGTATGTCAACATCAATAAGCCTAATAGCCTGTATGCGCCTGAGATTGTCTGATCTCGAAAGCTAAGCAGGCTCATGCCTGGTCAGTACTTGGAGGGGAGACCGCTTAGGTGCTCTATGGTTAGTAAAGGATTACTTAAGGTGGCAAGTGAGTGGAAAGAAAAAGGTTGAGAACCACTGCTCTCTGCACTATCTACCTGTTCTCGGTATTGCTTCAGGAGTACTTGAAAATATCTTTGTTTTTTCAGTGAACAGAACTTTAACATAATAGTCAACATAAACAACATGGGCACAAAGCATGTTTCTGATAAATTATTTTATAATTTGGGTATATAATTCAGCATTTCATTGGGTCAATTGTGTGCTGGTCGGCTTTGTGCAGAATTATTTTCCGAACTTCACTCCAGAAAGACTTTGGTCCAACTATTTTGACGATGGTTTATGGTTTTTGAGCACAAATTATGCTCTACATTTAATTTATGGTGGAAATTAATGTTTGGAATCTGGATATCATTTGCACTGCATTCCATCCAAGACCAGAGTCATCTTCTAAAGAGTAGTTATTTCCCAGAAATGCTCACAGCATCCACATGATGGAGTGGTACAGGCATGGAGTCAAACCAAAGACCGTTTTCCCATTCAAATAAATTGCATTCATCAATCACATTTGACAGAGAGTCTGGTCATTAATCTCATTGCTGTTTATGGCACCTTGGTGATTTTCCTGTTTTGCCGCTTTTATCACAATTCAACGATTAGCTGTACAGGTACACCCCATTTTACGAATACTCGCTTTAGGTAAATCCGCTTTTATGAAAACCTGTCAGCTTTGATGAAAAGATTTGACTGGGTTTTCACTTTTACAGAAATAGCCTTCAATAGTAATGAATGGGTCTTCATGCCATTTCACCTTATGATAGGTTTCATAGGAACACTCTAGTTTTGTAAAGTGGGGTATACCTGTATAGGGTTCTACAACATTGCAACAGATCCTTTGGCCCAATGTGTCCTTGCCAACCAAGTTAGTGCCATTTGCTATATTCCATTCATATCCCTCTTTTTTAGAGATTAAAAAGGAGTGTTTGTGAGATGGTACTGCCCAAATATCTTTTAAATGTTACATTTGTGTCTGCCTCCTGCATTTCCTCTGACAGGCCATTTCAATGTAATCCATGGGTCCATTTGAGCCATTGAGTCAACCACACCATTTTATTTTTGCACTTTTACCCCATTGACGCCCTATCCTTCCTCACAGTCATGCTACACAGTCTTCTGTCCTATTCATTGACCTCTCATTCTAGTTCCCATCCCCCTACCAAACTTGTTTAAACCCTCCACAATAGCTCTAGCAAACCTGCCTGCCTAAAAATTAGACCCCTCCCATTTAGGTGGAGGTCATACCTTCCCCACAAGAGATCCCAATGATCCACAGATTCTGAATTCCTGCCCTCTGCTACCACGCATTCATCTGCCCCACAGGCGCGTGGGGCAGGCAGCAATCCTAAGATTATCAGCCTTAAGATCCAACATTTTATATTCCTTCCTGTCTCCTTTTATTCCCACTGCAGGACCTCATCCCTTTTCCTATCCATGTCATTGTTACCCATATGGACCATGGCATCTAGCTGCTCACCCTCTCACTTGAGAATGCTGTGGACCTGATCTATGTTCCTTACCCTGGCACCTTAGAGGCAACGTACCATCTGGGAGTCTCAAACCTTTTCACAGAACCTCCTACCTGTTCCCTGAACCATTAAATCCCCTTCAACTCTGCTCTTTTCCCCACTTCCCTTCTGAGCCAAAGAGCCAAATTCTGTGCCAGTAGATCGCTCCCCTCAATAGTATCCAAAACAGTAAACTTATTGTCAAGGGGAATGACCACAGAGGTGCTCTGCATTGAGTGCCTATGCCCCTTCCCTCTCCTAATAGTCACCCAGTTACCTGTCTCTTTCATCTTGGATGTGACTCCCTCCTTATAGCTTTTATCCATCAACCCCTCTGCCTCCCAAGTGATCTGGAGTTCATCCAGCTCCCTGATACCGAATGTAAGGAGCTGCAGCTGGATGCACCTCTTGCAGGTGCAGTCATCAGGGACACGAGCCATTCCAGATTTCCCACATACTGCAGTAGGAACGTACCACAGCCCTAGCTGTCATCTCCATGAGTTTCTCTGGATTACAATGAATTTTTTTTTTTTTTACCTGATCTTATCTGTAGCGTATCCTTAGCCTCTGGTCACCAAAGCCTCAAACTCATCACTCATACTCTGGGCCAGTCACACACTGGTCACTCCACTTGTGCCTGCTTTACTTTAATTTTGTTTCTATTGAGGAATCATGATTTCATGGATCCACTAAAGCATCATCTCACAATCACTCCTTTTTAATCTCTAAATGGCAAGCAATTGCAGCATGCTGCCACGCAGAAGGACTTGGGAGTGCTTAAGCAGGAATCGCAAAAGATCAGCTTGCAGGTGCAGCTGTCTATCAAGGCAAATAGAATATTGTCCTTCAATGCGAGAGGGATTGAATGTGTGCAGTTCTGGTCTCCTTACTTGAGGAAGGTTGTACTGGCTTTGAAGGTGGTGTAGAAGAGGCTTACTAGGTTGATCCAGAAATGTGGGGAATCATCTGGACCTGTACGTACTTGAATTTAGAAGAATGAGAGGGGATCTTATAGAAACTTATAGCATTTTGAAAGGCTTAGATAAGAAAGAGGTAGGTAAATTGTACCCCTTGGTGGGGGAGAATAGAACTGTGGGACATAGTGTCAAGATCCAGGGTAGTAGATTTAGGATGGAGATGAGAAGGAACTGCTTTTCCCAGAAGATGGTGAATCTACGGTATTCACTGCCCCTTGAAGCAGTGGAGGTGACCTCAGTTAATATATTTAAGACAAAGTTGGATAGATTTTTACAGATTAAAGAAGTTAAGGGATATGGGGGAAAGGCGGGTTGGTCGAGATGAGCCTATCATCAGATCAGCCATTGAATGGTGGATCTGGCTCGACTGGCCAGATGGTCTACTCCTGCTCCTATTTCTTATGTTCTTCCCGAAATATGTGGAATTTTCTCTCGCTGTGAATTGATTAGTCCATTAGAGCCCTTCATGTGGATAAAAGGTTCCTCTCATGTCCCTTTTAAATCTTTCCCCGTTGATCTTAAATCTATGTCCTGTAGATTTAGATTCCCCTACCCTGGGAAAAGAACAATGACAATTTACCTTTTTTTTTAAAAAAACAAAGTTATTATGAATTATTATCTACTTTCCGTATGGCATATGGAAATCTTAAATCATAAACAGTGCAATATTAATGCAAGTACTTGCTTCTAATGTAACATCAGAAAGTTTCTCCTCACAGCAATAAAATGGTTGAAACAATGAGAAGTTATCGTAGTGGGTGAAACCAAGAGCTCATGTAATTGTTTGTGTGATATTGATACTGAGGGGAAGATTACAATGTCTACCCCGGATGAGCCAAATACCTTCAAAATACAGTACTGTATATGATCATCAAATACGAGCAGCAGTCAACCTCAAAAGGAAAGCTTTACAAAAGAATGTATATTCTTTTTAACATATGAGAACACATTTGCAATTTCTTTTGTTTGAAATGAACAGTGTTTTGCACACTTAATTTTCAATAGACTATTTACACCCAGGAGCTATGTTGGTGACTGGAATTTATCCTCTCTCTAAACGACATGATTCCTGAAGCTCTCTATAAAACTTAATCCTTCCTGTTTATACTTACACTTCACAGTTCTCCACTGCCTTCTTTCAGTGTGATCTGTTACATTTCAAACAGATTACCGTTCCTGTTTGGAGCATCATTATTATTGAACATTGTGCATGTGTACACATTTCATAAATCTGGCACAATGACAGTAAAAGAATCACCATTAAAAACCTGTGCAAGGCATGCAATAGAACTCTCCTCCCTGCTGAATGAAGTGGCTGAATCCTGGCAATAAATAGCAAAAGGAAAAAAAAATTGTCAAGAAATTTATGAATGTAGTGGAGGAGGGGGAAATTGTGTTCATCCAGACCCACAGAAATAAGGTAAGTCATGACCAGGGCAAAATAACACAAGGCTACTCAGCCTCTTGATCTTATTTTGCCTCTTGCTTTCGCCACCTCCCCTTTAAGACTTGTTTGACAGCCAGGTTTATTAGGTACACTGATGCCCCAAGGCTGATAACACATTGGAACAGTTCCCTAATACATTAGGGGGAGGGGTGTGTGTGTGTGTGTGTGTGTGTGTGTGTGTGTGTGTGTGTGTGTGTGTGTGTGTGTGTGTGTGTGTGTGTGTGTGTGTGAGAGAGAGAGAGAATGTGCAGGAAAGAAGTGCGTGTGTGCATGTAAACATGCTAGAGAGAACATGCTGGTGAGATTGTGCGCCAACAGTGATTCTCAATCTTTTTCTTTCCACTCACATCCCACCTTAAGCAATCCCTTACTAATCAGAGCACCAATGGCATAATTAGAGTGGTATGTGAGTGGAAAGTGAAAGGTTGAGAACCACTGTGCTAGAGAGTGAATATGGATGTGCATGCAAATATGCTTGCGAGTGTGTGCACCTGTGCACCTGTGTAAATGTGTTTGAGAGAGTGGGTGTTTGCAAGTGGGTAAACATGCTTGAGCAGATTGCGTGTGCATGCCCGTGCATAGAATGAGTCGCATTGAGGAATAATCTACAGAGACTGGTTTGTGTCAGTGTCATGCTTTAATTATGTGAGATTCCCAATTCAGTGCATTCACACATCATCTGTCTAGCTGGGGTTTCTAGGCTGTCACTCAGCCACCACCACATCAGAGCTGTGGAAAATTAGGGGCTATCAAAAACAAAAAAAAAGTTCTAGAAGTCTAATATGGAATGTCTCCAGCCAACTCCCTTAACCCCCACCTCCTTATTGCCGCCTCTGGAAATCCTTCTGTGAAATGAACTGTGAAAATGAGGGCCAGGAAAGCGACAATAGGGGGAAAAAAGGCCTTTTCAATTCCTGTTTCTAATCTAAAACAATCTGGATGATCTGCTTCCATTAGGGTTGTCAGCCTCTTCTCTCAATCTGATAGTGTTACAAGAATCTAGTGCTCTCAATATTTGCAATAATTACTTACTCTCCGCAGACCTCCAGTGTTTTCGGTAATAAGTCAACATTTTTAGAATGATACAGGCTGGGGAGTTTTGAGATATGGAATTAAAGCACAAAATAATTTATCGCTGTAGGTTATCAAACCAAGGTCGTTGCCAAGCTGTGAATTTCTAACCTGTGATGATCCATTGTGGGCTTTATTGCACCAGAGGGGAAATAATAAATCTGTTTAAAGTGACCCCATCTCTTCAGCCAGACATTGAAACATTGCTAAGATGTAGACAGAACCACTAGTGTTCCAGGCAAAAGGGAACCAGAACTTCAGAGATTTTGGAAAATTAATTACCCTCTATTTTTGGAAACATCCTCCTTTGTTATTTGAAGTTCAATTTCAAAGATATGTTTGCAGATAAGGTTAAATAAAAACCTCAGCTGGTCACCGTTTTGGGTGTTTCCTTGCATTAAATGGAGTACAAGGTAAAATCACAAGAATGAAATCAGAGTATAAGACAATTAAATAAAAAGCTTTCTAAAAAAATGAATCTGAATGTATGTATACACACACATAGCCATGCACCGCAAATGTCCATATGGGCAACATTCAGCCACATACGTGTCTGTGGTGTTCAGAAATCACAATTGGAGAATGGGACATAGTGGTTTTATTGCACCAGAGGGGAAATAATAAATCTGTTTAAAGTGACCCCATTTCTTCAGCCAGACATTGAAGCATTGCTAAGATGTAGACAAAACCACTGGTCTTCCAGGCAAAAGGGAACCAGAACTTCAGAGACTTTGGATGTGGTTTGATAACCTACAGCGATAAATTATTTTGTGCTTTAACTCCATATCTCAAAACTCCCCAGCATGTATCATTCTAAAAATGTTGACTTATTACCAAAAACACTGGAGGTTTGCAGAGAGTAAGTAATTATTGCAAATGTTGAAGGCAGTCAGTGAGAGCACTAGATTCTTGTAACACTATCAGATTGAGAGAAGAGGCTGACGACCCTAATGGAAGCAGATCATCCAGATTGTTTTAGATTAGAAACAAGAATTGAAAAGGCCTTTTCTCCCCCCTATTGTCGCTTTTATGGCTCTCGTTTTCACAGTTCATTTGGAGAATGGGACGTAGTGGCTTCCTCATGCAACATGTGTATCTCATGTCTCTTCTATGCAAAGCAATTGTGCTGCCAGGTACATATATAACATAATATTTGCATCTTGATACTCATAATAAATGCCCATTACTATAACATGGTGTTGGCATATCATCCAAATCGCATAGTCCTATTTCACAGAACATATCACAGACGTTTGAATAATCAGTGCAATCACAAAGGTTCATCGGCAGCTTTTCTTTGTGAGAGTCTGAGGAGATTAAGCATGTCACCGAAGACTCTCGTAAACCTCTACAGGTGTACCATGGCTGGTTGCATCACTACCTGGTATGGAGGCGCCAACTCTCAGGACACAGGGCTGCATTCTTAGCCCCTTGCTCTACCCACTTTACACCTATGAGTGTGAGGCTTGGTTTGACAGCATTATCCTCTGCAAATTTACTGATCATGCCACAGTAGTGGGTTGATTCACATGGGGCGATGAGTCAACATAGAGGAGGGAAACTTGATGGAATGATGAACCAACAACAACCTCACACTCAATGTCACCAAAATCAAGGAGATGATTGTGGACTTTAGGAAGGGAAACCAGAGGTGTACGATCCAATGAACACTGAGGTATCAGAGGTGAAGAGGGTAATCAAATTTCAATACCTAGGAGTTATGGTCTCAAAGGATCTTTCCTGGACCGAATACACGAACGTCATCGTGAACAAAACAGTTCAGCGCCTCGACTTCCCTCGGAGTTTGCAGAGGTTTGTTATGACATTGAAACTTTGGTAAACTTCTATGGATGTGTTATGGAGAGAGTGATATCCAACTGTCTCACAGCTTGGTATGGGGGGCACCAATACCTCTGAGCAGAAAGCCTTGCAAAAAAAAGTGACATCACAGGCAAAACTCTCCCCACTATCAAGAACATTTACAGGAACGCTGCCACCCAGGATGCACTGTTCTCACTGCTGCCATCAGGAAAGTGATGCAGGAGCCACAAGACTCACACCACCAGGTTCGGAACAGCTGCTACCCCTCCACTATCAGACTCCTCAATGACCAACTCAATCAGCGACTCATTAGGACTCTTATTTTGTACATTATCTATGTCTGATTTTCTTTTCAGTATTGCAGTCAGTTTGTTTAGATTTTTTTAAAATATACAATCCTTTCTTGAGTACAGTTTTTATTTGCACTACTGATAATAGTAGTCCCAAAGGAAAAAAGAATCTTAGGGTTGTATATAATGCCATGCATGCACTGACAATAAATTTGAACTTTGAACACTGTTTCCCCTCAGTTAATTTCTGTGACAGAGAAGTCAGATTTCTGCAGACATCTCTTACTACTTTCAGGAGGAGAAATGCAAAGCCACGTCCTCTTCCAACTGTCTATGTTCATTCTTTTGACATGGTTGCTATACATTAACTGCAGTCTACTTTGAATTTCCATTGTGAAGATTTGTTTAATGTAAGAGATATAGCATGGTAACAGGTCATTATAGGCAGGCAGAGGGTTAATAGAAGAGAATACAGAAAGACAACTGCCCATTTTACCTCACATTTTTTTGAAAGTCGAGCTGAGTGGTCATTTAAATTTCCAAACTGAAGGCGAAATTTTAATAACAATTTAATCATCCGGGGGGGCACTTTAGTGAAGTTTCGCACATCTTCAGGCTGCCCATTCAAAAATTTGTTCGTAGAATTTACTTTCTCAGCTGAAACTGGTTACAAATAAACTAGATGGGTCAATGAGCAGGAGAGGCCAAGATAGAAGACAACTGGAGAGTGTGAAGGTGAGGAATGAGGAGCGGAGAGAGAAGGAGGAGCTGTATGACATCGTGCCAGTGTTGGTAGACTCTGCATGTGTGTAACTCAATCATTTGTAGTGAGTTTTATGATTTTACATTTTTTGAAAAAATGATTTACAGCACAGTAGAAGCTAATTCCAGTCATTTAAACCCTTGCTGCCAAATCACACCCAAATAAACCTGTGCTTTTCAGAGGGTGGGTGGAAATCACAGCTCCAGGGAAAACCCACACAGACATGGGAAGAATGTATAAATTCCTTACAGGCAGCACCAGATTTGAACCTGTGTGGCTGCCCCTGTAATGGCATTGCACTACAATTCTGATGTGTTCATATCTTTAGTTATTGCAATTAATACAGCATTCAGTTAAAAGCATCAGTCTCCCAGACACTTCTCCTTTCCACCCATTCACATTGTAATTCATTATTCATTGATTTTTTTTTAATGCAGTCTTTTTTTAACCAGCGATTGATAGTAATAAAAACAATGTTGCAGGTTTATAATCAATTAAATAAAATCCTCCTAAATGTTCCAAACCTTCTGTAGTCACAACCCTTAACAAGCCCACTCTATATTACTACTGCCAAGAAGATTGCTTCACAGCAACATGAACTCAAGACCCCAATCCCCACTAAAAGCTGTATTAACCATTGAATCTCTCACTATGCAATAGATAACGATTCTTCATTCTGAGTGAATTTAAAAGGTTCAGGAAGAAAGTGTTTCCACGTGGGGGAATGCAAGTTGCAATTCAGAATCAGAATTAATTGTCATGGACAAGTCACAAAATTCGGTGTTTTGTGGCAGCATCAAAGAGCAAACATTCATATTATGAACAATCTTACATCAATAATATAAAAAAAATTGCCGAAAAGTAAGGCAGTGTCTTTGGTTAATTAATCATTCAGGAATCTGATGGCAGCAGGGAAGAAGCTGTCCTTGTGCCGCTAAGTGCTCGCCTTTAGGCTCCTGTACTTCCTTCCTGATGGTAGCTGAGTGAAGAGGACATGGCCTGGGTGGTGTGGCACTGCCTGATGTCAATGTAGTGGCTGGTGACGCACAGTAAATAACTTGAGAGGCTGACACTCAGTCACTGAGCTATAGGCTTTTATTCACAATGAACAAGGATTCACCCTGTGCCGTGACCCGGGCTTTCTGGGGAAAGATCAAGGTGTCAGAGGCTTTATACATGGTCAAAAGAGGGAGGGGCCACAAGTACAGTCATAGGATGGGGCTGAACCAGGAAATCAGGAATAAAGCAATTCACCACAGCAGGGCAGTTAAATTGGCTATCTCAGGAAGTACATCAAGAATATACCAGTAGTTTATTTCAGAACTTGGTCAATTCCACTGGCTCGTGAAGATTTTACTTCCTGAATACTTTTGGGAGGATTTTGGGCAAAAATTGCCTTAAAAAATTCCCATCACGTATCATTTCTGAGATGAGACCTTTTTGTGATTTCCCGTCATATTTTAAGTCCACTTCAAGCAGACAAAATCACGATGTACACCATGTCATTTAAAAATTCATTTCCTGCCTTTGCACTCGGACTCCTTCCCCGCTGATCTTGGTGCAGTCAGTGAAGAACACAGTGAAAGGTTTCCCCAGGACATTGCAACCATGGAAAAGCGGTATCAGTGCAACTGGACGACTATTGTTGGACACTGACACGAGAGACATCAGATGCCGAGTGCAAATGAAAATGATCAGCAGAACACTTTAGGTCATTTGAACTAACACAATGTGTCAGCATCATTATACAATTAAACATGCTTAGTTCAAAAAAGTTAATTTAGTGTTACAAACTTCAAACATCCTAGGCGATACATTAAATCTAAAATTATCTTTATGTTGAGCTTGAAGTTGTCTATCATTTTTTCAGGATGCAAACCTTTAGAAAAAATCTTGTCCAGTGTTAATAGTCTGCTATAGAATGATACATGTTATTGGAGGAAGTTCCTATGGAATACAAGTGCCAAAACAAGAGACTCACTAAAATTTCTACAGGTGTACAGTGGCTGATTGCATCACTGCCTGGTATAGAGGTGCCAATCCACAAGACAGGAAAAAACAACAGAGAGCGGTCCACTCCGGCTGCAACATCACGGGCACCAGATTGCACTCCACCAAGGACATCTACAAGAGGCGATGCCTTAAGAAAGCACGTCTATTATCAAGGATCCTCACCACCCAGGCCATTCCCTCTTCACTCCACTACAATTGGGAAGGAGGTACAGGAACTTGAAGATGAGCACAAGGATAACATCTTCCCCTCTGCCATCAGATTTCAGAATTGGCAGTGAACCAGGGACACTACTTCACTTTAGCCCATTTTCTTGCACTACTTATTTTTGGAACGTAATTTGCATCAATATTTGCACTCCATTGTTGCCACAAAACAATGAATTTTGTGACATGTTCATAATACTTTTTGATTCTCAAGAGACGGTGGGTGGATTGAATTGTGCAACACGTTGACTGATCATTTGCTAACATCACGCGACCCAAGTGTTTAGGCCAGCGATTCTAACCTCTCTCCTTCCCCACCCCACACACACTTAGGACTCTGCTTAAATGTTATGGGTCTCTTCCCTGTGAATCAGTGAAGTCTAGTTGGTTTCTTCCATACTTCTCCCCTACTGGTTATATAAAAAAGCATTAAAAGTATTTTATGATTTTAGTCCAATGCCCTCCTAAAATGTGCTATGACCCCTGCGGGAGGAGGGAGGGGGGGGAATACATGGTCCCCATTGAGACTTACTAGCTTAATCTCTATTTTTTTGAATTATAGACCATATATACTAGAGTTAAATTTGAATCTTGTAGACCATTATTTTATGCTAAATTTATGGGATCAACTATTTTTGAGGGGCTGAAATTCACAATAGAATCCAAAATTATCTCTAAATGAGTGAAGAACAAAAGCATACTGAATTAAAGTAACAACAGAGTCTGCGCATCAAAGTACATGTCCTGCCTCAGGGCAGGTCAGGACCGCACCAAGGATCTGTTGTCAGAGCACCGCAAGCTCCGATGGGCTGGCAGCTGAGGCGAGAGTTTGCTTTCGAGGCGTTGGGAGCTCTGATGGGTGGGTGGCCAATGCTGAGGCAAGAGCTCGTGTTCAAGGACATGGGGGCTCCAATGGGCGGGTGGCCGGGACTGAGGAGAGGGTTCGTGTTTGAAGACTCAATCACCGACCGGCCTGCCAGGGGAGGTGAGAGGGTTGACTTTTACACTAGATATATGGAAAATTCCAGATTTTTTGGCTGAAAGTAGTGGGTTAACTTTTAGATGAGATTGACTTTTACACGAGATTATACGGTACTTTTTAAAAAAATAAAAGCTTTCAAAGCCCTGGTATTGCCTTGCCTGCAAGTCATTGCTTATGCACCAACAAGAAGGCACAGCCAGCATGACTTTAAATAATTTACAGCTGCAAATAGAACCTCTGCTCCAGCTCTGATCTAATCAATCTGGATCTGTTAGCCTATAATTAAAGGAATCACCTTTTGCCCTATTTCTGATTGCTTTCTCCCCACCTCCCCCCACCCCCCCAAAGTTATACACAGACTGACAATTCCCTAAACGATTTCCTCTACGGCTGCATGGAATGGAGAGAGACAGGCTGCACACAATGGAGAGCAGCTGCCAATCTGCCAGCAAGTATCTGTGGTTGGAGCTTATGTGGGGTGGGGTTGCAAAACACACCAAGACCAGGATTACTCTGGATTCTCCAGGAATTAAAGGATCCATTTGCCAAGCTGCAAACAACCTGGTTGGAAAACCATGTGGTCGTTGAAGACAAAATGTTTTCCTTCCCACACATTTACATGAAGATTGTGGAAGGCTGTTTGACTGAGCACAGCATTCACTGTGATTCAACCTTCAGGAACATTTTAAACAGAATTTAGTTATCCATTTAGTTTGGGGGGTGGGGGGAGGAGAGGGGGGATGCTTTTCATAAACTGCATTTGGCAGGATTAAACCCGCCACTCACATTCCAATCACTGATCAGCAGAAGGAAACAGGGCTGCTGTGAATTTAAAGATCTGTGTTTTAAGCCTGTCTCAGATAATAACTAAACTTTTCAAGAATGGGCAAGAATGTTATTTGGAGAAAAAAATCAGCTTCCAAAATGCATATATACCTTTCATAGCTGGAAGAGGAAAAGAAAACATGGCAAGATCACTGTAATTAAACTCTGAATTCCAGTCAGATTTTATCACTTAACCACACCAATGGAAGGGAAAGCTTCACCCCAATGCCTTAGCAACAGGATTCAGCCTATCAGTGGACCCGTTGCATTCCACAGCTTTCACCAAGTCAGCTGAACTTCAAGTAGGTCAGTCTGCTTTCTAATGCTCCAATGCTGTCTACCCCCACCCCCCTCGGGCATCAGTCGCGTCTGTCTGCCTTTCCCCCCACACCCCGCCCCCACCCAAAATGACCTCAATTGCTGAGTGACACAATGACCTACTGCTCTGTTAGAGCACAGTCAACCCACAGCTACGTTTGGGCATTGCCTGGGTCCCTCAGGAGGGACAGCATCAATCAGCCAGCTATTCACTTGCAGAAGCAGCCTCCACACAAGGGGCTGCCTTCATTTATGAACAGCTGTTTGAGCTAATATCCAAACAAAATGATGTCCTTTACCATGTCTGGCATTGCATACCATTCACATCTGCCAGGTTATGCTCGTTGACTTGGTGAGCTGCAAATTGAAAGCAATTCAACACAGCTACCGCAGCTTGGCATTTATCTTGCTCGCAAAAGAGGCTTGCATTTATCCAATGACCTGAAGTGGCCCCAAGCATTCTGCAGTCAATGAAGTACTTTTGAAGAATAACCCATTATGATGCAAGACGTGATGGCCTGCTTGTGCACGCTAAGTTGTAGCATGATAATGTTTAACAAGACAAACAGGCCTGCAGCCCATCGAGTCTGTGCTGACCATCAAAATCCTATTTATATTAGCGCCACAGTGGTCCTATTTTATTCTCCCCACCTTTCCATAGAACATTACAGTACAGAAACCAGCCCTTTGGCCCTTCTCGTCTGTACCAGACTATTAATCTGCTTAGTCCCACTGATCTGCACCAAGTCCATAGCCCTCCATATCTCTCCCATCCATGTACCTGCCCAAATTTTTCTTAAATATTATTATTTTCAGTGGCAAGACCAAAATTGAAATTGAATTTTTATCAAAAGCAATTTGTGAAAATTGCATTAGCAGTTGCAAGAAAATGTATAGCAGTGACGGGGAAATCAGATTCACATTTGAGTATGGAAAGATGGCATGCATAAATTCATAGTTGTATACCTCTTGAGAAGATGACACAATTTACGGAAAAAATGATACTTTTTGAAAATTTGGTCCCCATATTTACATTTTGTAGGTATAAAAATATGAAAGGTTTTCCATAAACCTTGTGAAACCTCGTTAACTCCTGACAATAAACAAATAATATTGAAAAGGCTAAAACTGAGTGAATAGTGGTGACACTTTGGTAACCAGGTAATTTTTCTTATAATTAATGTCCTTTTATTCTCTCTTTTTGCTTTTCATGGGTTATTATTTGGGGGAGGGAGTTGGGGGTATATATAATACAACATGTATAATGGATTTGATATAGTTATTACCATTTCTAATATCTCGATAATAATATTTGTATGGAAAATTAAATAAAATATTCAAAAAAATGTTAAAATTCTCCCCTTCAGCTGGCAGCTCGTTCCACACTCCCACCACTCTGTGTGAAGAAGTTTCCCCTGAAGTTCCATCTCCCCCATTCATTCATGGCCCATCCTTTCGCAAGCAAAGATGAACACGATACTTTGTAGCTTTTCAGCTTCAGGCACCGTGAGCTGGGGGCAAGGACTTGGAGGCGAGTGCTTGCCCAGGACAAACGCCTCCCTCTGGGTCCCACGCCACTGAGCCTGGCAAAGTGTGAGGCATGACAGCCAGAGCGACACAGGATTGCCCTGCAGTAGTCTGTTTCAAGACCATGCTCACTGGCTGTTGTCCTTACGGATCCTTCGCCTGCCGAGTTTGCTGCTGCAGACTGTTTCCCGCACTCTGTCACAGCTGCCTGCCTGACGTACTATTTGCCCCTAGCTGGGGCCCTTTCCAGGTACTGACAGCTGGGCGAGCCGAGCCCGGGGTCTTGAAGTCAGAGTTGCCTTCTCCTTGTCTTTGCCTGAAGAGGCAAAAACTGCAAGGCAGCAGGTGGATGAAATTTAGAGTTTACCATCTCTTAGCCTTTGCTTGAAGAGGCTTTGCCCACAAGGCAGCGGGTTCCATCTCTACTCCAACATTTTAACCATTTACCTTCACATGAGGGAAAATTTACAGTGATTGATTAACTAATTCAACCCTTTGGGACATGGGAGAAAAGTTGAGTCACTGAAAAAAAAATTAAGCAGTCACAGGCAAAGTGCGCAAACTCCACATAGACAGCACCATATGTCATAATTGAACCCAGTTCTCTGGCAATATGAAGCAACAATGTGTCACTCTTTTGCCCTGTTATCTGATGTACACACTGCAACTCTATGCTGAGTTTAATATTCTAAAACCCCAGCATATTTCCCCATTGAGTTTGTGGGATAAGTTTAGAATTTCTTCACAAGTGTGCAAACAGAATCACAGCATGCACATAGTGTGATTTTTGTGACACTAATTTAGAGGATTTAATTTTAATTTAACAATGCAGTATGGTAACAGGCCCTTTAACCTAATTGCAACCATGTGACCAATTAACATTAACCCCATACATCTTTAGAATATGGGGCAAAACCAGAGCATCTGGAGGGAACATATGCTATCACAGGAAGAATGTTCAAACTCCTTACACACAGCATCGGATTCTAGCTTGGATCTCTGGCCCAGTAATAGCGTCTCACCTACTGCTATGCTATGTGAGCTGCCCTTTTGAGGAAGATTTTGACAAGAGCTCTCCAATCAGTACACTCTTAGGAAATACCATTGGAAAATGCCAGGCGAGGCCAGGGTGAATGGACTGGAGACAGAGAAACAGAGAGGCACAACCAGTAGAGCTATTGCCCTACTACTGCAGTGACCCAGGCTCAATCCTGACCTTGGGTGCTGTCTGTGAGGAGTCTGCACATTCTTCCAAGGAACATGCAGATCCCCATACCTGGCAAATCCCCTTCAAATCCCATTAGCGCAACACCGTTACAGTGCCAGCAATTGGGACGGGGGTTGAAATCCTGTGCTGTCTGTAAGGAGCTGGTAAATTCTCCCTGTGTCTTCATGGGGGGGGGGGAATCCAGTTTCCTCCAACCATTAAAACGTACCCGGGGTTGCAAGTTAATTGTGCGTCATTGGGCAACATGGGCTGAAATGGCCCGTGCTGTATGTCTACATTAAAAAAAAATTAAATGTAATTTCATCCTGCATCCCAAAGGCATGTGGGATGGTATGCTAATGTGCCAGTGTCCCTTGTCCCCAATGTGTCGGCGAGTGGTAGAACCTGATCAGATTAGTGAAGGATTAATTTTATGATACTGGTTTTTGGCCGAAGGGCCAATTTACAAGCTACATTCTTCCATGATTATATAGCTGACATAGGAAATGAGGACACAACTTCGAGAAGCAAATGGATAGTTTTGCACCACATATTCTGAGAGATCATTGTTATTGTGTCAGACAAATCTTATAGAACAGAATCATAAAATCCAAAATCTGCAAATTTGTTTAAAAATGTTGCTTTTTTTTTGACTAGTTGATATGCCACATTTTCTTTCAAAGACAACCACGTTATAAACTTCATAAACTGTTTGTCATTTGGTTCCTCTTGTGTGCTGCAACACGTGCATACATGGGTCATTTAACTTGCAAATCCAGCCCAATTCCTTCACTGGATCACCACTAAACCCATTGACAGGTTGCCATTGGAGATTAGGTGACGTTAACAAAAGTTTGAACCAAGGAGAGGACCGGTATTGAGCATTTTGAGAGAACAAATCATTTAGTGGGACAATTTCAGAGGTTACTAGCTGAACTTAGATTTCAAACAAATATACTTAGGCAGTGATTCTCCCACTAAACAAGATTATCCATGGAGTCCCTTAAATATGCAGCAAAGTGCTATTATTAAGCTTTACTGGCAAATCTAAATGGTGGCAAGGCTCCATTGGAATCCCCTCCGGATCCCGGGACTGCCCGCCGTCAGTGGCATCCTCTCTGGATCCCGGGGCTGCCCACCGTCAGTGGCATTCCCTCCAGATCCCAGGGCTGCCCGCCGTCAGTGGCGTCCCCTCCAGATCCCGGGGCTGCCCGCCGTCAGTGGCATTCCCTGTAGATCCCGGGGCTGCCTGCCATCAGTGGCATTCCCTGTAGATCCCAGGGCTGCCTGCCATCAGTGGCATTCCCTGTAGATGACACAACTGCCTGTGGTCATTGGCATTTCCTGTTGAATCCAGGGTTCCCTGTTATTATCCAGGGCTAACATTGCAAGCCATTATTTACTATTATTGCAGTGACCAAACACCACCTCAGATACTTCCTTGTACCTAACCCTAGACCACAATCCTACTAATGAACGTATCCTACACTCCTTGTTGTTGGTGTCCCCTGAAAATTCCAGAGCTGCTTGCCACTACTGTTACTCTCCTTTTATTACTATATTCCCTGTAAATTCCTGAACAGTCTTAAAAGCATTAATTGGTGAAGAAACAATAGCCATTATTCAGGTGCACTGACCTTGAAATGTTTTGCTCCAATGTCAGGATGTTGTGCAGAATGCTCATCAGTCCACACTCGGTGGATTGCGTTGTTCCATTTTGACGATTTCTCCACCCCTCCTTCTCCAATGCTGAACATTACTGCCTCTCTCTCTCTCTCTCCATGTTACTTTTTGCGGTGTTTCATTTCTTAGCATTTCTGCTATTGCAGGGAAGGTTTATTATTGAAATCGGACCGGTCAGCCAGAAAAACAATGCTGCCCGGGAAATAATACAACAGCAGAAGACGTAGAAGCAAAGAGAAATGCAGAACAAGATCCTCACATTTTAACCAGACAAAGGAAAACAAACTGAATTAAAGACAGGGAGGATCCATTCATTCTCCGATGGCAGAAGGCACTTCAGGACTTCAATTTTCTGCCCACGGTACCTTGAAAGAGCCCAGAGCAGCACTGCTACGATTGGTGATCACCAAATATTCCCCGAACCCGCAGCCAGATGACGACGACAGTAATGATGCGGTCAACTCTAACTGGGAGAAAAAAAGAAGTTTTGCTCAGTAATGCTTACTGTCTCCTTTTCTAATGGTTCGAAGAGATGTCTTTGTGCTTTATTTCTTCCATAAGCAGCAAGGTCCCAGTGAGAGTGTGGATGCTGTTCCTCAGATGTGAGCTTGATGGCAGCAATAATACTTCGAAGGTGATAAGGCAACACTCTCCGCATGCAGACAAGGCTGGGAGGAACTTATTTATTCACCTGTGGATGGTTTGACCTCAGTTGCAGGACATGATCAGGAAATCATTTCGCCCCACCCCCCACACCCGCTTGGCATCGTAAACAAAATCGGTGCTTGACTGGAGTCCAGATGTTTAAACAAGGTCACAGAACCAGAGTGCAATAATGACTGTGAGAGCTGCTCACCGGCAACAGCTCCCAGTACTAAACCTCAGAAGCCATACAAAATGCCTTGTGATTGCTCAGTGTGTTCACCCTCAGAAGTTCAGTGAGGGTGACAAGAGGACAGAAAACACTGGCCTGCAAGATCTGGCTCTGTGCAATACTCTGTGTTGACGTACCAATGATTGGGAACTGGTCAAGCTAAAGGGGCCTTGTGAATAAGTTCACTTGTCGATTAAGGAAACGAGTGGAGTATTCTGTCTTGCTGCTCAATGTACATTTAGGAATTAACTGCTTGCAAGCCAAATGCTCTTTGCAGCTTCCAGTTTTCAATCATCTCAGCAGTTCCTTCTCAGATCATTAGGGAATCCACAGGGAAAACTGTTTTGTTTTTCCCCTCTTCCTGAGGAGGTCGAGATTTTCTTCACCCCTCCCTACAGGGATGCTGATCTCAGTTGCTACATTTAAAGTATGAGCACATTTCCTGCCATTTGAAAGACCACTCCTAAAATTTCAGGAACATTTTAAATTTAAAACATACAACACTGTAACACACCCTTCCACCCCAAAAAGATGTGCCACCCAAATACCCGAATTAGCGTACAAGGTCCGTATGCTTTTGAAAGGTGGGCGAAAACTGGAATGCCTGGATGAAACCCACACAGACATGGAGATAACATACAAACTCCTTACAGGGAGTGCTGGATTCGAACCTGGGTCGCTAACACAGTACTAATTGTTGCACTAACACCTGTGCTAACCGTGCCACACACATGCAACTCATTTAATAGTCTTGATTTTTCCCATCAATGAAGATCATGCTCAACTATACACCTCAAATGAGACTCAATTGGAATATGGAAAATCAGTCAACACTGGCCATCTTCCGTTGAGAAGACAAATGATCAACTTACTTGGAATCCCTCAATTCATATCCTACAGCACGTGTGGATATTAAAGTTCTGATAAAAGGATCTCAGACCTGAAATATCAACTCTGATGTTGCCTGACTTGTAAGTGTTTCCAGCATTTTCTACCTTTAATATCAGATTTTACATTCTTACAGTGCAAGACATTTTCCTTCCAATTGACTTTTCTATTAGCATCCATCAGTTCAATAAAGCCAATCAATGTTTTGAACCAATTTATTTTTGTTTTTTAGCTACAAATTTCAAAATCAGAATCAGGCAAGAGAGAAGGAAATTGCTCATCCTGTTGATTCAATGCACAATGTAATTTGTTCTGTTTCTCTGCATTTCCCTCATAGTCTAACATACATTTCCTTTCCAAGTCCAGATCCAAATCCCTTTGAAAGTTCCTCTTGAATACACCCCCACACCTTTTCAGGCAGTACATCCCAGACCATATTGATCATTGTGCATGGATAAAAAGCTCCACTTCTTTTGTTTCTTTCGACAACTGTGCCTTGCATTATTAACCTACCTGTCCCGGCAACCTACCTCCTGCATCATTTTGAATATCTCACAGCTGGGTGCAAGTTCCAGCTTTTCTGGAATGTGTGAGCCAATAAATAGGTCCCTTTCTGTAAGAATTTTTCCTAAAACCTCACCACTGAAATTACTGGAGTACATGTATTGTTCTGGTGTCCATAACGTGGAAAGTAAATAAAGGCATTTGAATGTGAAATAAAGTAACTAAAGGCAGCCTAGGGAGTGTCTGCATGGTTGCTGAAGGGGTGCTAGCAATCTTAGATCATATCTCTTTGGATAGACCTCTGGTCCAGTCCAGGGGCTTACCAGAACATTGCAGGAAAGCAGAAAAGAAATCGTTGGGGCCTTGGCATAAAACTTTTAAACTCTGAGGACAGGAGAATTTCAGAAATATGGCAAATGTCATGTTGTAATTTAAAAAGGGCTGCAAGGAAAATTGTGGCAACTACAGAGGTGGTAGCAAAACTGCTGGAGTGTTCTAAATTTTAAATTTAAATTTAAATTAAATTTAGAGATACAGAATGATAACAGGCTATTTCGGCCCACAAGTCCATGCTGCCCAATTTACACCAAATTGACCTACACCCCTGGTACATTTCAAATGGTAGGAGGGAAAAACCCACACAGACATGGGGAGAACATACAAACTCCTTACAGACAGCGTGGGATTCGAACACTGGTCCCAGTCGCTGGCGCTGAAAAGGCATTATGCTACGCTCTATGCCAACCGTGCCACCTGATTTTGTTCAGAACTGTCCAGTTGTGAGAGATAGGATCAATCAACATTTGGATAGCCAGAGGAAGGATAAAGAGAGCCAGTGTCAATTCATGCCTGAGAAATAGTGTCTCATGAGCTTGATGATCTTTTTAATTAGAATGAAAATTTATTGTCATGAACATGTCATGAAATTCATTGTTTTGCGGCAGCATTACAGAGCAAATATTGCTATAAATTACATTTTAAAAATAACTAAATTAGTGAAAAAGGAAGTGAGACAGTGCTGGTGGTTCACTGTCCATTCAGAAATCTGATGGAGGGGAAGAAGCTGTTTTTGTCGCTGGGTGTTCATCTTCAGGCTCCTAATGTACTTCTGGTTAAAAAAAAGTGTTTTTTCTGCAGAACGTTCCAGTATCTCCTTCCTGATGGTAGCAGTGTGAAGAGGGTGGCAGGGGGGGCCTTGAGGATAGAGGCTGCTTTTCTAATAAACTGCCTCTCATGCTGCAAAGACTGATGCCCATGATGGCCCTGGCCAAGTTCACAACTCTGTAGTCTTTTCCTGCCCTGTGCATTGGTAGCTCCATACCAGACAGCGATGGAACCAGTCAGAATGCTCGCCACAGTACACCTGCAGAAATTTGCACGTCTTTGGTGACGGACCAAATCTCCTCAAGAGGTGATGAATAAATGAAGACAATGCAGTTGATGTTATTAGTGATGTTTTTTAAAAAATCCATGTATAATTCCCACATGATAGATGTATGGGATAGGAGGCTAACTAGCCAATTAAATACAAAATAAAATTGGCTGAGTGATAGGCATGGTTGCGGAGGGCAGTCTTCCAGATTGGAGGACCCCAACTAGCTTAAAGCCTCAGGTTTGGGACTAGAACCTTTACTTTTTGTAGTATGAATGAAAAGTGATTTTGACAAGGCAAGTCAGTTTGCTAATGACCTGAAAATGTATGCTACATTTGACAGTGAAGAAGGTTTCCTGGGTTTGCAATGGAATCTAGATCAGATGGGGAACTGGGCTAAGAGATAACATGCAATTCAACTTGGAGAATTAAGGGGTGCAGTATTTGGGAAAATCAAGCTGTGGCAAAGCTTACTCGGTTAACCACAGAGCCCTGAAGAGTGTCATTGAGCAGAGGGGCCTACAGATACAGCAGCATAGCTCTTCAAGGATGGCGCAGGTAGACCACAGAAAGAAAGTAGGCAGCAAGGTTAGCATAGCAATTAGACCAATTACAGCACCAGCGACCCAGGTCTGTAAGCAGTTTTTGTCAGTACCTTCTCCCCCATTTCCTCCAACTCTGCAAAATGTACAGGGGCTGTAGGTTATTTGGGCAGCATGGGCTCGTGGGCCAGAAGGGCCTGTTACCATTCTTTCTGTCTAAATTTAAGATTTTAAAAATGTAAAATTTGGGACATCTGACTTTTCAGTTGGGGCATTGAACACAAGTGTAGGAACATCAGCTTGAAATTGGTGACGTCACACCTGGAATATTGTTTTGGTCCCAAAGCTGGAGGATGATATCACAAAGTCGGAAAGGCTGCAGAAGAGGTTGAAAATTTGTTTCCAGGAGTGAGAAAGTTGAATTTATTAAGAGTGGATTGGAAAAAAACCAGGCCTGTTTTAGAGCACACGACGTTGAGCAATATCTTGTCGATGTCTATAAAATCATGAGGGGCATGGTCCAGGTGAATAGCAATAGCCCATTTCTTAGAGTAGGTGAATCAGAGATGAGAAGTCATAGGTGACAGAAAGGATGCAAGGAAGGAGCTTGTCACTCAGAGGGTGGTGGGCACTTGAAACAAGCTGAACATTAAAGTGCTGGAGAATCTCCTGTCGCACAGCTTCCATGACTCTGGACAGCTCAGGCCCCAAACATAGACTGCCCACCTGCTTTTTTCCATGGATGTTGCTGAACTTCCCCGGCACTTACGTGTATTGCTCTCTTTTTCCAGCATTTGCAGACTTCTTGTTGACCTTCATATAGAATGAGCTGCCAGTCAACCTGGCAGAGGCAGAGACATTAATTACTTCCTTTAAGGACTGGATAACTACATGGATGAAAGGGGATGGGCCTAATGTGGGCAAGTGGAAATAAAAGCAAGGGGGGGGGGGGGTCAAATTGTTTGGTGCAAACCTGCTGAGCCTAGTTCTGCTCTGACAGAAAAATTCATAGGTTGATGCCAGAACTAAAAGAGAATATTTAGCTGGAATCCTCTAAATGAGGGCAGTATGAGCTGACAAATGGTTTTAAGAACATGAAACAATTCAGCAAGATAGATAATGTTTCCATTTGTGGGGAAATTGCAATGAAAGCTGATAGGAAATTAAGGAAAATCTATACCAGAGGAACCCTTGGAATGTAAAGCACATTATGAAGAAATCTGAGTGAAGATGGGATAAAGATGTGCAGTGGAATACACATGTAGAGCGTCAATACCAGTAAGGACAGTGAGCCTTATTTCTGTCAAGTAGGTTGATGTGTAATGTGAAATAGATTCAGTCTTTGATCTGTGGTTCAAACGGAAACAGAGTTATCGAGTCAAAGGGTTATAACCCACTTCAGAGACTTCAACATTTAAACCAGACATGCTCTGCAGAGGGACGAGACAATGCCTAACTATCAGCACAAGAGGTCAAATGGACAAGAGGCAAAACGTCCCACAACTTCGGTTACTTAGAAACAGAAGACCTATAGCACAATACAGGCCCTTCGGCCCACAAAATTGTGCCGAACATGTCCTTACCTTAGAAATTACTAGACTTACCCATAGCCCACTATTTTTCTAAGCTCCATGTACTTATCCAAAAGTCTCTTAAAAGACCCCAACATATCCACCTCCACTACCATTACCAGCAGCCCATTCCACGCACCCACCACTCTGTGTTTAAAAAAAACTTATCCCTGACATCTCCACTGTACTTACTCCCCAGCACCTTAAACTCGAGCCCTCTTGTGGTAACCATTTCAGCCCTGGGAGAAAGCTCTGACTATCCACTTGATCAATGCCTCTCATCATCTTAAACACCTCTATTTGGTCACCTCTCTTCTTCCATCGCTCCAAGGAGAAAAGGCTGAGTTCACGCAACTTGTATTCATAAGACATGCTCCCTCCTTTGCACCCTTTCTATGCTTCCACATCCTTGACCAGAATTGAGCACAGTACTCCAAGTGAAGTCTGACCAGGTTCTATATAGCTGCAACATTACCTCTCGGCTCCTAAATTCAATGAATCACTTGACATTTATCTGGGTTGAACTCCATCTGCCACTTCTCAGACTGGTTTTGCATCCTGTCAATGTCCTGCTGTAACTTCTGGCAGCCCTCCACACTATTCATAACACCCCCAACCTTTGTGTCATCAGCACATTTACTAACCCATCCCATAACTTCCTCATTTATAAAAATCACAAAGAGTAAGAGTCTCAGTACAGGTCCCCGAGGCACATCACTGGACACTGATCTCCATGCAGGCTATGACTGGTCTACAACCACTGTGGGCAAACCAGTCCGGATCTACAAAGCAATGTCCCCTTGGACCATGCCTCCTTACTTTCTCAATATGCCTTGTTTGGGGTACTTTATTAAATGCCTTGCTGAAGTCAATATACACTACATCTAATGCTTTTCTTTCATCAATGTGTTTAGTCTCATCCTCAAAAAAATCAGGCTTGTAAGGTACGACTTGCCCTTGACAAAACCACGTTGACTGTTCTTAATCATATTATACTTCTCCAAATGTTCATAAATCCTGGCTCTCAGGATCTTCTCCATCAACTTACCAAGCACTGAAGCAAGACTCACTGGTCTATAATTTCTTGGGTTACCTCTACTCCCTTTCTTGAATAAAGTAACAACAACCGAAACCCTCCAATCCTCTGGAACCTCTCCCATCCCCATTGATGATTCAAAGGTTGTCGCCAAAGGTTCAGCGATCTCCTCCCTCACCTCCCACAGTAGCCTGGGGTACACCTCATCTAGTCCTGGCAACTTATAAAACTTGATACTTTCCAAAAGCTCTGGCACATCCTCTCTCAATATTTACATGCTCAAGCTTTTCAGTCTGCTGTAAGTCATCTCTACAGTCACCAAAATCCCTTTCCATAGTGAATACTGAAGCATTCATCAAGTACCTCGGCCATTTCCTCTAGTTCCATACACACTTTCCCACTGTCACACTTGACAGGTCCTATTCTTTCACATCTTATCCTCTTGCTCTTCACATACTTGTAGAATGCCTTGGGGATTTCCTTAATCCTGCCCGCCAAGGCCTTCTCATGACGTCTTGTAGCTCTCCTAATTTCCTTTATAAGCCTCTTCCTGTTGGCCTAAATCTTCTAGATCTCTAACATCACCTGACTGTCTGAACCTTTTGAAAGCTTTTCTTTTCTTCTTGACTAGATTTATTTCAGCCTTTGTACAGCATAGTTCCTGTACTCTACTATAACTTCCCTGTCTCATTGGAACGTTCCCATGCAGAACTCTACTGAAATATCCCCTGATCATTTGCCACATTTCTTCTGTACTTTTCCAAGAACATCTGTTCCCAATTTAAGCTTCCAATTTCCTGCCTGATAGCCTCACATTTCCCCTTACTCCAATTAACATATTTCTAACTTTTCTGTTCCTATCTCTCTCCAATGCTATTGTAAAGGAAATAGAATTATGATCACCAACTTCAAAAATGCTCTCCCACTGAGAGATCTGACATCTGACCAGGTTCATTTCCCAATACCAAATCAAGTACAGGATCTCCTTTTGTAGGCTTATCTACATATTGTGTCAAGAAACCTTCCTGAACACAACTAACAAACTCCACCCCATCTAAACTCCTTTCTCTTGGGAGATACCAATCGATATTTGGGAAATTAAAATCTCCCATCACGATAACTCTATTATTACTGCACCTTTTCAGGATCGGTTTCCCTCTCTGTTTCTCAATATCCCTGTTCGTATGGGGCAGCCTATGAAAAACACCCAGTAAAGTTATTGACCCCTTCCCGTTCCCAACCTCCACCCATCAGAGACTCCATAGATGTTCCTTCCATGATGTCCACCTTTTCTGCAGCTGTGACACTATCTCTGATCAACAGCCCCCACCTCTGTTGCCTCCCTCCCTGTCCTTTCTAAACATATAAAACCCACCACTTGAAGTAACCGATCCAGATCTCCATAATGGCTACCACATCATAGCTCCAAGTATTAATCCATGTTCTAAGCTCATCCGCTTTGTTCACAATATTCCTTGCGTAGAAATAGACACAACACAACCATCCATCTGAGTATATCCCTTCTCTATCAACTGCCTCTCCTCTCTCATACACTGTCTCCAATCTTTCTCTATTTGTGAGCCAACCTCCTCTTCCCCAGTCTCCTCAGTTTGGTTTCCACCCCCCAACAATTCTAATTTAAACTTCTCCAGTAGCCTAAGTAAACCTCCCACCATGGTATTGGACCCCTGGGATTTGTGCAACCTGTCCTTTTTGTACAAGTCCCACCTACCCCAAAAAGAGGTTCAAATGGTCCAAAAATCTGAATCCCTGGCTACTGCTCCAATCCCTCAGCTACACGTTTATCCTCCACCTCATTCTATTCCTATACCCACTATCTCGGCACAGGCAGTAATTCCAAGATTACTACCTTTGCAGTTCTGCTTCTCAACTTCCTTCCTCTCTGTAATTATTTTTCATGACTTCTTCCCTTTTCCTACTGATATCATTGGTCCCAGTATGTACCACAACTTCTTGCCATTTTCCTCCCACTGCAAGATATCTTGAATACGAATTGAAACATCCCGGACCCTGGCACCTTGGAGGCAAATTTGAGTGGCAAGGTTGGCCTAGTGATTAACACAATGCCTTTACAGTGCCAGTGATCAAGTCTGGACCAGGGTTCTCATCCCATGCTGTCTGTAAGGAGTTTGTACATTCAACTCGTGTCCACGTGAGTTTTCTTCAGGAGCTCTGGTTCCCTTCCACCGTTAAAAACATACTGGGGTAAAGATTAATGGGGTTTAAATTGGGCGGCATGGGCTTGTGGGCCGAAATTGCCTGTTACCGTGCTGTATGTCTAAATTTAAATTTCCTGCGTCCACAGAACCGCCTGTCTGACCCCCTAACTATAAAGTCCCCTATCACTACTGCCTTCCTCTTCGTTTCCCTACCCTTCTGAGCCACAGGGCCGGACTCTATGCCAGAGCCACGGGCACTGTTGCTTCCCCCCCAGGTGGGCTGTCTCCCCTAACAATAAACTGGAGTACTCACTGTCAAGGGGTACAGCCACAGGAATAATCTCTAGTGCATGACTCTTCCCGTTCCTCCTCCACTTGTGATCCACTTATCTGTCTCCTGTGGCCCCAGTGTGACCACCCGCCTATAACTCCTTTCTATCACCTCCTCACTCTCCCTGACTAGATCAAAGTCATCGAACTGCAACTCCAGTTCCCCAACGTGGTCCTGTGTCAACTGACACTGTGCACAGAACACCAGCCTCACACACACATTTCCTGTCCGTAATTAACACAGGTAAACCTACCCTGCCTCTCTACTGCCTAAGCCCCACCACTCTACTACCCTCTCACTCTGCTGCCCACTCCAAATGCACCACCAACTGAGGGAAGGGTGCAGTGTTACCAAACCACCGACCCAAGAGTTACTGCACCACCGACCCGTGGAAAGCCACAGTGTTGCCGCACCACCTACGTGCTGACTGCTGGTCCAACTTGGGTCACCTGACCTCAGAACTGGAAGAGAGCCATCGAGACTGCAAAAGACGTTTCAGTAAATTCTGCCGCAGTAAATTTTGTAGAGCCATGTACTGTGGCTCCACTCCAGTGTTGTTGGAGAGAATAGACAAGTGCCAGTCTTTCAACTCCTTTAAAGAAAATGCCAATTGCACTGATGCTCCTAAAGTCCAGAAATAGCCAATATTATGCAATACTTTGGGAGAGCTGCTGTTTAAACGGTATTAACTGATGCAGTGATTCAGACACAAGTGATTTGCTGACTTGTTTTTCTGTGGTCTATGTGAATTTACAAGCAGCAGTGAATATTCCACCACATGATGATTTGTTTGGTAAACATATACTTAAGGGGAAAAATTGCCATGAAGGAATCAACTTACTGTTGCCTGCAAGTTAAGCAATGATAAACCACATACAATATGCAGTACATGAAATGTTCAGCAGGAATTACTGTTGTTCAAAACAAGCTGGCAGGCAGAGGCTGGAGGAAGTTAAAGGAGGGTGCATCCAGTTCATTCTCATCTGGACATGAAGGGTTTACAATGCATATTTGAGAAGGGATACAGCTCAAACTTCACTGAAAATTTAATCAGGGCTGGATAAAAGCATCAAAGGAGATCATGCAAGTGTCAACCTGCTCCACGTGGCAGCACTCACATCTTGGACAGTTTGATGCAGTCATGAACAAGGGCACACAGTGCCAATGGATACTGTTGTGAGTAAAAAAAATGGTGGGGTTAACTTTCTGCCATAGGACAAATGTCTGACCCACGAATGCGTTGTCAGATCCAGCTCCAACAGTGTCATCAAGTTTGCAGATGTCACATCTGCAGTTGACCTCATCAGCAACAATGATGAGTTGTACTACAGAGAAGAAGTGGATAATCTCGTGATATGCTACGAGAGTAACAACTTGAGTCTCAATGTGGACAAGACGAATGAGATGATAGTGGACTCCTGGAGGACCACAAACATCAAACATCAACAACTCTGCATTGGAGAGAGTGGAGAGCTCTAAGTTTCTTGGAGTTCATTTGACTAGCGATCTATTGTGGACACAACATCTCCTCACTTGTCTGGAAGGCACAACAGTGACTGCACTTACTGAAAAGATTGAAGTGGGCAAGGCTACTATCATAGGTGTTCTATCAAGATAATCCAGACTTCACTCCATCGAGGACATCTACATGAGGCGTTGTCTCAATAAAGCAGCCTCTATCCTCAAAGACCCCACCACCCAGGCCATGGCTTTTTCACTCTGCTAATAGCAGGAGAAAGGTACAGGAGCCTGAAGACGAGCACTCAGCGGCACAAGAACAGCTTCTTCCCTGCTGCCAATAGATTCCTGAAAGATCAATGAAGCAAAGACACTGCCTTACTTTTGGTACACGATTGTTTTGCTTATAGTAATGTTGTAAGATGGTTATAATATGTATACACTAGGACGCTTCGGAAAAACATCAAATTTCATGATTGTTCATGACAAATCCTGATTCCCTTGTGATCTGTAACTGAGACATAAAAAGCACCCAAGTAATCATCTTGCCACTTCACCTGATGCTTCTTGAAAGGCATGAACTGCCAATAGAATATCAACAGATTCATTTAAGGATTCTACCCTGCTCATTATTTAATACTGAATATTTATACTTCTGTATTTGCAGTTTGCTTACATTTCTTTCTATCTTTGAGTAAAGTTTACAGTTACCAATAATGAGAATTCTGCCTGGCTTGCAAGAAAAAAGAATTTCAGGATTGTGTATGATGACAATAAACTTGAATTTGAACTTGGACCTTGGGGTGAAAAATCGACAAACCTCTCAATAACATCAGTATGTGCTTGTCCAAAGTGATTATATCTGGTAACAGCCATTCTCACCGGGGGCTCTATGGCCACCATTGCTGGGTCACAGGACATAGAATTAAAAGCCTTGTTCTTGCTTCACTTCACATTAACACTTGTTTTTTATGTTGTCAGTAAGAGAGAAGTACAGATGAAACCAACTGAACTTGACTGCTTCGCAGGGAAAAGGACCAGTACACAGAGTAAAGAGAGCCATAACCAAAATAAGGTTGAGAATGGCTGAAAGAATTTGATCTTCACAAACAAGTTATGCCTATTGCATGGTGTTTACACCTCTCAAAACTTCATCTGCTAAACATGATGGGGCATTGTCCAGGCTGTGCGCATTCCATCATTTACATTCATGTGGGCCTATGGGAGCCTTTATAGAATGACTTCCTAAATTGAAATGCTAAATTTATAGATTTTAAATTTAGACATACTGCCCAATTTAAACCCAATTAATCTACACCTCCAGTATGTTTTGAACAGTGGGAGGAAACTTGAGCCCCCAGGGGAAGCCCAGGCAGGCAGAGAGAACATACAAGCTCCTTACAGACAGCATGGGATTCGAACCGTGGTCCCTGGCCAAGCCTCCTTCGTGTCTTAACAACAATAATATTGCCAACTATCATGTTCAGATTTTCTTTCGATATACAGGGAGACCATTCAGTCAAGGTCCAACACTTAGTCAGGGAAAGAGAAGAAAAAGAGGATCCCATCAGAGCCACTGAGTGCCCATGGATTCACATCCAATTCTCCCACAGTCTCCGCAGTGGAAAAGACTCCAGCTCAGTTCAAACTTGCAGCAACCCCAGGACAGCTCCAAACCACTGTCATGATGATGAAGCCTACAACACCCAGGGGCAATCAGGAGCCCTTCTCACCCTTGGCAGCATCTTGAATTCTGATTCCCATGAGCCAGTCATCAGCATCAGTAGTTGGTGCGAGTCCTTCGACCTCAAGTCTCCAGCCACCTGGGTGGGTTCCTCACCCGCAAGTCACCAAAAACTCTCCATTTGTTTGCCTTTCAGCCACAGAGCCTCTCGCTGATCCACCACCATGGTCACTGTCCTTAGCATCTTCTCCTTCTCAACATGGTGTTCTACCCATTAGTGGTGCCCTACGGAGGTCTGCTGCTCCCTCGAGTATGCAACCCCTCGTGGCTACTGCCAAGCACAGGCATCGCCACCCTGGGCTCAGATCACGTGTCGAGGATTTTAAACAAACCACTATTCCAACTATCCCTTCCCCCATCTATTGCCCAGTGATCTAATCTCTCTTGTATACCCATCAACACCATCCTGATTCTACCACCATTTACAGGCCCCTATTCTTTCTTTGGCTTGGCTTCATGGATGAAGATTTATGGAGGGGTAAATGTCCACGTCAGCTGCAGGCTCGTTTGTGGCTGACAAGTCCGATGCGGGACAGGCAGACACGGTTGCAGGGGAAAATTGGTTGGTTGGGGTTCGGTGTTGGGTTTTTCCTCCTTTTAACCTACCTACCTATTAACCTACCTAATAACATGCTTTTTGTGAAGTGAGAGGGAGCTCCCCAAGGAAAAACCTATGCAGTCACAAGGAAAACCTATAAACTCAATATGGACAGTCTCAAAGGATTGAATCCTGTGAATTTTCAAAAAATATTTGCAACTTGGAATAAGTGATCGTCACTTACATCCAAAGCCCTTGAAACATCTTACTTTGTTAGCTTCAACATGTTGATACTTCAAGTGATTAAAGAGTTTAATGTATCATATATGTTGAACGTTGAGTGAATGGGGAGGGGGGAGGTGAAGGAGGGAGGCAGGAAAAAGGGGAGAAAATTACACTGTGTATATTCAAGAGGGAAATGTATGTATTTTGGTCAGTATGGTTCATAGTGTGAAAAATAAAAATTAAAAAAAAAGAGTGGGGGAGGGCATTCTGACTGGTTACATCACTGTCTGGCATGCACAGGACAGGAAAAGACAACTAAGGATTGTGAACTCGGCCAGCGTCATCACAGGGATCAGTCTTCACTCCAATAAAAACGTCTCCAAAAGGCAGTGTCTCAAGAAAGCAACTTCTATCCTCAAGGACCCTCACCCTCCCAGGTCATGCCCTCTTCTCACTGCTACTATCAGGAAGGAGGTACAGGTGCCTGTACTCAAGGGTACAAAAACTGTTTCTTCCCCTCCGCCATCAGATTTCTGAATGGACAGTGAAACAGACACTGCCTCACTTTCTCTTCTTCTGCACTAATTTTTAAAATCATGTATTTACAATACTACTGCTGCAGAACAACAAATGTTCATGACAATAAACCAGATTCTGATTCTAATTCCAAGGAGCTAGAACAGGTTTGAAAGGTTCAGTGTGACAATCCTGGACATGGTTTAGTACTAACCCATGAACTTTATTTACACTTGACACAAATACATAACAGGAGACATGCACATGCCAACGAGTCATGCACTCACACATGTTAACAGAACCATACCCATGTTATTTCAAAGGTTCAAGTCTGCCACCCTTCCCTGACAAGCAGACACAACACACCGATTAACAAGGTCATGTGTCTATCTACAAGCTATAATGGGCGAGACACGACAGCCCCTCTGGGGTGTGTGCCACAAATAGCCCTCATACTTCATCGGCACACATTTCATAATTAGTCCTCCAGTGCTGCCCATGGCTTGCAACCTGAAGTGGAATTTAGGGGATAGGTCCAATGGAAAGAGAGCGAGCTCAGCCATTTCAGTAAATGGGTGAGGGGGCAGACCCAGATAGGCTCATATGACTTCAGGTGTGGAGGACCAATCGGAAGGTTTCTTTAACTGTGGGTGGGTCTTACAGTGATTGACATGGGGAAGTGAGTTTTGACCTGCTTCCTGTCTGAGTGGTTCATACATTCAACCATCCAGGTTTCAAGCATTTGGAAACTGACGTTTGTCTGACCAGCTTCAAGTCCAATCTGTTAGATAATCTTCCTTGTGACAATTCTCAACCAAGTCACTTAACTTTTTCAATAGCTTTTTATTGTTACAAAATAGAGAAAAATGAAATGTACATGATATACTTTAACTTCTGCCTGCTGAAAGGCAAATAAAGAGTCACCATGAACATTGCCCAGTGCCCCTAACAATAGAAGAAGCAAAATAGAGTTCCCCCAGAGTCACTGAGTATCCCCCTCCAGTGCTCCCACAGCGTCTGCAGCCACACAGACTCCTGTTCGACCCAGATCCAAACCTCAAAAACATTCAGCACCTGAGGACCTTTGGGAGCCCTTTCTTGCCCTCAGCATCCCCTTGAATACCAGATCTGATTCTCATGTTCTGGTGAGCCAGCAACTCGCAGCCAGCGTGGGTGCTTCAGCCACTGATCCCCTCACTGGTCCGCTGCTGTCGTCTCTGTCTTGTAGAGTAGTCTCCCATGCTTCTCATTCTCAATGGGCAGAATTCCCATTTCTGGTGTCCTGCACCAGTACACTCCTCCCACAGAGTCTGCAACTCCTCATAATACACTGTCCAGTGGAGGCGCAGCCATTTGGCCCCAGACTTCATTGGATGCAGGATTTGAAAATAAAATGCTGTCAACTCCTTTAAGTGGCTGTTTAAAGCCTGCTCGGAGCCATCGGCAACAGGAACGGGCATTAGGACCCTGCTGGGTAGCACTGTGTACCCGTTCCCAATTCTCCCTGGGTCCACAGCAGTGGCAGTGCAGCCATTACAGCACTTCCACCTTTTTAAGTATTCCTTCAAAAACTGATTTGAATCATTTGCCATTCTGTTCAATTAATATTACAAGTTATTTCTCAGAAACAGGCTCTTCATGTCCATGTCATCCTTTTTGCCCACCTGGACCAATGTCATTTGCCAGCATTAGGACTGCATTCTTCTATGCTTTACCCACTTAAACAGCTGTCCAAATGTCTCTTAAATACTAATAATTGCATTTTATGCCACCATTTCTTCTGGTAGGAAGATCCAGATAACTACATTTCCCCCTTTGTAAAAACATACCCCTCAGATATCCCTTAAAACACCTTCCTCTCACCTTAAAATTATGCCTTCGTGAGGAAAAGAATAGCTACCATTAATTCTGTCTCTTAATCTTGTATACAGTAAAAGCCCTGGTATCCAGCACCTACTGGGATTGGTAAATGCCAGAAAATCTAGTTTTCCGGTTGCTTGGGATTCACTCTTACAATGCCTACCTAATACATCTGTATTAAGAATAAACAGTTTCAAAGACAAAAATTCTATACTTCTCTGAACAAAGTTCATTTGCATGAATATATATCATATATACTTATGCAATCATTAACATTTTTTGACCAATTTTCCAGCTCAAATTTGGGGGTTGACTTTTACAAGGGTCATCCTTTTTACCTCATTAAATACCTGAGTCATTCAAGGCGTCAGAAGCTTGGATGGGTGGGCAGCCAGGGCATCAAGAGTTCGGATGGGCAGGAACCCAGGACGTCAGCAGATGGGCAGGAAGCCAGGACAACAGGAGTTCAGATGGGCAGGAAGCCAGGGTGAGGATCAGCAATCAGGGGCGTCAGGAGCTCAGATGAGTGGCCAGGTGGCTGGGGCAAGGATCCATGGACAAGGCATCAGGAACTCAGATGGGTGGGTAAATGGGGCATTGGGTGCTTGGATGGTTGAGTGACTGAGGCAAGGGTTTGCAGTCAGGGCTTCAGGAGCTCAGATGGATGGGTAAATGGGGCATTGGGTGCTCGGATGGTTGAGTGACTGAAGCAAGGGTTCGGAGTCAGGGCTTCAGGAGCTCAGATGGGTGGGCAGTGGAGGCCAAAAATAGGGGGGGGCGGGGTTGACTTTTGCACTGGTTACATGATATTTGGGCCAGGGTCAGGTGGTGACTCTTACACAGGATCAATGATTACATGAGTATATATGGTAAACATTAAGGCATTTTACCTTATTTTCAGTCACATTCTTTGAAAACATTTAACCATCGCTGCATCAGCAGGTCCTCCCTGTCCACGGAGCTGCCCGAAAGACTAGCATTATCATAATTAACCCCCCCTTCCCCCAAGTTTATAGATAAAGGGTTACTCATATACAGTATACTTAATAATATACTAATAAAGCATTACAGGATAAGGAGACACTTTAAGAAAGTCACCCTAATGGGAAGCAGCATCAACCAACTCTCCATCCTGGATGATGCCATTTTATTCAAACACAACTTTATTAAAACTTTGTTCAAAGAGCTACTATGAGCAAGACACAACCAAGGAACACCATTGGCTGAATATTTGCTCCAATCTTCACCAAAGAATTTGGTGCTACTTCAGAGAACATGTACTTTTTAAAATTTAAAACTTTTATTTACTTTTATTCATTTTCCTCATCTTTTTTCCAGTTGCTTGAGGTTGCCGGTTGCTTGAATTCCAGATAGCAGCATTTTACTGTACCTTCTATTCACGCTGTATGGCTGTTGAATGTAGTGTGGTGAAATTTGCAGTAAATGACATTTCACCATGCCTTAATACAGTAGCACTCTGGAAAGGATCCTCAACACAGATTGCAGTTGTACCAGTAGAAAGTCCACAAGCCTTTTTTCAAGATTACCTATGGACCAGGCAATGAATATAGAGCATATGCAATATAATATAGAGCATACTTACAATCCAGAAATTGAATTAAGCAAAGATTCTGTTCTGTTTATGGAAAAATGAAAGCTTTCTTCTAATCTGCAAGCAACGCTGGCAATGATCTGTGGCACCAAGGATTTAAAAAAAGGTGGGATTGAAGTTACTCATGCCCAGATTGGGTAAGAATGGACACTATGTTCCTCAAGCATCAAAGACACATACCACCCACCACATGCTGTGTTCTCACTGCTGCCATCAGGAAAGAGGTAGAGTTGCCACAAGACTCACACCACCAGGTTCAGGAACAGCAGCTACCCCTCCACCGTTAGACTCAACGACAAACTCAACCAGGAACTTATTTAAGGACTCTTGTGCACTTCTTTTGTTCTCTCTGTATTGCACAGTCTGTTTACATTCATTATCAGTTTAGAGTTCTTATTTGTTTACATGTTTTACGCTATGTACAGTTTATTTTTTGCACGACCGATTAGTGGTAATTCTGCCATGCCCTCAGGAAAAAAGGAATCTCAGGGTCGTATGTGATGTCATGTTTGTACTCTGACAATAAATCTGAAGCAGATTCTTAACCTGCTGGATGCCAGCTTTCAGAATCACCCATTTCCAGGTGTCAGTTTATTTCTTTATGATATTCATGGGATTTGAACCAGTGAGCATTTCTCTTGGCACATGCCATTTCCCCTTTGACAACTCAGGGAGGGATGACTGAAACAAATGAAGATTCAATTTGAACATCTGCCAAATGTTTCCTGTCAAATTAAAGCCCCATGTCGACCGGAGGAATAAATACTGGATTGCTTTATAATGTCACACCACATTGCAACCAGGAAAATTCAGCCCATTTGAACCCCGACAGCACAAAAGCTTGGATTGTTGCATTACTTTCTCAGATCTCAACAACGCCTTGCTCAAATTGGTTTGAAATCTGGCTGAAATCCCTTCAAATCTCAGCAATGAAGTAGAATTATTATGGTTGGCCTTTAGTCAATGATGGTGAAGGTATTCAGAAAGCTTTCTGCCAGATATTTCATTACAGCATTTAATTGATTTGATTCAAGTTGGATAAATAATGTATTAAATTACAAGCCATGCAACTTTGTAAAGTGTTGTCCACTAATAACGTCAATAATATTCTCAATTAGCCTGGCATTTGTTGCCTCTGGGTTGCAAAATGCCAAGCTTGACAATTTTTTTTGTTAACATAGGGACAAGCTTCAGCAAGCAAAAGGATCTCAATGAACCATCTTGATTCACTTTGTCTCAAATATTCAGTTTAGGAATCTATCAGCTTCAGTTTTAAATTTTCCACAGAAAAATAAAATTCCTTTTCAACATTCATATTTTTCTCATTTTCAAAACAAATAGCCTCTCCTGCCTGTCATTCTTAAATTAATCTTGTAATAGAAGAACATTTCAGCTAGAAATCCCTTCAGTAGAACACCTGTACAACTTGGATATTTCCTGGTTTAAAAAAAATATTTTAGATGCACAGCCTTTCTGGCCCACAAGCATATGCCTGCCAAATACACCAATTAACCTACCACCCCGTACATTTTGAAGGGTAGGAGGAAACTGGAGCACCCAGAGGAAACCAACGCAGACACAGGAAGAACATTCAAACTCCTTACAGACAGTGCCAGATTCCAACCTTGCTTGTAGCTGTTACGGACTCCAGAGGACCCCAAAAACCAGCAGCAATAGATATTCACCACAACACAGGGTTACTTAAACAAAAGTTGTTTTTAATTATATTTGATCAAGAAAACAGAATTAAACTTTAACTTATTAATTTACCTACCTAACTACTTAATCCGCCCCTTTAATACCAAGTGCAGGTGTGTGTAATGTATATTAAAGATTAGAAAAGTTTTTTGGTTCACAGTCCAATGTCACTGGTTGTAGGCAATTCTTGTACTGTGTACAGAAGTTAGCATTAACAAAGTTCACCAGTCTTTGGTGCTTAACAGGCAAATGGTTACCACTCAGAAGGATTCTTGCTAGTTTTCAAAGAGAGATTCCTTTTCCAGGACATCCACAACTGTTTCCTTCTCAATCAGCCTTGCTGACAAAACTTGCTCCCTTCAGGGTTCTCCAGATGATCCTCTTTCTTTCAGGTCACCTTTCAGACTGCCAGTCTTCTCCTTTGACCAGACAGCCTTCCAAAGTTTGCCAGCTTTGTCCTTCTGGAACTGATTTCTGTGACTTCTCTATTTCACACCCTCGCTCTCTGAGAGCAAAACAGTTCACTTCTGCCTGCAAAGATCACATACTCTCTCAGGCAAGCAGTTGTCTATACTTTGTTGCCTCTTGCAAAAATAATTCTGCAAAAGTCCTGGAAATATTCTCTTTTAAAATGTGTGTGTGCAAGCTGCTTTAACAATTCCTCCCAAACCTCCTCTAAATACTCTGTCACATGGCACTGTAATAGCATTGAGCAAACCATGTTTGTTTTAACTTCAAAATATTCCTTGTTTCAGCATTATTCAAGGTTTTTTGTCATGCAACAAAATAGAAAATATGGTATTACACAAAATTCCCTTTAGTCTACTGTAAGGCAGACAAAGATTCCCCATCAGCAGAAATTGCCCAGCGCCCCTCAGTCAGAGAAAGCAGCAAAAGAGTCCTTCTCCCCCCCCCCAGCCCCCACCAGAGTCACTGAATGGCCTATTGTTACAAGATCAAACCAGCAACCACAAAGAAGGCGTATCACACAGGGGTAAAGATGAACAATTACTTAAACAAAAATTTCACCTTCAAACTTTAATTCAAAATCCCCCTTTTATAACAATGCCCACTTGTTACTATGCAAATTTCTACAACAGTGTGAAACTAATAAATAAACCACTGTTGTTTCCTATAATGGGCTGCACTGAGCCAACAGCAGTCAGACAGCATTGATGGACCCTGCAGTGGGAGTGCTGAGACTTTGCACAATGCTATCCACTGGTCCGCAGCAGCAATGGTGCTGCCATTACAGCAGTTCTGGCAGTGCCATCATTTAAAAAATCTTTGTTCGAAATCAGTCATTTATAATCACAGATTTGTTTTCTGAGAGATGAGAGCATTGAACAATTTTCACAAGTAACCAGTCAGGAGTCAAAGATCAGCTCGATTAATTTTTCACCAGTTCACTACCCCCCAACGTGTCCAAGGACCTTGATCTTGACGGGAATCTGTCAGCATTAAAAATCAACTCCACAGCAATTTCCACAATTTAGTGCTAATAAATTTGCATTAATTCCTTGCATCAAACCAAAATTTAAAACAAGGCCCAAGCCTCAAACAATTTAATGTTCAGGATTATTCTCAGAGATTTTCAGGACATTTCTAATCACCATGAGATAGTCAAGTTTGATTCGGTCATTCAGAGCTTGGGATGGAACTCTCTGTGATACTTGATTGCTTTGGTTGCATTCCATCTAGTTCTGATGCATGGGGATCAGATCAATGTGTCCCTTTTATAATCTTCATCATAACTTTAAAAACCCTTACACTCAGTAAATAATTGTAGTCTGTCATAGAAAACGACATTACTTTAGTGTTTAGGTTGTAAGGATTGAACCTCTGTTGCCAGAACTACGAGATAATGCCTGAACCAGATGTGCAAGCAAAATATTAAATGTAAAGTCCCAAACAGTTAACAAGATTCGCAAAACCTCAGCTCGTCTTGCTCATTGCACCCTCAAATGTCTCCCCACTTCCCAACACATCTGCAGCATTCATTTCAAGATAGTACCAAATCGGGCGGCTCGGTTGGTGTAGCAGTTAGCGCAACACCTTTACCGTGCCGGCAATCAGGACTGGGATTTGAATCCTGTGCTGTCTGTCAGGACATTCTCCCTGTGTCTGAGTGGGTTTTCTCCAAGGGCTCCAGTTTCATCCCGCTGTTTAAAACATACCATGGGTGTATGTCAATCTTGTATAAATTGGGTGGCACGGGCTCATAAGCCAAAATGACCTGTTATCGTGCTGTATGTCTAAATTAAAATTTAAAATTAAATTGAAAAGTTAATGAGAACACTTGAAGCTTTTAGGATCAGAACTTTTTCCAGTCATACGATATTTACAGGGACTCGACCAGCCATTCTCAATAGGTGCCCTATGCCCCCCTGAGGGCCACAGCACATTGAAGTTTTCTTTACACCTCACATGGCAAATATATATTTTTTTTAAATGTTTAACAATTCTCATACAAGTCTCACAGCAGGTTCAGGAGCGGCTGCTCCCCCTCCACCATCAGCCTCCTCAACAACAAACTCAATCAGGAACTCATTTAAGGATTCTTACTTGTGCACTTTGTTGATTTTCTTTTTTATTCTCTGTGTTGCACAGTTTGTTTACATTCGTTATCTCTTTCCAGTTCTTTATTTGTATATGTTGTGTACAGATTATTTTCTTTTCACTATTAATAAGTGGTAATTCTCCCTCACTCACAGGAAAAAGAAACTCAGGATTGTAGGTGATTTCTTGAATGTACTCTGACAATAAATCTGAAGTAAATCTGAAGTCTATCTGGTTGGTGGGAAGAAACCAAAACTCGACTGCTTCACAGGGAAGGGGGCCCATAAACTTTGAACAGAGTCCTGGAGGGGATGAAGCAACAAAAAAAGGGTTGAGAATGGCTGGTCTTGACCAAAAGGTTAATTAAAGGTACTGTAATAATATGGTTGTATGCACTACAGGAACAGGCTCCCGGGACTCCTCCCCGGGACTCCTCCCCTGTGTCCCAGGCCAAAAAGGTCAAGACTCCTCTCCCTCCCCTCATTTCCCTACCTTGGACCTGGGCCAGTAGTCTCGTGTGTAATAAAGCCGATCATTCCCCTGAGTCTGACTCTGATTTTTGGGGCAACTGGTAGTGTCCAACAGGTACACTTGAAGGAATGCTTTAAAGAAGAAAGTCTGCAGATGCTGGTGTCGAGTGCAATACACAAACATGCTGGAGAAACTCACCGGGGCACGCAGCATGCATAGGAAGTAAAGCTTAACTAACATTTCTGACCTTGGCCTGTCATCAATTATGGGCCTGATACCTGATGAAAGGCCCAGACTCAAACATTACTTCCCCCAGATGCTGCAGGACCTGCTGAATTTCTGCAGCACATTTGTGCACAGGTATTGCACAAAGGAATTTAGGGCAGGAATTCCAAAGTTTTGGGCCAAAGCAGGATCTGATGGATTAACTAACATTAGAGAAAGTTAAAAGTTAGAGAGAGAAAATGGGAGAGGGAAGATTTGAACAAGGGAATATTGCTGAAAGACTAAGGCCAGGATTGCCACATTGACAAGTTATTGAAGCAACTATTTGATCAAAGACCACCAGGGTAAAAAAAAGACATGTTAAAGCTGTGAAGTAGTCAGAGGTGTAGGAAGTAGTGAAATGAGAGAAATAGAGTTAATATTACTGATGGACTGGTTCTGAGGCGATCAAAGTACCAGAAATTATTGAATTCCATGGTGTCTGGAATTCCCAGCATGAAATGGTGGAAGATGATGTATTGGTCTGGTCCTCAAGCTCATCTCCAGTTGGAAGATTACAGCCATGCATAGTTAGGAAAGAGTAGGAATGGGATGGGGAATTGAGGTAGCAGGTGGCTTCAACACCAAATTTATCACCACAGCAATCCTAGCCTCATTCATGTTTTCCTACCATTCTTTCCAAAACTGTTACATGGTTTAGAGCAGAAACATTTTCCCCACTTTCCTAATTCTGTTGAAGGGTTAACGCAATTCCTCTTTCTGCAGATTCTGTCTGACCTGTTGATTGTCTTCAGTATCTTCTGTTTTTATTTCATATATCCAGCATCTGCAGTTTTTGATTGCAATATGGTTAGCGTAGCAGTTAGTGCAAGGGTGTTACAGCACTAGCAACCAGGGTTCGAATCTAGCACTCTCTGTAAGGAACTTGTAAGTTTTCCAGAGTTCTCCGGTTTCCTGCCATCCTCCAAAACATATGCAAGTTGTAGGTTAATTGGGCAGCACAGGATTCTGGGCTGGAAGGGCTTGTTAGTGTGCTGTATGTCTAAATTAAAAAAAATAAATAATTATTTACAATAGAAGCCAGAGGCTTGTCTGGGAGAGTATGGAAATGATCAGTTCTGGGGATAAGAGAATCAGGGAGGGATGATATATCAGGATGATATTTTGAAATGGTCATATTGTTCTGTGAAGGGTTAATTTAGGAGTCAGAGCTCCCTTAGTATTACATTTCAATTACTAATGTCTGATTCAGTCTCAGGCAGTAGCTAGAGGTGAGTGGAAAATTTGGCAGGGACTGATGAAAATGTCTTTTGTCTTACCAGTGCTTGGAGAAAGTTACTGTGCATCTGATGCTGAATGTCCAATATGCAATATTGCAAAATCAGTGACAGTGGGCAGGATGAGAGAACGTGAATAGCAGTGACAAGGGATTGGAAGACATTTGCTATGATGTCTCCTGGGAGCAATATGTGCATGAGAAAAAGGAGGGGATCAAGAGTTGCTGGCGTGGAAACAGGAACCGTAGAATTACTGGGAATAGAATCCAACACAAATATTTTCCTTTCTTCAAACAGAAAGAAATGAAAAGCAATTGGACTCATTTATGTTTATTTTTAAACTGTAAATCATGCAAGAGTTACCTACTTGGTAGTGTTCATCTCAATCTTCAGTGTGTTCCCCCTGCACACCCCTCTTCTTTATCATCCCCCCCCCCCCCCCCCCCACCATTACGACATTAGACCAAAAATCGGGAAAGGCACTGGTTACCGTCATTCACCTTCATGCAAGTTTCACATCCCTGGCATCTTTCCTGAACTGTGACAAAGCTATCAATGTGTGTGGCTTGTTTTAATTACTTAACTATGGAAACTGGATCAAAAGGTCATGGCCTACAACCTTGGCAATGCACTCACAATAAAATTCCTCCCTCCGCTGCTGCCGCCACCCCCCTCCCACTCCTACGCTGCCGAAAAAATCAGTGAGGTCCACCATTCAACCACTGATTCACTGTCTAGCATGTGTCGTGATTTTTTTTTGTGTTCGTTCCCCCTAACTTTAGCACCTGGCTACGCCTCCTGCTCTCACCCCATCCCTTGCTAATTTTACCTGTTCCCACTACTGCCCCTCTCGCTCCCCTCTAGTCCCATCCACCATCCTGAAGGGATGACCATGCAAACATTTTGTGTGCTGTTTGTTTATCAGTGGCAGTGACTGTGCAACAATATAGGTCAGGTTCTAATGTTTCCTGGAAGGAATTATGACAATAACAAATTCTTACAGCATACATGTGCCAATTTTACATGCACTTTCAAGTTTGACATTGTATAATCTATGGAGGAGAGGTCAACACAGTTGACTAGAGTGGAGGTTGATGGGAGATCTGACTGAAGATTATAAAATAAGAGACATAGATAGAGTAAACAATAAGAATCTTGTTCCCCAGGGTAACAACATCAAATGCTAGTGAACAGATATTTAAGGCGAGGGAGGAACATTTAAAAGGAGACAAGTAAAAAACAGACCGAGACAGATATATAGGTATTCAGGAGGGAGCATCATAGATCACGTGCAGGCAAAGATTAATTTAATGTAGTGTTCAACAGAGACAGGTCAAAATACATGCTACATTTAATGCAACAAAAAGAAGGCCGAAAGATGAATCTTTAGAGACTTCAGGAATAAAAAATCTTCAATACCAATTTAGTACTTGGTTTTGAAGGGCAGTTACTTTTATAATGAAGGGATCTGAACTGGTTTTGAATTTGTCCATAAATATAGCCTTGAATTTGCATACAAGGCATCCAGCTGCTTTGCTTTCATTCTCATTTCTGGGAGTTTATCAATACTGTATATGGAACTGATACAAGGTCCTTACAATATTACCACACTCTTGCAACCCAGTAGCAAGTCATTTGTTCATAGCCCATTAATCACGGCATTTAGAGGGCGATTCTTCCATGATAATAAGGTGTGTTATGCAGATGAACTACTGCAGGCAAGAGAATTAAAAACAGATGGACCTCTATTTATGACAAGGGTTTAAAACAGCTGGCCAATATTTCAAGTACAAATTGATGGAACAACGACAGTGATGTCGCATTTGAAGCTTGACAATTATGTGTCAGCACTGCGGCATCTTCAAATGCATGCACGTAACATTCAGTGAACTTCCCGCTCACTGATGAGGCTAAAATTAACCTGTCTTGGAGATCTGGTTGACAGTTTCCTTTGCATCTTTTCTTACTTAGTTTTGTAAATTTTTCACCTGTAGTTCATTCCAATTGCAGCAACTTGCTCCACATTGTATTTGGGTACTTGAGGAGGGATGGTGCAGAGCCAAGCTAATTGCAAATTTAAAGCACAGTAAAAGACCATTTCGAGCCCATGCTGCCCAATTACATAACCATCCTTCTGTATGTTTTGAACATTTAGAGGAAACTGGAGCCCCCGGGGAAATCCTACGTAGACCTGGAGAGAATATACCGCACAGGACTTAGAACCCAGTCTTGCTCGCTGGCACTGTAACAGCAATGCGCTAACCGTTATGCCAACTGTGCTGTTTTATTGAAACTAGTGTAACTATTGAGTCAGGGCAGTCCTTATGGGATAACATTCCTATGTATTAGGGGCAAGAACTTTGCCCCCTCAGTTATATTGCAATATTTAATTTCCAACTTCTTATGAATAATGCAAGAGCTCACTTTCTCCCAACATTGCTAACCTTCCAGCAGGTTTCTGTAATTCTTAAAGAACTGGTTGATGTTGCAAATCATTTTGGAATAAAATAGTGTTGGTTACCTTTTTGTTTCAACACCTCAATTGGATAACAATGGACAAAAATGATGTTGCTTCCTGAATACTTTTGTATGCATTTTGTTGATTTTTGAACTGCTGATCATGAACAACCACCTTAAAGTTACCCTATTTTTTTTTAAGATTATAACCTATTTTTGTGATTTCTTATTCTATTTTAAGTCTGCTTCAAGCATACAAAACCATGGGTCTCTGAAGAAAATTATAGACAACTTATTAATAAAAAACTTGAATATAATACATTACAAACAGAGAATGGAAAAAATGACAAAAAGAACTAAGCAGAAGTGTTAAGAGTTGGGTGAAAGAGCTCATAAGGAACTTTCTTGGCAGTTGAAAGCAGAATAGGTTTCAAGAACATTCAATGTGATAAAAACATATGAATAGGATTAGTTACAGACCTCAAGAAATTAATGAGGTTTTTAGACAATTTTATTCTAAATTATATCAATCAAAATCTCAAGGAGTTGTTAATAAAGTAGAAGAATTTTTAGCACAATTAAGGCTTCCAATGTTAGTTTTGGAAGAACAGGTAGAACTGAATTTCCCTTTTACTCAGGAGGAGGTGAGGGAAGCATTGAATTCATTGCAAAATAATAAATCTCCAGGAGAAGATGGTTTCCCTCCTTAATTTAAATATTTGTTGATCTCTTTATTTATGGAGGTATTGGATCAGGCGTCAGAAGCACATACTCTCCCAGAATCATTCTCAATGGCAATTATTACTATGATGCCAAAAGAAAGACAGGGCTCCGATAAAACCATCATCATATAGATCTATTTGATGATTAAATTCCGATTATAAGATTATTGCTAAAGTGTTGGCAAATACGCTGGCAAAATTTTTGCCAAAATTGATAAACTTGGACCAAACAGGCTTTAAAACAATCGGTTGATAATATAAGCATGTTGCTTAGTATAACTCATTAGGCACAAAAGAGAGGTGATTTGAGAGTTGCTGTGGCATTAGAAGCAGAAAGTGTTTGATCAACTGGAATGGGATTTTTTTTTTTATTTAAAGTTTTGAAAAGATTTGGACGAGGTTAAATTTTTACATATTGAATGAAGACAGTTTGCAATGAGCCTGAAGTCAAAGTAATGACTAATGGACACATTTCTACATCCTTCCCATTGACAAGATCTAGTAGACAAGGATTTCTGTTATTGCCAGCTCTATTCATTTTAGCTATAGTACCAGTTGCAGAAGTAATCTGACAAGACCCAGACATTAAGAGATTTAGTTCAACAAGGAGTAATACAAGATTAATTTATTTGCTGATGATATATTGATATATTTGAGTGAACCAGAAACTTTGTTACAGACATTGTACTCTAAACTAGAAGTCTATGGGATAAGAAAACTTAGGAAAACATATAGATAATAACAAAAATATACAAAATAAATTATTTACCTTTACTTAAAAAGATCTGAATAGATGGATGACCCTACCTATAACTTTAGTGAGAAGAGTTAATTGTATTAAAATGAATATATTTCCAAGTGTACAATATCTCTTTCAAACACTGCACATAACATTACCTCAGAGGTTCTTTCAGGACTTGAATAAATGTCAGAAAATGTCTTTGTAAGGGTAAGATGTCGAGGATCTCCATAGAAAACTTAACATGGAAATATGAACTGGGAGGTTTACAACTCCCTAATTTTCAAAATTACTACTGAGCAGCTCAGATGAGATTTTTTACTTTCTTTTTTGAGGAAAAAGATAAAACTGCTTGGGTGAAATAGAATTGGATAAAGCAGGAGAGAGAATAGCAAAGAATTTTATATGGGATGTGAAATTAGTAATTGGTGAGAAGGAAACACCTTGCTAAAACACAATCAATGCTTGGTATAAAATAAATAGTGATGGTAGAACAAGGTTGGTGGTAATCTCCCCAAACTCCTTTGACTCATAACAGACTTATAACCTGTATAATGGATAACTAAATTTTTGAAATTTGGTCTTGTAAAGGGGTCAGATACATTGAAGATTGTTATGAGCAGGGACAAAGGATGTAATTTGAACAATTGAAAAAATAAGTATGGAATTCTTGACAACATAATCTTCTGCTATTTTCAAATAAGAGTATATCTAAGGGACAAACTGGGTGCAATAATGTTTTTACCAAACTGTAGTGATGTGGAAATACTGGTTTGAAAGGGAAATACACAGAAATTTACTTCAGCAATGTATCACTTACTTCAAATGGGAACCCTCAAATAGGGGGGTCAAGTTCAGAGAGATATGGGAATCAGATGTAAATGTAAGAATTGATGAACAAATATGGTCTGAATTACATCGGGATAATGTGACTAATATGATCAATGTAAGATGTAGATTAGCACAACATTTTTTTTTCATCAATTATATCTCACACCACAGAAACTAAATAAATTAAAATCAGACCAATGTTTTAGATGTGATTAGGAGGTAGGAACCTTTCTGCATTCAACTTGGTCATGTTCCAGAGTGAGTCCTTTTGGGTTGATCTCAGAAATTTCTTAGAGCAGATTACAGGAATTCAATTTCCACAAAACCCAGAATGATTTTTACTAGGGAATATTACAGGGATAAGACCTGCGTTGGCAGTAGCCAGAAAATGTATAGCAGCTATTGGAACTTTGATTCCCATCTAGGTATGGCATGCTGGAATGCAGAAATGCCTATAACTTAAGAAATAAGTACGACATATTTTTTACAAGTTTGGCACATATATTTACAAATCTCAGGTGTAAATCTTTAGTTGTGTTCTTCCTAGTTCTTGAGACCTGCATCGATCCTCTCCAAAGGAAAATTTAAATAGAATATGAACTTATGATCCGTGGACTGTGTGGCACTTTTCAGCAGTCAATTCTGCTTTTTCTTTTTTATTATCTTTTTCTTAATTTTCTATATCTACATCTTTTTTCTTTCAGATCTTTCTTGGGTGGGTGGGGGTTGGAGGGAATGGTTTATTCCCATCATGGAGTAAATGCCAGAATTAATTTTGTACTTGTACTCTAACTTTGTAGGTCAAAAATTTAAATAAAATATATAAAAAAAGCATATAGAACCATGAAGTGCAACATTGCATTCTTCCCCACTGATCTTGGTACAGTCAGTGACGAACGCGGTGAAAGGTTTCACGAGGACATTGTGACCATGGAAAAGCTGTATCAGTGCAAGTGGAATCCATCAATTCTGGCTGACTATTGTTGGACACTGACATGAGAGGCATCAGATGCTGAGTACAAATGAAAATCAGCAACAAAACATTTTAAGGACAGTTGAACTAACGCAATATGTCAGCATTGTTACGCAATTAAACATTATAAATTCAATTAAGCTAATTTACTGTTTCCTATGCGATACAGCAAATCTGAAATTATCTTTGTGTTTAGCTTGAAGTGGTGGATCATGATCCCCAATTTTTTTTTCAAGTAGAAAACTCTTGAAAGAAATTTGTTGTCCAGTGTAATTGGGATGAGAGGTTGATTGAAGCTCCCACTCAGTAAGAATACTTTCCTTTCGATTGTTTGCAGGATGTTGGAAGTATTGAGCCACCAGTTGTGGGGGCTGGCAAGGAAACCATAGTATACACCTGGAGGCTGCAAATTATCTCCATCTCAAGTTACAGGTTTCAGTCAGCAGTCTATGTTTTATTTTTAAACTGATGCCATCAAATTATGGCGAAGTGGACAAACCATCCATTTGTATAACATATACATCAGAGTACTCGCTGGTGGAATCATTCTAGGAGCTGTACGTGATGGCGGTAGAGGACCCATGATTCGGAGCTGAACAGGAGTGTGGGAATGACAATGGATCTGTATACGCTAATATTTGTGAGGTTTTTCAGTTGGTTGTTTTTCCAGACACTTGTGTAGTCTTCCAAAGGCGCTATTTGCCTTGGCAAGCCTGTTGTCTATCTCGTTGTCGATCCTTGCATCCGATGAAATGGTGCAGCCAAGATAGGTAAACTGGTTGACCGTTTTGAGTTTTGTGTGCCCGATGGAGATGTTGGGGGGCTGGTAGTCATGGTGGGGAGCTGGCTGATGGAGGACCTCAGTTTTCTTCAGGCTGACTTCCAGGCCAAATATTTTGGCAGTTTCCGCAAAACAGGACGTCAAGCGCTGAAGAGCTGGCTCTGAATGGGAAACTAAAGCGGCATCGTCTGCAAAGAGTAGTTCACGGAGAAGTTGGTCTTGTGTCTTGGTGTGAGCTTGCAGGCGCCTCAGATTGAAGCGGTACCAGATGTAAACAGCGTCTTCATTGTTGAGGTCGTTCATGGCTTGTTTCAGCATCATGCTGAAGAAGATTGAAAAGAGGGTTGGTGCGAGAACGCAGCCTTGCTTCATGCCATTGTTAATGGAGAAGGGTTCAGAGAGCTCATTGCTGTATCTGACCCGACCTTGTCTCCGCTCCATCCTCAACATTCATTCATTGGAGCGACTTTATCACCAACATGAAGTACTCGAGATGGCAGAGGCCGACAGCATCGAATCCACGCTGCTGAAGATCCAACTGCGCTGGGTAGGTCACGTCTCCAGAATGGAGGACCATTGCCTTCCCAAGATCGTGTTATATGGCGAGCTCTCCACTGGCCACTGTGACAGAGGTGCACCAAAGAAGAGGTACAAGGACTGCCTAAAGAAATCTCTTGGTGCCTGCCACATTGACCACTGCCAGTGGGCTGATATCGCCTCAAACCGTGCATCTTGGCGCCTCACAGTTCGGCCTTGGAAGAAGACTGCAGAGCCCACCTCACTGACAAAAGACAAAGGAGGAAAAACCCAACATCCAACCCCAAACAACCAATTTTCCATTGCAACCGCTGCAACCATGCCTGCCTGTCCCGCATCGGACTTGTCAGCCACAAACGAGCCTGCAGCTGACGTGGACATTACCCCTCCGTAAATCTTCATCCGCAAAGCCAAGCCAAAGAAGAAAAAAGAAACATCAGAGTACTAGATTCATGAAGTAAGGGCAGAAGTGGGCCCTTCAGTCCATCTTGTAGATGCCTACCAAACTAATCATTTTTGTCTGTATTCAGCCCAGATCTCTTTGCACCATTCCTATACATGCGCTGAGTAAATAGTTTTTGAACATAACAATTGTCCCTATTTGTAGCACTTTCTCTGGCAGTTTGTTCCAGATACCCACCATCCCATGTGTGAATATGACGCCCCTCTGATCCATTTTAAATCTTCCCCTCTCATCCAGGTTCCGTAATTTTAGATCTCTCTACTCTGGAGAAAAAAGCTAAAAGAAAAACATAATATATCCTATCTATGCTTCATTTCATCAGCCTCTATTTATGTACCTCCATAGCCTCCCACATCCCAGCCTCTCCACGAGCCCAGAGAGGTCCCAGCCTCTCCACGAGCCCAGAGAGGTCCCAGCCTCTCCACTTGCCGAGGTCCCAGCCTCTCCACTTGCCGAGGTCCCAGCCTCTCCACTTGCCGAGGTCCCAGCCTCTCCACTTGCCGAGGTCCCAGCCTCTCCACTTGCCGAGGTCCCAGCCTCTCCACTTGCCGAGGTCCCAGCCTCTCCACTTGCCGAGGTCCCAGCCTCTCCACTTGCCGAGGTCCCAGCCTCTCCACTTGCCGAGGTCCCAGCCTCTCCACTTGCCGAGGTCCCAGCCTCTCCACTTGCCGAGGTCCCAGCCTCTCCACTTGCCGAGGTCCCAGCCTCTCCACAAGCCGAGGTCCCAGCCTCTCCACAAGCCGAGGTCCCAGCCTCTCCACAAGCCGAGGTCCCAGCCTCTCCACAAGCCGAGGTCCCAGCCTCTCCACAAGCCGAGGTCCCAGCCTCTCCACAAGCCGAGGTCCCAGCCTCTCCACAAGCCGAGGTCCCAGCCTCTCCACAAGCCGAGGTCCCAGCCTCTCCACAAGCCGAGGTCCCAGCCTCTCCACAAGCCGAGGTCCCAGCCTCTCCACAAGCCGAGGTCCCAGCCTCTCCACAAGCCGAGGTCCCAGCCTCTCCACAAGCCGAGGTCCCAGCCTCTCCACAAGCCGAGGTCCCAGCCTCTCCACAAGCCGAGGTCCCAGCCTCTCCACAAGCCGAGGTCCCAGCCTCTCCACAAGCCGAGGTCCCAGCCTCTCCACAAGCCGAGGTCCCAGCCTCTCCACAAGCCGAGGTCCCAGCCTCTCCACAAGCCGAGGTCCCAGCCTCTCCACAAGCCGAGGTCCCAGCCTCTCCACAAGCCGAGGTCCCAGCCTCTCCACAAGCCGAGGTCCCAGCCTCTCCACAAGCCGAGGTCCCAGCCTCTCCACAAGCCGAGGTCCCAGCCTCTCCACAAGCCGAGGTCCCAGCCTCTCCACAAGCCGAGGTCCCAGCCTCTCCACAAGCCGAGGTCCCAGCCTCTCCACAAGCCGAGGTCCCAGCCTCTCCACGCCCAGAGAAGTCCCAGCCTCTCCACGAGCCCAGAGAAGTCCCAGCCTCTCCACGAGCCCAGAGAAGTTCCAGCCTCTCCACGAGCCCAGAGAAGTCCCAGCCTCTCCACGAGCCCAGAGAAGTCCCAGCCTCTCCACGAGCCCAGAGAAGTCCCAGCCTCTCCACGAGCCCAGAGAAGTCCCAGCCTCTCCACGCCCAGAGAAGTCCCAGCCTCTCCACGAGCCCAGAGAAGTCCCAGCCTCTCCACGAGCCCAGAGAAGTCCCAGCCTCTCCACGAGCCCAGAGAAGTCCCAGCCTCTCCACGAGCCCAGAGAAGTCCCAGCCTCTCCACGAGCCCAGAGAAGTCCCAGCCTCTCCACGAGCCCAGAGAAGTCCCAGCCTCTCCACGAGCCCAGAGAAGTCCCAGCCTCTCCACGAGCCCAGAGATGTCCCAGCCTCTCCACGAGCCCAGAGAAGTCCCAGCCTCTCCACGAGCCCAGAGTAGTCCCAGCCTCTCCACGAGCCCAGAGGTCCCAGCCTCTCCACGAGCCCAGAGGTCCCAGCCTCTCCACGAGCCCAGAGAAGTCCCAGCCTCTCCACGAGCCCAGAGAAGTCCCAGCCTCTCCACGAGCCCAGAGAAGTCCCAGCCTCTCCACGAGCCCAGAGGTCCCAGCCTCTCCACGAGCCCAGAGAAGTCCCAGCCTCTCCACGAGCCCAGAGAAGTCCCAGCCTCTCCACGAGCCCAGAGAAGTCCCAGCCTCTCCACGAGCCCAGAGAAGTCCCAGCCTCTCCACGAGCCCAGAGAAGTCCCAGCCTCTCCACGAGCCCAGAGAAGTCCCAGCCTCTCCACGAGCCCAGAGAAGTCCCAGCCTCTCCACGAGCCCAGAGAAGTCCCAGCCTCTCCACGAGCCCAGAGAAATCCCAGCCTCTCCACGAGCCCAGAGAAGTCCCAGCCACTCCACGAGCCCAGAGGTCCCAGCCTCTCCACGAGCCCAGAGAAGTCCCAGCCTCTCCATGAGCCCAGAGAAGTCCCAGCCTCTCCACGAGCCCAGAGAAGTCCCAGTCTCTCCACGAGCCCAGAGAAGTCCCAGCCTCTCCACGAGCCCAGAGAAGTCCCAGCCTCTCCACGAGCCCAGAGAAGTCCGAGCCTCTCCACGAGCCCAGAGAAGTTCCAGCCTCTCCACGAGCCCAGAGAAGTCCCAGCCTCTCCACGAGCCCAGAGAAGTCCCAGCCTCTCCACGAGCCCAGAGGTCCCAGCCTCTCCACGAGCCCAGAGAAGTCCCAGCCTCTCCACGAGCCCAGAGAAGTCCCAGCCTCTCCACGAGCCCAGAGAAGTCCCAGCCTCTCCACGAGCCCAGAGAAGTCCCAGCCTCTCCACGAGCCCAGAGAAGTCCCAGCCTCTCCACGAGCCCAGAGAAGTCCCAGCCTCTCCACGAGCCCAGAGAAGTCCCAGCCTCTCCACGAGCCCAGAGAAGTCCCAGCCTCTCCACGAGCCCAGAGAAGTCCCAGCCTCTCCACGAGCCCAGAGAAGTCCCAGCCTCTCCACGAGCCCAGAGAAGTCCCAGCTTCTCCACGAGCCCAGAGAAGTCCCAGCCTCTCCACGAGCCCAGAGAAGTCCCAGCCTCTCCACGAGCCCAGAGAAGTCCCAGCCTCTCCACGAGCCCAGAGAAGTCCCAGCCTCTCCACGAGCCCAGAGAAGTCCCAGCCTCTCCACGAGCCCAGAGAAGTCCCAGCCTCTCCACGAGCCCAGAGAAGTCCCAGCCTCTCCACGAGCCCAGAGAAGTCCCAGCCTCTCCACGAGCCCAGAGAAGTCCCAGCCTCTCCACGAGCCCAGAGAAGTCCCAGCCTCTCCACGAGCCCAGAGAAGTCCCAGCCTCTCCACGAGCCCAGAGAAGTCCCAGCCTCTCCACGAGCCCAGAGATGTCCCAGCCTCTCCACGAGCCCAGAGGTCCCAGCCTCTCCACAATCCCAGAGAAATCCCAGCCTCTCCACATGCTCAGAGAAGTCCCAGCCTCTCCACAAGCCCAGAGAAGTCCCAGCCTCTCCACAAGCCCAGAGAAGTCCCTGCCTCTCCACATCCCAGAGAAGTCCCAGCCTCTCCACGTCCAGAGAAGTCCCAGCCTCTCCATGCCCAGAGAAGTCCCAGCCTCTCCATGCCCAGAGAAGTCCCAGCCTCTCCACGCCCAGAGAAGTCCCAGCCTCTCCACAAGCCCAGAGAAGTCCCAGCCTCTCCACAAGCCCAGAGAAGTCCCAGCCTCTCCACGTCCAGATAAGTCTCAGCCTTTCCACGTCCAGATAAGTCTCAGCCTTTCCACGTCCAGATAAGTCTCAGCCTCTCCACATCCAGATAAGTCCCAGCTTCTCCATTAGTCCATATGAAATAGGAGCAGAAATAGGCCATTCAGCCCATTGAGTATGTTCTGCCAATCCATCAGCAGTTGATCCATTGCCCACTCAGCCCCACTCTCTTGCTTTTTCCCTCAAACTTTGATGCCCTGACATCAAACTCTGCTGCTTGGTCTTGACAAATCTCCCTCCATACCCTTCATCTTCATGTGCCTCCAGAAGCTACTACTGTATCCAATTCCATCACTCATTCTGGAACCCCATTCCAAGCACCTGCCATCAAAATATTGCCCCGCAGATCTTTCTCTTGTACTTCGCCACACCCCCACCCCCCACTCCTTCACTTTGATCACATTTTCTAGGTCAGCCATTCTCAACCCTTTTTGAGTATGATCCCCTTAGGACTCTACTCAAAGCTTCTGGATCCCCTTCCCTGTGAAGGGACCATTTTTTTTCCATATTTTTCTCCTGTCGACTTCATGAAAAACAAAAATAATTTGTTTTGCGAAGTGAAAAGAAAACAAGGGTTTGACACATGCTGTGGCCCCCAGAGGGGCCTTAACACCTACCCCCACCACCACCACCAGTTAAGAATGGCTACTCTAGAGCATGATGCTTTTGTCCTGCGGTAAGGATACTGACTGTCTATCCTATCAATGCCCCTCATAACCTCTAATGGACTCCCCTCAGCCTCCAAAGAAAACTATTTAAATTTGTTTACCAAATTTAATTTACCAAATTCTCATTTTTTAAGATATTTGAAAATTAGAGACTTTCAAACCTTTCCCAGGATCATGTTATAAATTTGATAGAAACCATTTACAATCTACAACCTTCTCAGAAAATGTTGTATGTGATGTTTTGTTGAAATCAAGACAAACATCATCGGACTTTAAAAAATTAAAAAGGCATGAGAACATAACCTCCATATTTCAATTTCTGAAGACTCTTGGAATTCCATTTTTTAAGTTGATTAATACATCATCTCTATGTGTCCATTGTTCACTACTACAACTTAAAGTTGTGCATAGATCCTATATGTTAAAAGTTAAATTAGCTTGTATTTATCCAAATATCAGCTCTCTTTGTGACAGATGTCAGAACGATGACAGTTCACTAATTCATATGTTCTGGTCTTGTCTGACCCTAGTCAAATATTGCGAAGAGGTTTCCATACTACATCAATAATTATTAATGCAAACTTAATACCAGATCCATTAATATCCTTGTTTTGGGATGGGTGAACAAAAGGTAGTGAAATTGTTTTCATTTCAATGCCATCGCTGCTCTTACTGCGAGATGGGTAATTTTGATCAGATGGATAGTTGCTGCCCCATCCCCTCAGAATCAATGGCTACATGAGATGACATAATATTTAATTTTGGAGAAAATAAGATGTTCAAGTATTTTAAATTTAAAATGTTCTAATCTTTGGGGCTCCTTTTTTGAATTATTTTCATAACATTTAATGGGAATAATAATTATGTAACTTGTTTTTCCAGTGGATTTGCATTTCTTCTTATTTTTACTAGTAGTGTACTTTATTTTACCATGCAACTTTGGAATGGTTTTGGATTTGGATTATATTTAATCATATTATAAAAAATGTTTCTCATTTTTTTTCCAATATATCCCTGAAACAATAATGTTGCACAAGGTTAAAAAAATTATGTTAACGAGTTTGCTTTCTTTGTTCTAGCTTTATCAGTATTATGCTTCAAACTTTTTTCCATATTATATAAAAACTGAATGAAAATATTGAAAAAGACATTTATTCAATCTCTCCTCGCAAGTCATACCCTCTAAAGCAGGCCACATCCTGATAAACTTTCTTCCTGTAATGCGGCAACCAGAATTGCACACAATTGTTGATCTTTCCTTAGTTGCTAGTTTGACTTTAATACACTGTACTTCTGAATTCTCTTGAAATTCACCTGATCTTCCAAACCCATCTCATACCCCTTCATATTTCCTTCTAAATGAAGGACTGCTCAAAGGATTCACTCTATTTGAACTGCTTACAACTGACACATGCTGGAAGTAAAACACATACCGCAGTTGAAGTTAAAAAAACAGTCTGGAGAAATTCAGTAGGTCAAGCAGTCTCCTTTATATAGCAAAGGTAAAAAAAAAATGTCTCTTACTACAAACTGACGCATGCTTCCATTTTTCTTGACCAGATCAACAATAGCTCTGACCCTCCAAGGTTTCTTCATCTCTCCATCCTTGCCCATCTCTCTAAAGGGAAGATCTTACCCTGAATCTCTCCCATCTTTCTTTCAGAACTTGCTATTTATCAGACATCTGTGAGAAGCTGCTTTTTATGTTTGCAAGATCCTGTTCAGTTCCAACAATATTTGCCTTGCTCCACTTTTAATTTATGGACCAGGCAGTTCTTTTTCCATAAACACTGGAAAATTAATAGGGTTTTGGTCACTGGTCCCAAAGAGCTCTTCTACCCCAGTCTCTTGCCCTGCCACATTTCCCAAGAGTAGGTCCAATGTTACCACCCCCTCGAGTCAGACCAAGATATTATCTGAGAAAATTCTCTTGGATGCATTAAATAAATTCCACCCCATCCCAATAAATGAGGAAAGCTGAAAGTAACTGACTATTACAATATTACTATTCCCACAGCTCCCTGTGATGTCCCTACACTGTTGCTCCTCTAATTCCTGTTGACTACTGGGGAGCTTATACTATGACCCAAAGTATCATCCCCTTATTTCTAAGATCCATCCATATTGCTTCATTGGAGTCCCCAATATTCTCTTATCTTTACTGTGATACCATAGACTAAAAATGAATGCCCCACCTCTGACCTTCACCCCTAGTTTGCTGGTCCCATCTGTACCTTGGAACATTGAGATATCAGCCCTGCTAATCTCTCAGCTAAGTTTCCATTCTGGCTATAATATCCCAGTCCCATGTACCCAATCATGGCCAGAGTTTAACCTCTTTGCCTGTCAGACTTCTTGCATTAGGGCAGCACGGTTAGTGCCATGCTATTACAGCACCAGTGACTCAGGTTCGAATCTGGCGCAGTCTGTAAGGGGTTTGTATGTTCTCCTCACATCTGCATAAATTTCCTCTGGACGCTCCGGTTTCCTCCCACCCTTAAAAACTTACAGCATGGGGGGAGTTGTCAGTTAATTGGGGTATTTGTGCTGGAAGGGCTTATTACTGTGATGTATCGCTAAATTTAAAATTAAAAAATTAATCAAATCTCTCAGAATCTCCTCATTGACTTGCCTGTCCAGGCTACCAAGCTTTCTCACTTTAATATCCAAGTTAACCTTAGCTTGCTGTACTGATGCTTTGGGCCCAACATCCTTACCAGACAATTTTAAATCCTTGAGTCACACTTGCAAATCATCCCACCAGGACATTGGTGCCCTTCCAGTTCAGGGGGAGGAGGGAGGGAGGAGAACCAAAACTGGGCAAGTCAATGTTAATGCCATCTGGTTGAAGTGCCCAGACATATTAGGTGTGGTGTATGATGCCTTAGACAGATATATCAATGTAGGGATGGGCGGGGAATTAAAATAGTCAGTCACTAGGAGATCCCATTATTGCAGCAGACAGAGTGAAAGTGGTAGGGGTTTACTTTTCAACTTCCATTTTTAAATTAGACTTTCCACTTCAGTTGGTTTGTCAGCTACTTTTATTTGATCTTTTATAAATTTTAATATTATTCTTCCTTCATAGCGATTTCTAGAAATGTCTGTCTCCCTTCATTCAGCCCATTTATTCCTGGAGCAGTTTATACTTGTTCATGTTAAGACTTGTCATGTTTAGACTTTCCCATTTGAGTACCTGTGTAAGAAACTGTCTATACTCATGTGGTCATGCCAACAATCCTCCCACTAATGGCCATAATTAGTGGATAGGAGCATACCCTTACTGGATTGTGGGCTTGTATCAGTTAACAATATTGCAAGTCTTTGATTCTATACTGTGCACATTGATGATGCAGCATAAATTATAAAGAACTTTCAAAAAATAAATTTAAGCTTCATCTTAAATGAAATAAAAATAAATATCAGTGGTGCACATGCTGGTTCAATGCCATAACTGAACACCACTGCATTCCCCACAGTTTGATCATCAAGATAAAAAGATTTGTTCTTTGTACTCATGATCTGGCCTTTCCAAAGTCTCAGTTAGGAAAAACTCTTGCTGTGACTCATCCTGAAAGCAGTTAAATACTGGATTTAATTGACTGAAGGTAACACATTGACCCATTTTTAAAACCATTTTCAGATTTGGAGGCAAGACTGAAATTACCCAGGCTGAGTACATTCTTAAAAATAAAACATAAGAACACAATGTGGTGACCCACTTACCAGCAAGCAAACTAGCTTCCAAAATGGTGGATATGCTATGGAAAAGGTAAGAAATTGACCTGCAGCCAACACAGGTTTTTATCTGGGCTGATGACATCACTTCCTGTCCATGTGACAGAAGCAGTGATGTATATAAGCCCAGCATGCAAGCCTGGAGGTGTTAGTCTTGCACCAGACTCTACATTAACTGGCCTCTGTGTGCATTAACTTGGCAATGTATAGACTGAAGTCCATAGTAGCTTAGCATAGAATACTTTGATGTATTGGTGATTCTAATGGTCTATAAATGATATTTGGACATCACCATGGAAAATTTTTCTTCAATGCATTCTGTGAAACTGCTAATGTTCTGGACTTAATAGTCATTTGCATTGTTTGACCAAGCAGAAACCCAATTCTAGTTGAGGCAGAGAACCTCTGATTCCATGTGGAAATACCATATAGTTAGTGTCATAGATCAAGACATGGTATGCTGAGTTTCTAGTTTTCTGCAGCAGCCTTTAGAGAAGGGCAAGTATATGGTGCTCAAGAGTCTGCTCATCCATACCTTTGTCCTGATGATGTGAGTGAGTAGCCAGCTTATTTCACTAGGAAGGCTTGGGAGATGGGACTGCTTCAGTGCTCATGCATGAAATGCTGGTACTATTGAAAGGATATAGGCTCAGCCTCCTGTTTGAGCAGACTTTCTTGGAACAGTTGCCAGAAGATATCCATGGGTTGCTGGTTGATGAGGATTTCAGTAACTCGTGGAGAATTGTGGGCTATGCAAGAAAAAATGACATCTGTAAGATGGGTCACCATATCTTGTTCACAGTAGCAGGACTGTGCAACTCTAGCACTAGTCTGGCAGCAGAGTTGATCAAATATGTTGACTGGTTGCTAGTTTGCCAGGAGGCGACTGGATGAAGCTAGCAAGCCATTGTTATTTTTACCATCAATGATGGGGTGCAGAAGCTTGTGCGAAACAGTGGGACCAGCTGTTGCTAATAGCTGCAGTGGCTGGCCATTGAGACAGTCTTTTACATGTCTGGGATAGACATTCTGGCTGGCATTTCTTGGTACAGGGGCTGAGATCAGTGTGTTTCTCTCTTTGGGGGTGTGACATCATGTAACAGAAAACCTGGGCTAACATTGAAAACTGCAAACTGCAGTACTATCCAGACATTTGACATCTGTAGGATCCTGCTTCAGTTTGGGGATACTAAGTTCACATTGGCTGCAGTCGCACAACTGCTATTGGGAGATGATTTTTTGTTTCAGAGCACATGGCCTGCTGGTTGATCTAAAGGGCCATTGCAGCATACCTGAGCTGGCAGGCTCCCTCCAGATAAACTTTGTCTGGCCAAAGAAGAATTTGAAAGGATAGAGGACATAGGTATTGTACAATGGTCTGATAGCTCCTGGGCCTCCTACTCCACATGGTACCCAAGGCCACAGGTGGATGGAGACCCTGCGATGATTGCCACAGGTCGAACAAGATTACTGCACAGGATTGCTACCTGGTACCGCGTTTACAGGACTTTGCGACCAACCTGCAGGGAGTCCGTATCTTTTCCAAGGTGGACCTGAGTCCAGGGATATCATCAGATCTCAATCTACTCAGATGACATTTTAAAACAGTTATTATTACATTCTTTGACCTTTTTGAATTTAGAAGGATATCTTTTGGGCTCAAGAATGCTGTGCATACTTTCCAACATTTAATGGACAGAGTGGGACGTGATCTAGATTTTACCTTCATATTCCTAGATATATTTATTGCCAGCTGCAGTTTTCAGCAACATCTGTCCCACCTGCACAAGCTTTTCACTCGTTTGAATGAGTTTGGGCTGACCATTGACTTTCTGGGCCATAGAATTGACAAACAAACACTGAGCAAAGCCACTGTGGGCAAAGGTCAAGGCAATCTGGGCATTTGCTAAGCCCAGCATGGGTAAAAGCCTCCAGAAGTCCAATGAAACGGTGAACTTTTATTGCTTGTTTCTACCATCTACGACTTGCATTATGCTCCCCCTATTCGCCCTGGTGTCAGGCAAGGCAATGGATGTCAATTGGGACAAAGAATTGTCGGCAGCATTTGAGAAAGCCAAGGAAGCACTGGCTAATGCTGGCCACCCAAGAAAGGATGTCCTGACAGCCCTGACAGTGGATATGTCCAATACAGCAGTAGGAAAGATGCTTGTATCGTACATTGAAGGGTATTGGAAACTTTGGCTTTCTTTAGCAAGCACCTAAGACCATCTGATCTCGGGTAAAGTGCTTTTGATCAAGAATTTTTGGTATGGGGGACGTGGCAAGATGGCTTAAGGATCAGACGTGCCTTCCAGTCCTCTCCTGACTCTATCTTATTGTTTTGTCTAGAAATGCCCGTTAAAATTCTTTAAAATTTTAGATAATTTCAGTGCTGTTAATTTAACTTACGATGGTACAATTGGTGGAAAAGAGCAAAAAAAAACGACAACAGCTCATCAAAAAACTACATTTTCCAAAAGTTCAAGTTTTGGAGCCTACCTACAGGAAAGACACCAGGACTCAGCGTGAAATGGATCCCAGGAGAGAGGTACAGTGTTCAGATGTAGAGCTCTATGTTACATCGGTAGAGCCCCCTAAAGAGGGCGCCAAACAGCCTTTAGAACAAAGAGTTACTCAAAGGCATTTGTCAACTGTAGAGGTGGTGCTGCAAGCTGCATCTCTTGAGATAGAAAAACCTATACAACTTGAATACAACTTGAGAACTTAATACATTTTGGACTGGGGAAAACCCCGGCCAGCGTCCTCCAGTCATTGCTGGAGAGGCTGTGGCTGGGGTTTCCACACGCAGTCATACTACAAGGAAGGCAACCAGAATGAAGGAAGGAACAGAAGATCCTTTGGTTATGCAGAAGAAGCAGGAATTTGTTGAGCCAAAATCTCTTCCAATTGAAAAGATTTTTGTGAATTTTGAATCTAAATTATCTTATACAATGCAGGGATTATCCAAGATTATGACTGAACTTGGTACTAGGTTTAATACTCTGGTGAAAATACATTCTCAACAGATGGCTGAGTTTGGAGCTTTTAAGCTTGAAGTGAGAGATAAATTTAATTCGTGTGAAGAAGATATAGACGAAATACGGGATCAAGTTTTTGATGTGACCAAAATGGTCGAAGACTTACAAACTCAAAATAAAAATTTGGTGAAAAAGATTGATTATTTGGAAAACCAATCCAGACGGAACAATATAAAGATTATTGGTTTGTCGGAAGGTATGGAGGGACCAGACCCAAGAAATTTTTTTACTGAATGGATTCCGCAGGTGCTGGGTCAAGAACATTTCCCGGAAGGTATAATACTGGAACGTGCTCACAGAGCCTTGCGTAGAAGACCTATTTCAGGTCAAAGTCCAAGACCTGTTTTGGTTCATTGCTTGAATTATTACGATAGAGAAATAATTTTACGAGTGTCTATTAGAAATGCGCAACAGAGAAAATCACCCTTGATGATTCAAAATAATCGAGTTTTCTTCTATGCGGATTTGAGTCAAGAAGTTATGTTCCAACGACGGGAATTCAATCTTGCTAAAGAGTTGCTGTGGAAGAAAGGTTACAAGGCAACCTTTAGATATCCAGCTGTTTTGAAGGTTTTCCAAGATGGTTGCCAACCAAAGTTCTTTGATTCTCCAAAGGAAGCTATAGCATTTGCTCAAGAGCTGCCAATTACTCAGTTTCAACAGAGACATAGTTCACCGCAATCTCTAAGGAGACAAGAGATGGAAGAAAAGAGCCGTGCTCCAAGAAGGAATGGTTGTAATGGTGACTCGGCAGTTGGAGCTGATTAAGAGAAGAGTTGTCCTTTTTTTTTCTAATGTTTTTTTTAAAAAAGGGATATTAAATAATGATGATGTTAGTTTAAGATGAAGTGAGAGTTGGGGGAGAGAACTGGATAGGCACTATTTCCTGAAAGTCATCTGCTACGTGTGAGTTATCTCACACCCATTTTTTTTTGGGAGTTAACGCATTGCGCGGTTTAGACGGGAGGGGGTATTTTTAACCTCCTACCCGTTTTTTTTTTCCTTTTTTTTGTATTATTAGATTAAAGAGTGAAGGGTTTTTTTTTTGTTTAAATATAACAAAAAAGCATAAGAAAGTATTTGATTGTTTAAAAAACTAAAAATTGATGTGTTTTTTTTTGTAAAGTTTATTCAGTAGAAAAGGAATATCTGAAATTTAAATGTGAATGGGATGGATGTTTTTTTTAATATTTTTTCTTTAACTTTAAGGTGAAAGGAGTGGTAATTCTGGTGTATATTATTTTGCTATTTTAGTTATAGAACGAAGGGAATAATGGTGAAAGTTATAAATTGAATTGTACAATTCTTAATGAGGCTTGAATTTTGTTTGTGGTTTATGTTCCATTTGTTGAAAATATAGATTTCGTTGTAGATGTGTTTTTATTATTTGGATATCTGAATTTTAACGTAATGATTGGGGATATTTAAATGTGGTATTGGAGCTTTTATTGGATAACTATTCAAGAGTAAAAGGGAAAAATGGTGGATGAGTACTAAAATTGAATTGTACAATGCTTAATGAGGTTTGAATTTTGTTTTAAGATGGTGGTTTATGTGACTAATATGATGATAGATGTGAAGTTAGTTGATATTTGGTGAAGGTTTATCTCTATAGAGAAAGTTTTTTTTCATCTTTTTTTTCATGCTACAATTTTTTTTAAGAATTGATTATTGTTTAAGAATTTATGATAGATAATGTTACTTACTTTACTAATTTTTTATATTAAGTTTGAGTTAAATATATGTTTCATCTTAACTCCGTTTGTTAAATATATGCATTTAAGTTTGATTTAAATATGTTTTTCAAGTCTGATATCTTAGTATTAATTACTTTTCTTTTTGTTAGTATTTTAATCGGTTATGTTTTTGTTTTTTTTGTAAGTGGGGTTTTTTCTCACATATTATTAACTTTATTAATTCTTCACTTTTTATTTTGGGGGGAAAGGGGGGGTTGGACTAATTTGAGTTGGGTTATTAATGTGTAATAATTATTGGGGAGGGTATAGTTTATTTAGATTACTGATACTGTATTGTAATTTTATTATTTTATTCTTAATTTTTTTTAATGTAATCCTATATGTTATTCATGTTATAAAATCTTAAATAAAGTTTAAAAAAAAAAGAATTTTTGGTATGTAGTGAACTGGGAATTCACTACTGACTCCTCCCCTGACTCCGACCTCTGCATATCTGATATAAACCCTGGGCCCATGCCAAAACCCCAGTTCAGTCCACAGACCATGTGTGCCATTCTTATTGTTGAACTCTATGGTCTTGAGGGCTTTCAGTCGCACTACAATTTTTGTCAATAAAGAACGGGATGGAAGCGCAGTTGAAACTTGCGATGCTCCTCATTGACCCTCTGTCCTCGAGGCCCCGAAAGAGTTCACATACTGGCTGGAGTGCTTCCAAATGTATCTGTTGCCCACGCAAGAGATCTACTCAATGGATGAGCTCAAGAGGTCAGTGCTCCTCTATGGCATCGGACCTAAAGGATTCCTGACCATCAGGGACTGTAGGACTTAAGCAGCACCTGTTGAGAAGCTGAAGGCTTGCTACATGAAGCCTAAAAACATTGTCCGAGTGAGGCATCAACTCTCACAATGGAAGCAGCGGCCTGGTGAGTCCATTGAAGACTATGTCCTCATCCTACGAACACTCACAGGGAACTGCGGGTACGAGGATGGCACGGGCTGAGAATGGGAGGATGAGCAGATTCGGGACACTCACTGGGGTGCGGTCCAAATACATTTGGTAGCAATTGCTGGAGAAAGGCAGTGCGGCACTGCCTGACAATGTTCTACTGGCCAAGTTTCTGGAGATGGCCCAGCTGGGGGCTGACAATTTGGAAGTCTGCAGCACCCTTCATGAGAACCTGCGTCCCAGACCAACGTCACACGCTGTATTAACTCTGACGGCAGCCTCCTCGGGCACTAAGGGATGCTTCTTCTGCAGTTGGCAACAGCACCCAAGAACTCTATGTCCAGCTAAAGACTCCATCTGCTCTGGTTATGGTAAGAAGGGTGTAAGTCTGCAGGGTGAGGGGGAGTGCTGAGAGGTCTAACGTGTGCGCAACCTGGATGGGTAAACTGAGGTGAGCCTGAAACACAAAACTCCCAGCCTCCTGGTGCCAGTGTTGTATACCATTGGCCTTCCTACAGGACCAAGCAGTGCGAGCAGCGATGCGGGGAAAACCTGGCAACCATCCAGCTGCATTTTGAAACCTGCACTATCTTCACCTGACAAGGAGGGAGTGCAGCCGACTTGCTGCACCACGTGGTCTCCACCATCTTGTCAGTGTTCAAATTCTGCACAATCTACAATGGTGGAAGGAGGATGATCATCTAGCTGCACTACGTGGCCCTGTCATCTGGCCTGCATTAGGATCCAAATGGCGACCGACTCCAGTGAGGGTAATGATGGCATCTCCGGTGTCTTGGCAGTGATGGTGTTGGACCAGGAGATACCACATCAATTGAACAATTCCACGACAAAAGTGTGGGTTAATGGGCATAAACTGAAATGTTTAATTGACTCTGGCTCGACTGAGAGCTTCATACTTGCCAAGATAGTCCAAAATCACAATTTCAAAGTGCATCCTGCTAATTATCATATTTATTTAGCCTCCCAGATGCGGTCTGTAAATATTCAAGAACATTGTATGGTTCATTTATCTTTACAGGAAGATGAATTATGTAAGTTCAGAATGTATGTATTTAAGAATTTATGTGCCATGGTTATTTTTAAAAGCGACCCCAGAGTATTCTGGTCATCTCCCTCCCATTACAGTTTGGAATGGAAGGTCTCAAAATTCTGATGCCATTTGCTGTCTCTCCACACTGAATATAAATCCACCTCCTCCATTCCCCAATCTGAGCGCTAATTACAGACCAATTGCTACAAAAAGCAGATGCTACAGTGCAGAGGGCCGGGAATTCATCAAGGCTGAGACACAATGACTGCTTGATGAGAACATTATCGAGCACAGTACCAGCCCATGCAGAGCACAGGTGATTGTCGCAAAAGGGGAAGAAAAGTTCAGGCTAGTAATTGATTACAGCCAAACTATTAATTGCTTCACACTCCTGGATACATACCCCCCTTCTCGCATTTCGCATATGGTGAACAAAATTGCGCAGTACAAGGTCAATTCGACCATCGACTTTAAAGCTGCTTACCACCAGTTGCCAATCCTTTCTGAGGACTGTCCCTACACCACTTCTGAGGCTAATGGGAGACTCCATCAGTTCCAGAGGGCCCCATTTGGTATCACGAACGGGGTCTCAATCTTTCAGAGACAGATGGACTAAATGATAGATGAATTTAAATTGAAGGCCACCTTACCATTTGTGGTCATACTCTGGAGGACCATGATGCCAACCTCCAGAAATTTCTCTACTCATTTAAAGCTCGGAACCTCACTTACAACACCAGTAAGTGTGTGTTCAGGGCTAGATGCCTAGCTATCTTGGGCTACATGGTGGAGAATGGCATAATTGGCCCCATCCCCCAACAGGATGTGCCCCCTCTTGGAACTCCTGATCCCCGAGGACTATGAAGGCTTTGAGGAGGTGCTTGGGCTTCTTCTAATTACGCCCAATGAGTCCCTCAATATGCCGACAAGGTCCTTCCCCTCCTTAAAAACTATTTTTTTCCCATTGACAGCCGAAGCTCAAAATGCCTTCAGCTACATCAGGAGCCATGTTGTAAAGGCCACAGTAGACGAGAATGTACCTTTCCAGGTGGAAAGCAACGCTTCAGATGTAGCCCTGGCTGCAACCCTTAATCTGGTGGGTAAGCTGTTCATTTTTTTTTCCAGGCCCCTACAAGGCCACGAGCTTCGGAATCCATCAGTGGAGAAAGAGGCACAAGCCATTGTAGAGGCCATCAGGCACTGGAGGCACTACCTGCTGGGTAGGAAATTTACCCTCCTCACAGACCAGTAATTGGTGGCTTTCATGTTCAACAACACAAAATGAGACAAAATTAAAAATGACAAAATTTCTAGGTGGAGGATTGAAATCTCCACTACGAAATAGACTACTGATCTGGTTCCCTCAATGAGCCTCCAGATGTCCTGTCCAGAGGAAGCTGTGCCTTGACATACACTGGCCAGTTACAGTCACTGCACAATGAGCTCTGCCATCTAGGCATCACTTGCATGGCTCATTTTGTCAAGGCATGCAATTTACCCAACCCTATTGAGGATGTCATGGAAATAATCAGGTCATGCCAGGTCTGCACGGAGTGCAAGCTGCACTTCTACTGCCCCAGAAAGGCACACCTGATAAAGACATCCAGGCCCTTCAAAAGGCTCAGTGTCGATTTCAAGGGACCCCTCCCCTCCACGAACGGGAATGTGTACTTCTGACTGTCATTGATGAGTACTCTCATTTCCCATTTGCCATTCTCAGCTCAGACACATCCATGCGTCTATCACTAGGGCCCTAGACTCTATTTTTGCCATGTTCGGGTCTCCTAGCTATATCCATAGTGACTGGGGCTCATCATTTATGAGCGAAGAGCTACGCCAGTTTCTGCTGATGAGCGACATTGCATCCAGCAGGACCACTGGGAGAAGGAGAATGCTAAGGTTTGGAAGGCTGTAAAATTGGCCCTCTGGTCCAGAAGATGTCCAGACATATGCTGGCAGGATGTCCTACCAATGATGCTCCACTCCACTAGGTCACTACTCTGCATTCTGTCCAATGTGACTCCTCATGAGTTGATGTTTTCTTTCCAGGTCCAGTGCTGCTCTGAAAGCTTGTGAGGAGGAGCAAATCTGACCCCCTGGTCAAGAAGGTGCACCTACTCCATGCCAACCCCACTTACACCTACATGGCTTACCTAGATGGAAGGAAGGACACTGTCTCAGTCAGGGACCTGGCACCTGCTGGAACTGAGAGTCCATCCCCTCAATGGGCCAGGAGAAACACCAAGGGGCTTAGATGAGCTGTCGCAGGAAGTGGCTCCAGGCTACCCTCAACCAGAGCCAGATCACCCACGCCCTGAGGCCTCAGAACCAGAGGAGGGTCAGGAAGCCCAGGGCCAGCCGATACTGCAGCGCTCTGCCTGCATTTCCAGACCTCCTGACAAGTTGAACTTGTAAATATTAAAACTATTTTTTGAATATCCGATGTTCTCTGTTTAACCTGCTGACTCCATTCAAAACGAAGGGGTGAATGTAGTAAACTGGGAATTCACTACTGGTCCGATGCTCTAAGGGCTGGCTCCTCCCCTGACTCTGCCCTCTGCAAATCCCGATATAAACCCTGGACCCCTGTCAAAACCCCAGTTCAGTCCGCAGACTATGTGTGGCATTCTTATTGAATAAAAGCATGTTGTACTCTCTCTGGTCTTGAGTACTCTCAGTTGCGTTACATGGCATCGTACCTTGCTATCAGACATTTCCGGTACTTTCTAGAAGTCAGGCATTTCACTGCTTTTATGGACCACAAGCCACTTACATTTGCCTTCACTAAGGTATCAGATCCATGGTCAGCTCGTCAACAGAGACATTTATCATATATTTCTGATTTCACGACATTGAGCACATCTCAGATGCACTGTCTTGCCCGGCCATACAATCCATGCCGAGCTTAGACCAAAGGGTGGACTATGTTATGTTCATGAAAGCTCAACATGTAAAGAAATTGTGTGTTGCAGAGCAGGAGATTTGAACCTGGTGCTAGAAGAAATTCCAGTAGGCCCAAGTCAGCTCAAACTCCTGTGTGATGTATCTACATGTCAGTCTTGCCCAAACGTTCTGGTGGCTTCGAGGTGGCAGGTATTTGATGTGGTACATGGGTTGGCACATCCATCGATGGTAGCCAACATATCTGCCTGGCATGGCCTTCAAAAACAAGTCAGCAATTGACTGAAGACATGCACCCATTGCCAGACATCCAAAGTCCAGCAATATACAAAAGCCCACTCCAATCTTTTTGAGCTGGCATATCGGAGGTTTGACCATGAACACATGGACATTGTTGGCCCCCATTTCAGTATCATGTGGTTCCTGTTTTCTTCTCACTATAGTGGATCGGGCCACACAGTGGCCAGAGGAGGTTCCACTGGCAGACATGACCACCGACACCTGCGCCAGGGCCCTCATTTCCACCTGAGGAGCACATTTCAGTCTGCCAGCACACATCACGTTTGACAGGGTTGCCCAATTCACATCAAGCTTGAGGTCAGTAATGGCCACCCTGCTTGGAACCAAGTTGCACCACACACAATCCAATGGACTAATTGAAAGGTTCCACAGGCATTTGAAATTGCCACTTATGTTGCATCTGGACGGACCTAACTGGGTTGATGAATTGCCATGGGTACTCTTAGGCATAAGAACAGCACCCAAGGACAATGTAGGTGACTCATTGGTTGAGCTGGTATGCAGTGTGCCCCTGATGTTTCCAGGAGAATTTGTATCAGACTCATGAGGATGGGAGAAGCTACCTGCAGGGTTCTGGCAGATTTTGCAGGACTGCAAGTATGATTTTGTACGGAAAGGAGCATACCGAGCACCATTCCAGTGTCTGTGTGAGGGTCCCTTCGAGGTACTAAGACACAATGGTTTGACATACATTTTGGACATCAAAGGTAAAGAGGAAGCTTTAGCAATTGACCGTCTCAACCCCTCCTATCTGGATCTATTCAGGCACCTCAACGGGGAGGAAGGTGGCCCAAACAAAAAATATATATACAGACTTTGGGTGTCTGCAGTGGGATTGCTGGTTCTGGAGGGTGGGGGGCAGGGGAGGTCATCTGGCAACCACTTAACAGCAAGTGAACCATCCAAAAATGATGGATGTGCTGTGGAAAATGCAGGAAATTGACCTGCATCCAAAACAGGTTTTTATCTGGACTGATAACATCACTAATGATGTCACTTCCTGTCCATGTGACAGAAGCAGTGATGTATATAAGCCCAGCACACAAGCCTGGAGGTCTCAGTCTTGCACTAGACTCCACAATTTGTACATGGACTTCCCCATGTACACACCAACTCGACAACGTGTACAGCGATTCCACAACGTGTACACCGACGTCTATAGTAAGTGGCTCAGTATAGAATACTTTGCTACAATAAAATGATTGTTCTGTGAAGATGCAAGATTCAATGCTTTTTGGATGGGCAAGGTTGTGAAAGGAAAGAAAAAAGTTCTCCAAACTGGAAAATTCACAGAGAAGGAAAATATTTCCTTTGTTGAAAGGCATGAATAATGCGAACCAAAGCCAATGAGCAGAAGTGGAAGTAAATTTTCTAGATTTCATGGATTTGGCACCATTATGGTCAAATAAGCCAGTTAATCTTTCTTTCAACAAATGTGCTGTTATGTTTCTCCCTCCCTACAGATTCTGCCACTCACCTACAATGGGAAAAATTTACAGTGACCAAATAAACCACTAACCCCACTCATGTGGTCATGGGTAGAATGGGCAAACCCATTTGGGATTGCTGATGAAATCTATGTTATTGGTTTTAATTGATTGTATGCACTTCAGTTGAATAAAGTCTGAAAGTTTTAATTTGGACTTTTAGGTTATACTGGAACCTAGTCTTGAGAGCATCATCACTCTGGAAACCCCAAAGCAGCAAACCATCAGTGCAAGGCACTGCAAAAGAAATCTGCGACCAGTCCAGTTAAGGAAAAGGTTGCAATCAGCTGCAGAGTACTAACTGTCTGGAGGGATCAATGTCAGAGCATTTTATATACAATAGCCATTCTAAATCTTTTATTTTCTGGCTACCTTCCCACGCCTGGGCTTTGCTGAAAGTTTATGGGGACCCCTTACCTGTGACGCAGTCAAGTTTTGGTTTCTTACGTACACCTCTCCTATTGACTACATAAAACACATGAAAATATTTATGTTATGTTGTAAGGAAAACAAGGCGGGGCAGCCGTAGGGACACTGTTGAGAATGGCTGACAAAAATGAATATCTCTCCAGTGCTCCTTTCTTCCCCACCATTCTGCTTATCCAGGTATGGGGACCATCTTTTCTTTCACTTGCTGCATTTAATTAACAGGCGATTAGCTTGGTAGAAAGATAGTAAGAACACTGAAGGATATTTTACTGGGCTGGAATGAAATGCAAAGAAGTTTAAATTGTAGAATTACCTGCAATTTAATGCATATGATACTAATTTCAACTATTTCCTTGATGTATAATTTCTTTTCTGTACCTCCACAGTTGAAGAATTAATCCAATTTATTGTCATTGTCAACTCCACATCACTGCACCTCATATACCCTGACAATCTTTATTGCAGAAACTGTAATATGCTACAAACACAAATTTAATTTGCTCAATTTTGCTTTCAATCTTGCATTCCTCCATCCAAAAATTTGCATGTTTCTGGATTATTTCACATCATTCTGAAAATTTGATCAGATACTTCCACATATCAATATCACTCTCATGCTACCAAGTTCCTCCTAACAGTGAATTTATGTCATCCTGTGACCGACAACTTGATATCTACTCATGTACATACACAGTGATATCTCACTAAACAAGACTCTTGCTTGCTTCCTTTAGAGATTCCCTTCCATTACACGATACCACCATCCCTTCCCACCAATTTCCTGCTGTCTTTAAACCGAGATCATCAACTGTCAAGCCCTGGCTCTCTGAGCCCAAACTCCCAAATCTCATTGATCTTCTCAGGTTCAGATTCCTCAAGCACATATCTTCCATGTACCCCAATGCACTGCCCTTAGGCCTCCATTCATGCCTTTAGTTCATTGCAAGATTTCCAATCTCCTGACTTCAGCTGCTATTTTCATTGCATCCTCCTATATTTTGGGTGAGACAGTTAGTGAGACAGTTAGCATAGTGGGCATCCTATTACAGTACTACCAACCTGGGTTTGAATCCCACCTTCCAAAAAACATTCAGGGTTGTAGATTAATTTGGGTGTAATTTGGTGGCATTTATTTAAATGGGCAGAATTGGCTTCCATTGTGCAGTAAATAAAATTTAAAATCAACATTTAAAATTAATTTGCATGGTTAACACAAAGCTGTTACAGCCCCAACAACTGGGACCGGGATACGCATTTCATGCTGAATATAAGAAGTTTGTATGTTCTCCCCTGTCTGCACAGATTTTCCCTGGTGCTCTGATTTCCTCTCACCATTCAAAATGTACTGGGGGTTGAAGATTGGTTGGGTGAGGATGAGGTGCATCCGCGGGTTTTGAAAGAGGTGGCTTTGGAGATTGTAGATCCATTGGCAATGATCTTTCAGAAATCGATAGACTCTGGAGAGATTCCAGAAGATTGGAAGGTCACAAATATGGTTCTGCTGTTTACAAAAGGTGGGAGACAGAATAAAGGAAACTATAGGCCGATTAGTCTGACGACGGTGGTCGGGAAGAAATTAGAGTCGATCCTCAAGGATGAGGCGATGAAATACCTAGAGATATATGACAGATAGGTTCAAGTCAGCATGTTTTTTTTAAAGGGTAGGTCCTGCCTGACCGACATATTAGAGTTTTTTTTAAGAAATCTCAAGTAGGATAGTGTTGTTCACCATCTTCTCTAAAGGTCAGAAGCAGTATAGATGTCCACTTGCATAGTCTGCACTCTGTGTGTTTGTCGTCAAATTTAGATTATCTATTTAGATTTTCAAAAGGCTTTCGATAAGGTGCCGCATATTAGGCTGCTAAATAAGATGAGGGCCCATGGAATTACAAGGAAGTTATTAAACTGGATAGGAAAGTGGGTGATAGGCAGGAAGCAGAGGGTTGAAATTAAAGGTTCCTGTTCTGGATAGCTGCCTGTAACTAGTGGTGCTCCACAGGGGTCGATATTGGGGCCGCTGCTGTTTACCATTTATATTAATGATTTGGATTGTGGTAGAAATGGCTTTGTGACAAGATTTGCGGATGACACCAAGATAGATGGCAGAGCAGGAAGTGTAGTAGAAACTGTAAAGTTGCAGAAGGATATAGACAGATTAGGAGACTGGGCAAAATTATGGCGGATGAGATTCAACATAAAGAAATGTACAGTTGTACACTTTGGCAGTGGAAACAAACGGGTAGAATACTGTTTGGATGGGATGAAAATTCAGACCTCGGATGTGCAAAGGGACCTGGGTGTCGTCATGCAAGGAAACTTAAAAGTTAATGACTTTTCATTTCAAGAGGAATAGTGTACAAGAGTAAAGATGTGTTGATGAGACTCTATGGGGCACTGGTGAGGCCTTATTTGGAGTAACTGTGTGCAGTTTTGGGCCCCTTATCTTAGAAAGGATGTGATGTTGTTGGAAAGGGGGCAGAGGAGATTTACTAGGATGATTCCCAGAATGCAAGGGCTAATGTACAAGGAGCGTTTGGCAGCTCTTGGGTTGTATTCATTGGAGTATAAGTGAATGAGAGGAGATCTCATAGAGTCTTTTCGTATTTTGAAAGGTTTAGATAGGGTAGATGTGGGTAAGATGTTTCCCTTGGTATGTGAATCAAGGACAGGGGGTCATATTCTGAAAATTAGAGGCTATCCATATAAAACAGAGATTAGAAAGTACTTCTTTAGCCAGAGGGTCATGGATCTGTCGAACTCGCTGCCGCATACAGCAGTGGAAGCGAGATCATTGGGAGTATTTAAACAAGAAATAGACAAGTATCTCATTAGTGAGGGCATCAAGCGATATGGGGAAAAAGCCTGAAATTGGAACTAGTGTAGAGTAGCTTAGTGTAGATTTACGGAACAGACTCAATGAGCCAAGTGGCCTGCTTCTGTTCCTTTGTCTTGTGATCTTGTGGGTATAATTGGGCAGCCCAGCTTGAGGGCCAAAAGAGTCTTATCGTGCTGTATGTACAATTTTTTTTAAAATTGTATGTTTAAATTTAAATTAACAATCCAACCCCTCTTCCATACCCACCACTAACCATTGGATCACCCTAAAACAGTGCTCCAGAACAAGCCTTCAGAATGTGGAAGCATTTTAAGATTTATTAAAATGTGATTTTCTGCAATTAATTTCTGATTTTGGCACATTGCAATTCAAACAGAAGTTGATGGTCTGCGACATCACAGGTACCAGCCTTCACTCCTTCGAGGACATCTACAAGATAAGAAAGTAGCCTCAATCCTTGAAGACCCCCACCATCCAAGCCACACCCTCTTCAATCTGCTACCATCGGGAAAAAGGTCCAGGAGCCTAAAGACGAGCACTCAGTGGCACAAGGACAGCTTCTTCCCTGCTGCCTTCAAATTCCTGAATGGTCAATGAAACTAAGACACTGCTTGTCTTTTCGTACAGTATTATTTTTGTAATTTATTGTTGTACAGTGGTTTGCACTATAACACTGCCACAAAACACCAAATTTCATGACTTCTTCATGACAATAAATTCTGATTCTGTTGGCTCCAGTTAATTAAGCAACAGCTAAATTAAGGTCTAGGGTTCATTCTACCAAGACAGAAGGCATTATCTGACTGGCTGAGATGGAGTGGGAACAAGATTAGTGGTTTGAATTAGTTCCATAGCTCTTCTAAAGTAAGCTTCTGCCAAAATAAAAGATTGAATAAAGTTAAATGCTGACTCTTTTGCGGCTACTCTCCTAAAAGCTTTACTGTAATGATTATACCATTATTCCCATACTTGGAATCACAAGTAGTTCCTGCAATACCATCGGATACAGGGGAATCATTCTCCGTGGTCTGTAAAATTAATGTCAGACCAGAACATCCTGAAACAAACCTGGTCGGTAACTGAAATAATTTACGCACTTTAAAATAATTGTTGCATCCTTCCAAGTTGACAGAACCCATGCAGGATAGCTGCAATCCTAAGATGAAGAAGCAAAAGTTCAGCCAATGCTCTCTCTCCAACCTAAGTACTTGTAAATACTTAATCCTTAACTAATGCAACCCTTTAGCTCTTAATAACACACAAATGTACTTGATGGATTATATCAAGGTAAAAGAATGTAGTTAAAGCAACTGTTGTGGATCATTCACAGCCTGTAATCAATGGGTTCCAGGTTAATAAGCTTCAGAAAGGAACAGTAGAAACATTGCAATTTTATTCTGGCTGGCCTTTAAGAGGTTGATATTACCCAACATCAATACTGCAGTACATTTCTTATTCATTGGATGGAAAACAAACATCCATACAGAGTAGCCACATGTCACGTGTCAATCAGGAAGAGGGAAGATAGAGAGAGGAATTGGCCCTGAACATTTTGTACCAGCACTAACTTTCTCAGATTCCTTACTCCCATACTCAACTTCCTCAAGTAGTGCTGCAGATGGAACTTAAAATTGGATATGAACACAGCAGTCTCAGACGTAAACAACTCGTACACAGGAAATGACTTGAATGCGACAAGATGATGTGTCAGACACATAGTTTATAGAATTAAAGAGGAAACCAAGTCTAGAAGGATTGGTTTGGTAGAACAGATGGTGAGAAACTTTCAGCGAGATCAACAGCTTCTTCCCCTCTACCATCAGATTCCTGAATGAACAATGAACCATAGACGCTGCCTCACTTTTTCTCTTCATCATGCACTATTTTCTATTGATTTTGTAACATGATTTATAGAAATGTTTGCAATTTTGTGACATGTTCATGACAATAAATTCTGATTCTAAGATCATTAACAACGGGACACCGTTCAACATATTTGGCACACCACCACGTGGTCGAAGAAGAGATTTTGTTATAATGATCTGTAATTTACTGTCTGATTGGATTCATACAACCAACAGGAGGCTGGAAACAAGCATGAGAAACGTTCTGGAAAGGAAAAGGGAGAGATATGATTGACAGCTTGATTTCCTCAAGAGATAGTGATTAGGGATTCGAGAATTGGATCTAGAACACAAGAGTTTAATCTACATCAACTTGGTGGCTTGGCTGTTATTGCTGATAGATTGTAGAAACTGCTCTCCATTGCAATCAGAATTAAAACAAATGTTTATATCTTTGATATTTAAGACTGGTGAGGCCTCGATATTAACATATAGGTCTAGAGTGCCTAGCTAAACATGGTGATATGACTATACCAATGGTTCAAGCCATTGGTTTCTTTTAAAAGATACAGTACAGTAATAGTCATTTTTATGCATTCATTGACATCACAATCAGAAATAATCCAATCAAGAATTGGTCAACTGCTCACTGGGTTCCTCGAAGCCCACAGCAGCTACCCTGTAGCACCATCTCCCTGACCACCACAACACACATGTAAAGATTAAAGCCATGCTTGAAATGGTGATTCAAGATGTCAGTGACTTTGTGTGACATGGACAATTTGGCTGATTCCCCCTGTCAGGGGAATTATTGAACCATATCATGACCAAAAGAAAGTCAGTTCGACTGACTTTCTGTCAGTGAATTAGACCATCAAGTGAAAAGTGAAAGGTGCTGTGGAAACAGATGAACAGATCCCATCTCTCTGGATACAAAAAGGTAATGTTGTGCACAGTGTTATGTCGCAGGCCAGCAGCAATAGAAATTCACCAAGAGACTGTTAGTGTTTTTATCTTAAACCAATATATTTATTAATAACTACTAATAATATAGCACCTTAATTAATTTAACCCCAACCATACACGAATATACTTATGAGTGTGTGTGTGTCTGTGTGTTTGTGAGATACCCAAACCATTACAGCTTAGGCACAATTCTGGAAAGCCAGTCCAAAGTTCAGTTTTAGAAATCCTGTGTTGAAATGCAAACTCTTAAACTGATGCACAGAAGTAATCACAAAGGAAGTTGGAAATACTGAGTGACTGGACTGCTTAAAACTCACAAATCCTCATTGAGTTGCTTGCTGATAAATATCCTTTCAGACAAACGGTTATCACAACTCCTCTTTTCCTTGCGTAGGGGAAATTAAATGTGTGATTTCCACTATGCTTCAAAAACCCTGGCACAGGTCAGTCAAACTGACTTTCTTTGGTCATGATATGGTTCAATAATTCCCCTTCAAAATTACCTTCCTTTGGTCACAGTGGTTCAATAATTCCCCTGACAGGGAGAATCAGCCAAATTGTCTATGTCACACTGAGTCACTCCAGCATGCTGATCACAAAGTGTGTTGTTCCTTTACATGTTTCTCTCACATGTCTTTCTCCCCACCTGTCCCTCCAGAGGATAAACTATGGGCATAGTCAATTCTCCCTAGAGCTGTGAATGGTCACAGCCACTACTAGCACTTAAAATGACAGCCACTAAATGAAACAGGAGCTTGTACTAACAGAAATAAAGGATATTCAATATTTAATAGGCAACAAAGTTTCCTTCCTCTATTGAAAGCTGTTCATGCAAAAGTACAAATAGTTATTTTACTCAGTAAATTTTGTGCAAAACTGCATCTGTGTATGGGTAGGTGTTTGAGCTTCAATGTAATACACAGAAATTATACCCAAGCATGATGTTTAATCTCTTTGTTCTAATTTGAGAAAACACTTTTTGGCATAACCCCCCCCCCCCCCTCACCACCCCAAATTTGTCTTCATGTGGAATTCTTTAATTACAAGGGCTGAACTGCAAGCCAAATAATTTTACTCATTTAAGATGTTGCCCAGGATGGTGATAAAATACATCACCCGAGGTCTGTGCTGCATTACTGAGCAGTAACAAGCTTTTTGGGACACTAGAAATTAGGATACTAGCATCCTTGAGTTTGCATAGAGCCTACAGACTTTAAATCACAGCCTCCAATGTAGATCTCCAAATCAAACTTCTTTCAAGAATTTTGCCAGCTAAGATTTCACTAGCAGCAGGCAAATTTGTCATTGTGAACAATGAAATTCTGGAGGGGAGGTATGATTAGTGATCCCACAGCAGTCATACTAAAGGTAAACAAAGTTTCAGGCCTGAGCCCATTGTCGAGAATAAGGAAAAAGTAGCTAAGTAGCTGAAGGAGGGTGGGGTGGGGGGGGGGGGGGTGGAGGGAAGCATGGCCAATTATTCTCCCATTTGTATCCACCTATTACCTCTTGTCAACAGAGGAAAGGGAGACCTCAGTGATATTCTCAAAAGTTTTGCTGCTCCTCTCTATTGCCTTTCAGTCTGATGCATTGCAGCTACCATAGCGCACAATGATATAGACAGACAAGACTCTCTCAATTGTGCCCTTGTAAAAGGTTATCATAATGGGGCCAGTAGCTTTATTCCCCTCATAGGAAGGTAAGTGCTGTTGTGCTTTCCTGAATAAGGAGAAGGTTTTGTGGGTCCAGGATATGTCATCTTTTCTAAGCACACCAAGGAACTTTGTGGTCTCCACTCTCTCCAAGATGGAGCCGTTGATGTGCAGAGGACAGTGGTCAGCCTTCATTCCCCTGAAGCCCACAATCACCTCCTTTGCTTTGTCCATGTTGAGACTCTGGTTGCTGTCCTTGCACCACTTGTTGACCACTTGGCCAATGAGGCCAACTACTCTTGCATCATCCACACACTTTATGATCCTGTTTGAACTGAATTTGGCAGTGCAGTCACGAGTTACTGACATGAACAGTAGTAGGCTGAGCACACAGCCCTGAGGTGTGCCAGTGTTTGACTTGATATTTTGCTACCTACCTGGTCAGACCGAGGTCTTTTGGTCAAAAAGTCCAGGATCCAGCTGCATAGAGGGGTGTTGTGTCCCAGCCAAGATAACTTATCCACCAGCCTCTTGTGTACGCTCAGCTGAACAGTCATTCTCAAGGTGGGTCAGGACAGAGTGGAGGGTTTAGGCTACAGGATCCTTGTGGACTGGTTTGAACAGTAGGCAAAATGAAAGCCACTGGAAGCTGTGATTTGATGCATTGCTTGACTGGGTTAGTACTTACTTGTACAGCTCAGCTTCAATGCTGGTGGTGCCATTACTCTCAACAACAGGTCGGCTTTAATCATGAATTCCATATCTCACACAAGTAAACACAAATGCAACCTTGCCACAGGGCAGGATGCTGAGACAATTGCTGCAAAACAGAATCGAGTAGCAGTCCTCTGATAAACAATTACTCATACAAAATCTGTTGGGTCTGAAAAAAAAGTGACCTTGTCACAATGGAACAAAAATTAAGCCATGAAGGTGGAAACAGGAGAATCAGTCATTATTTCTGTACTGACTGCTCAACACGAATCCAGCACATTTTTTGCCCATGATTGGCTCCAATATCCTTTTCCCAAGGTCTCCTCCAGCTGTGAGTGATGACCACAAAATGTATTGCTGAATTTACATTCTGACACAGCAACTGCTTTAAATGGGTGAAGGAGGGAAGAACTTGGACTTGCGTCTCACTATGAAATATCTCACAGTGCCTCAGAGTTCAAACTCCTCTGAAATAGTCATTGCTGGTTGTGCACGACAATATACCTCTGTTGCAATATTGCACCTCACTCCAACATACTAATCAGCAGAATGGGTGATAAACCTGTCAGTCTTCATTGATACAGATGCTACTTATCATCATGTAATAAAACAGAAATGTAATATTACACTATTTGCCTTGGCGCTATTTGCGAGCTCTCCACTGGCCACCGTGACAGAGGTGCACCAAAGAAAAGGTACAAGGACTGCCTAAAGAAATCTCTTGGTGCCTGCCACATTGACCACCGCCAGTGGGCTGATCTCGCCTCAAACCGTGAATCTTGGCGCCTCACATTTTGGCGGGCAGCAACCTCCTTTGAAGAAGACCGCAGAGCCCACCTCACTGACAAAAGGCAAAGGAGGAAAAACCCAACACCCAACCCCAACCAACCAATTTTCCCCTGCAGCCGCTGCAACCGTGTCTGCCTGTCCCGCATCGGACTTGTCAGCCACAAACGAGCCTGCAGCTGACGTGGACTTTTACCCCCTCCATAAATCTTCGTCCGCGAAGCCAAGCCAAAGAATATTACACAAAATTCCATTTACTCTGTCACAAGGAAGACAAAGAATCACCAGTAGCATTAGAATTGCTGAGCACCCCTTACAGACAGAGAAGGAGAAGCAAAAGGCAGTCTTCCCAGGGTCATTGAATATCTGTAGCCTCTGCATCCGCATGGGACTGCAGCTCAGTTCAAACCAGCGTCAACTGGAGCTCCGACACAATGAGGAAGGCTTCAGCCCCCCAGGGCACTTCAGGTACTTTTCTTTCCCTCAGAATCGTCTCAAATTCTGGTTCTGATCTGATTCTCATAAGCCAGCCTCCAGCAGCCCATATGGATCGTTCAGCCATAGAGCCCCTCACTAGCCTGCCACCATGGTCACCATCCTTAGGGTCTTCTCCTCAACTGGGATGTTCTCCCAGTTACTAGTGCCCTGTGCCAGTCCGCTGCTCCCCCCTTCCTCGAATCTGCAACCCCTTGTGGCCACCACCTTGGGCCCAGACTTCACAATCGCAGGATATTAAAATAAAACACAATGGCTCCTTTAACAGGATGTTTAAAGCCTGTACGGAGTTGTCGGCAGTATGATTGGGTGGCAGGGCCCTGCAGAGGAGTGCTGTCTCCTCTCCCACAGATCTGCATCAGCGGTAGTGCTACTATAGCACGGTTCAACTCCAGAACTAAGATCACCCCATTCTGTCATCCAATCACAGTGGAGTTAATGCTTGTGCTGGAAGATAATCATCGACTTACCCTACATTGCTTACACAAAGTTAGCCTTATACAATGGGACTTTTAGAGTAATGAAATACATGATCCCAAGCCTTTGTTCAACCCTGCTACTGATAATCAAAATCCACAGTGTGATCTTGTAAATCAAACCTTTCCCCCACCTCAGAAGCCAGACATTAATGAAGTTCATCTTGTCTCGGTGAACTGCCACAGTTACTGCCCCCCTTGGAAATATCTCCACCCTCCCTCATGAATCAGAAATATGGGGAACCTACAGCAGCCACCAAAATGGACCAGAGAAAATTCTCCAAATACTTGGGCTGGGTAGGTGAACTAACATGTTGCCCAACAGACCAAGAACCTATAACATCAAGACTGATCATGTTGGACCAATATGTTGCTCAGCAGATTAACAACCCATAACATCAAGACTGATTATGCTCGATCAGTATGTTTCCCAGTAGATCAACAACCCATAACATCAAGACTGATCATGCTTGATCAATATGCTTCCCAACTGATCAACAACCCATAACATCAAGACTGATTATGTTAGACCAATATGTTGCTCAGCAGATCAACAACCCATAACATCATGCTTACCCAGCTCCCAAGGGCAATTCAGGCTATCCATTCATGCTGTTCCACATACCCAACACCTGAAATTAGTACCTTGCACCAAGCACTGTCACAGGAGAATGGATAAAATATGTAAATGGAGTTCTCAAACCCTCCTAAAATGCCTCAGGGAATCCTTGTCCTGTTATGATTTAAAGTAGTGAAGGAAGGTTTAATACTCAGCTCTTCCATTCTCAGTGAGAGAATGAAGAGGCCCCATTCAATTAGCTGGCCGTGGCAACCACCCCAAATGATTCACTGACTATCTCCATAGACAATTTGTGACAGAGCTTGCTGGTGTCTGATCAACTACCCCATGTCCTTCAGGCATGGCCGAGAAGATAGAAGCTGATAACGCATCATCCAATTTGTGCCCAGAGAGGCTTCAATATAAATGTTAAAATTACCACATTGACATTCACTCGCAAATAACTAAATTTCATAAAATGAGAATCATGGTCTTGGAGGTCCAAGACTCAGAGTATACACTTATTTACATGCTTGTTGGAGGTGCCGAGTGTGGAAGGTTTTGTCTGGCTTGATCTGCACCCTCTTCCCATCCCTTGACACTAGTCATTTGAAATTTATATTTGCCATGTTGAGGGTGGCAAGGTTGGAGTCATGGTCAGTACAACATTATTACAGGACTGGTGACCTGGGTTTGAAACTGGTGGTGTCTTGTAAGGAGTTTGTATATTCTCTCTGTGTCTGTGTGAGTTTCCTCCAGGTACTCTCAGTTTCCTCCCATATTCCAAAGACATATGGGGTTACAGGGCATGCACCAGAACGAATGTAAGGGGGGTCACAGTGGAACACTCATAAACTAGCTCAGTAGTGGGGGGGGTGGGGGCTGTTGGATGCTGAGTCCACCTGCTGACGAATGTTAACACTATCCTCCTCCCCTGACGTAGGAGATGAGGGCGCTTGACTCACACTAGTGACGCTTGACGTACGCTGGTGATACTTGACGCACACTGGTGACACAGGAGGAGGTGGGGGTTGGTCTGATGGTGGGTGATGGGGGACACAGCACCTCACGAGGGGGCAATGCCCATGGATGCCCCCACCTTGGAGCTGACCCTGTGGGTTTAGTACATTAATTGGTCACATGGGTGCAGACTTGTGGGCAGAAGGGCCTCTATCTCTATTTTAAAAATGAAATCACCATACTCTTGTGTTAAATGCTTAGCATCCAGTTGAACACCAGTAATAATTTATAAAGAACTTTAAGCCTGTATTCAACTATAGAAGTAACTGAAAGACTAGTCTGGAGGAGATAAGTTGGATCCATGTCTATTCATACCTTCAAGTCTGCTTTGTGCTAGGCTGTGACATAAGCCACTTTCAGGTGCATTCTCTGCCAAGAATGCGCCTGCAGAAGTGGATGCAGACCTGTGGAATGGTTGTTCAGGTGGCAGCCTTGAAAGTGAAGCGCTGTCTACCTGAAAGGAACAGCTGCAGGAGAGGCGTCTCGAGCGCACTCCAGCTCCTGTCCCTTTGGGACGTTGATCGGGGAAGCCGGTGCGGGATTTCGGGGCAGGGACAGCCCTGATGTCCCGTGCCGGCAGCCCCTGCCCTGTAGTCCTGTGCTGGCTGCCCCTGCCTTGACGTCCTGCGCCAGGGGGCAGGGGCAGCGTGGAGGGGGTTGTCAGGCTGCGGGGAGCTGTCAGGCAGCGGGGAGGGGGGCTGTCAGGCACAAGGAGTTGGATTTCCAGCTGATTGTCATCAGCCAACTCCTTAGCAGCCACTTTCAGGTGGCTGAATTCAGGTGCCTAGTGGGACTTTAGTGCTCCAGCGTTTATCCCTCTTGGAGGAGGGTTAGAAAGTGCGTTTCAGAGGTGCCTCCTGCTCTTTCAGGTGGCCTCCGACAGCCGCATAGGGGTAGAATATGCGGCTTTACATCGGGGTATTCTGGCCACCTGAAATAGCCTATAGTTGTATCAGATAATGCAATCCTAATATTTACTGCTATCAAAATATTACAACTCATTTTTGCTCCACCTGTTTTCAGGAACACAAAGAAACTTGCAGAGACAACAGAAGATTTTAATTTAACTGCTAATTCCGAACACCATTCCTTTCCACGAAGTAAACAAGTCCAAAAATTCATTTCATTTTTCTCAACCAGTCTTCAGTTTTATGCAAAAAAAGAGATTTCATCTGAGAAGAAAAGTAACTGAACCGCACATTTTATACAAGCAATTTTGATTTTATTTTAGTTTTGCCACAAATCCAGGAAATAAAATGGCAACTTTTGTTGGAAAAATAAGCAAAAAATTCAATTTGAACAGTGTATCAAGACTGTGGACTGTATGTTTGGAACCACAAACCCATCAGCCTATGACGCATCACAGTTTGTCATGTGCACTGACTAACGTGTCCATGTGTCACTATCACAGAACCAGGAGACTGGCTGCAAAAAAACAGGATTAAACAACTTCAACTCCCCAGCCTGGAACCACTCCAAGGTGACCATGCTGGCGAGAAATACTCAATCTCTTAGTTTGCTTCTGGGAAGACTCCATTTGTTTGCCAGTTTTTAAAGAACATAGCTGACGAGTCAGTGACTGCGGACTTTGTTCAACCACCATCTCCTTCAAGGCAGCCTGGAAAAGGACACTGCAGATTTCATACATGTTGCTGCATCAAATTGAGAAATGCCCTCAATTCTCAAACAGAATTATATATGGATGGCCAATCCAAATAAGGGCAATGAATGAAAGGTTACTCTGATCAAACCTCGACACGTGGGATTTTCCCCAAAAACAGCTGCATTAATAGCAAATACAAGGGCATGGGAATTATGCTGCATTTCAAAAGGCACAAGATTCAAGTTAACAAAATTATAATTTCAGTCCTCATTTACTTTATCAATTACAACTATTAGCCGTGGTTGAGTTAGGAGCAAATCCACACGCCCAAGTTTCGATGAATCCCATATCTCAGAAAATTAGGGATTCACGTTGAGCATGTGAACAGACACTCTGGTGTAGCATTGAGTGCCCCCTGCATAGTGCAGATGCTCTCCAGCATAAGAGAATAGCTAAACCAACCATCTGCCTCATCAGGCAAAATGTTAAAGATCACAGGGTGCTATGTTGAAGGCAAACTGTCTGCAAATTTTGCTCAATGAATCAGATCAGTCAATCTGATAGTTAAGTGTGTGACTTTGGTGTCCCCAGATTAACCTCTGCATGTCCTGCATTACATCTAATAAATTGTTTTTCGGATGAACAGTAAAACACCTATTATCCCGAATTTGGCAGCCTTCAAGCAACTGGCAAAAAATTGCAGAAAACAAACAGGTAAAAACAAAAGGAAGCTTAAATTGGCATGCCTCGCCGTTAGTTTACCAACCCACGCAACACACAATCTCAAGCAACTGGAAAATTCACTTATCCGGCATCTACCAATCGCCATAGGTGCCGGATACCAGGGTTTTAATGTACAATAGTTTGAGAGTACTTGAGTTCATGAAAGATGCAAGAGGCCGTGCAGATTTCAAGCTGTATTGCATTGCACTAAATGCATTCAAGCCATTTTTTATTGCACTTTGAAGAACAAAATTACAAATTATTGCTTGAAGACACAGATGAAACTAATCTGTGACAGATTAGTGAGCTTTTATGGCAACAGTATAGACCACTCACCTATCCACTGAAGCTATACACAATCATTTTATTATGCCCAAGCCCATGTTCTGTCAGACTTTGAAAATTTCAGAAAAGATACCAAGCCAGTCTGCTCAGGGACAGACAGTAGTCAGATAATCTTGCTGGATATTAAGAGATCAGTTGATTGGAGAACAGCATTGGCTGTACAAGGAGAGTGGAGCTGCCCATCAAGGACAGGAATGAACAGCTAAAGGTAACTCAAAGCAAACCTACTTCTCCAGAGCAGAAAGTAAACTGGTGGAGGACAACAACAGGTTAGACAGCATCTGGAGGGAACAGGGATAGTCGACATTGAATTGACTCAGCATCAGGACAGATGTAGAACATAGAACATTACAGTACTGTACAAGCCTTCATCCCATGAGGTTGTGTTGACCTATATAAACCTGCTCAACAAATTAAACCTTCCCTTCCTCTATTTTTCTTGCATCCATGTGCCTGTCTAAGAGTCTTTTAAATGTCCCTATTGTACCAGCCTCCATCACCACCCTCAGCAATTCAATTCAGGCACCCACTACTCTGTAAAAAAAAACAGCCCTGACATCTCCCCTCAACTTTATTCCTCTCTCCTGAACCTCAACATGCTAATATCACTCCAGGACAAAAGTATTGGCTGTGCACCCTATCTATACCTCTCGTAATCTTGTAGACCTCTATTAAATCATCTCTCTTTGCTCCAAAAAAAAATGTCCTAGCTCTTAATTCTCCCTCACAACACATGTTCACTAATCCAGCAAGTTTCCTGGTAAATCTCCTCTGCACCATCTCCAAAGCTTCCACATCTTTTCTGTAATGAGGCAACCAGAACTGAAAACAATATTCCAAGTGTGGTCTAACCAGGTGCAATATTACCTCATGGCTAATAAAAGCCAGCATACCATAACTGTGGTGATACACCATTAGCCTACTGCAGGGGGCACCCTGTATACCTGCAGAAGAGCACTGGAGCACAAGGCAACACCTGGCCGGCTGTCAATCAGCTGACCTGAATGGACCAAGCCCCACCCAGTCGGCTGCAAATCACCCTCCGGGGTATAAGCTAGATCCGGCCCCTCGAGGCCAGTCTCAGAGCTTGCACAGCATCCTCACAGCCAGCTCTGTGGAAGTATATGTTGAATCAATTGTGGTGTGCTATCAAGCAGAAGCAAACACACAAAATATAAACTCTGTTTATGTTTTGTGTGTTTGCTTCTGTTCGATAGGGCACCACAATAACGCTTCTTAACTACTCTATCAGTCTGCTGGGAACCTTGAGATATCAATGGTTTGAACCTCGAGTACCATCCATTCTTCCACACTGTTAAGAACATTTAGGTTTGACCTTCCAAAATGCATCATTTCACACATGTCTGATTGAATTCCATCTACCATTTCTCTGCTCAACTCTTCATCCTTTCTCTATCCTGTTGTAACCTACAACAACCTTCTACACAATCCACATTACCTCAAACCTTCAAGTCATCTGCATCCTTGCCCTCCTTTGTGCAAGTCATTTCTAAAAATCAATGAGCAAGGGGTCCAAGAACAGATCCCTGCCAAACTCTACTGGTCAGTGACCTCCAGGCAAAATATGTTCCATCTACTATATCTTCTTATTTCTGCAGGCAAGTCAATTCTGAATCCACACGGCCAAGTTTCCATGAATCCCATATTACCTGATTTTCTGGATGAGTCTACCATGTAGGACTTTGTCAAATGCTTTCCTAAAATGCACATACATCACATCTACTGCCATAAATTAAATTGCTTTGTCACATCCTCAAAAATCTCAACTAGGCCTGTGAGGGATGAGCTGCTCCTCACAAGGCCATGCTGACTCTCCCTGAGAAGACTATGCTACTCTAAATGCTTATAAATCCTGCCCCTAAGAATAGTTTCCAATAGTTTTCCCACCACTGAGGAAAAAAATAACTGGACTACTACTATTCTCAAGATTCTCCCTATTACCCTTTTTGAACAAGGGAACCACATTTGCCATTCTCCAATGTTCTGATACCTCCTCTGTGGCCAGGTAGGACACAAAGATCATTACCAATGCCCCAGTAATCTCCTCCCTCAATACCTTTGGTAACCCAGGGTATATCACATCTGGTCCTGGGACTTATCAACCCAAATCATTTTTAAGAATATCTAACATGTCCCATTTCTTAACATCAACATGCTCTAGCACATGCTAGTTCTATACTGATGTCATATTGACCAAGGTTCCTCTCTCTGGAGAACACTAAACCAATGTGTTCATTTAGGACCTCATCTACTTCCTCTTCCTCCAGGCACATGATCTCTTATTTTTAAACTGCCCTACCTTCATTCTAGTTATACTTGTCTTCTTCAAATATGCATTGAACCCCATAGGGCTTTACTTAATCCTACTTGCCATGGCCTTCTCAGGCCCTCTTCCAGCTCTCCCAAGTCTTTTCTTAAGTATCTTCCTTGCTATCATACAATTATCATGAGCCCTTCCCGTATTTTGCTTCCTAATCCTTGGGTATTCTTCCTTCTTCCTTTGAACCAGCTGTCTCACCTCTTTTGTCATCATGGTTCCTTTATCCTATTATCTTATCCCTGTTGCAGTGGGACAAACCTATTTGGCAAGTTGTTCTTAAACATCTTCCACATTACTTCCTTCCCTGAGAACGTATGTTCCCAATTTACCCTCCCCAGTTCATGCCTAATTCAATTGTAATTAGCCCTTCCCCAATTAAACACTTTACCATTTTGCCTACGCCTTACCTTGTCCACAGCTGTCATAACTCCCTGAAAAGTCAGGGAGTTCTGGTCGCTGTCGGCATGGAGGGAAAAAGAATCATGGGGAGGGTAAGGTTAGAACATTTGATGTTGTGGTCCAGGGCAGCATGGTAATGAAGCAGTCAGTTAAAGCGCCAGCAACCCAGGTTCAAATCCACCACTGTATGCAAAGCCTGTGTCTGTGTGGGTGGCCTCCAGGTGCTCCCTTCCAAAGATAGGGTTAGTTGGTTATTTGGTCACATGGGTATAAATGGGCGATGAAGGCCAAAAGGGCCCATTACTGTGCTGTTTCTCTGGGCAGAATACAAGGTACTGTCCTTCATTTGGATTCAGCCTGGAAATGGAGAAAGCCAGGGAATAATAGAGAGGGAATGGAGAGTTAATGTGGCATTCAAACAGGGAAGTCAGATGATTACTGCAGATTGGTGTTCTGAAAAACTAATGTCTGGTCAACAGTGTAGGGGCCAAATCACAAGTAGACAAGGTGCATGTGAATCTTTGTCTGACCTGGGAGGGCTGTTTAGGCCCCTGGATAGTGGTGAGGGTCTGTGGATGCAGGGAAAAGTTGCAGCGATAAAGATTTAGATTTAGACTTACAGCATGGTAACAGACCATTTTGGCCCCATGAGTCTGTGCCGCCCAATTAACTTACACCCCCAGTACATTTCAAAGAGTGGAAGGAAGCCAGAACCCCTGGGTAAAACCCACACAAACACGGGGAGAACGTAGAAACTCCTTACAGACAGTGTGGGATTCTAACCCCGGTCGCTAACTGCTACACCACCCATGCCGCCCCTGAGGAATGGGTGGGCAGGGATGTGCAAACCAGGGAAATCACACATAGCATTGTCCCTGTGGAAAACAGAATAGGTGAGAAGGGGAAGAATGGGATCTCATTACTTCTGGTGGACATGATGGAGATTGATGTGTTGAATGGAAAACCTGGAGAGCGAAGGGAGAGGATCAACCAAACTACCTGTGCCATCTGGATGGTGATGTGGTGGGGGGGTGGGGGTGGGTTGGGGGGTGGAAGAGGATGTGAGAAGAAACAGCAGAAAGCTGGGTAATTGAAGAACTGAGAACAATGGCTCCATTAACCTCAGAGGGAAAGGAATATTTCCTGAGAGAAGACTTTTCAAATGTCATGGAGCAGGGAGCTTCAACTTGAGAAGAAATGTGGAAGAGATGAAGCTGAGAAAGAGCGATAGAATCCTTGCGAGGAATATGGTAGGAGAAGGTGTAGTTGTCCAAGTAGCTGTGGAAGTCAGTGTGTTTATACTAAGTATTTAGGTCGCCTCCTGAGACAAGATTAAACAAATCCAGGAAAGATCCAAGTGAATTTAAGGGCAAGGTGGAACTTTGTAGCAAAAGTGATCAAATTTGCCTGAAAAAAATGGCGGTGCTGCCAGAGTAGCCATAACAGTAGCTCTAGCTCTGCCACTGGTACGGACCCGGGAGAGCAGTGAGCAGATAGGCTTTCATTTGGTGGAGGAAACAAAATTCTCCTGGATGGAGATGGGAAGGGAGGGAGGCAGGATAAAAATAAAAGATATGAGGAGACTTTTTCAGTGGGACATAAGGAATGAGCCTTACCTGGGCAGTCTTTGTTGTGGATCTTGGGCAATAAGGAAAACTGGGAGTGTGGGATTGGGGCATCATCAGATGGAAAGGCAGCACAGTTAGTGTCGTGGTTAGTGCAACGCAGTTACAGCGCTAACGATATGGTCTGGGGTTCAAATCCCATGCTGTCTGCATGGAGTTGTTATGTTCTTCCTGTGTCTGCGTGGGTTTTCACCGGGAGCTCTGGATTCCTCCCACCATTCGAAATGTGCCAGGAGTTGTAGGTTAATGGAGTGTAATTGGGCGGCAGGAATGAAATTACCTGTTACCATGCTGTATGCCTAAATTTAAAACTTTTAAATTTAAAGGAGAGCTCCTGATGTGATGAGACGGGAGGTAGCATGGGAGTGAGTGTCCTGGAGTACTTCTCCAATACCTGTACCTCAAGCAGCAATGGAGGCCAAAGAAAAAGTGAATATTTGAAAAATGTAATTACAGATATAGAAGGATTTTACTACACATTCTCAAGAGAGCTCTTGTATACAATGAACCAGTTTATATAGATAAGCACAAAAGTACTCGAAAAACACAGCAGGTCGTGCAGTGTCCAAGTAAAAGGAAGTCGATGATTCAGTCCCAAGCCCTTTTTCAGATATGCTAAAAATCAGGGAAATTCCCGAATAAGGTGGAGGGGGTGTGGGGGTGCAGAAGGGGGAGTAATACAGTCTAGCAGGAGGATGCAGATGGAAGATAAAGGAGTTCAGAGGTAATGGGAGAAGAAGCCAAAGAAAGATCCTTGGGTAGGAGAAAACAAGGGAAGGGGGAAAGGAGTTGGATTGATAATGAAGGAAAGCAAGGGAATGGGGGCAGGGGGGGGGGGGAGGGGGGTTTACCACTAATTGGAGAAGTTGATATGGATGCCATCTGGTTGGTGTCAGCTGAGATGAAATACAAGGCATTATTCTTCCAATTTACAGATGGCCTCAACCTGGCAGTACATGGGGCCATGGACAGATATGTCAGTGTAGCAATGGAGGGTGGAATGAAGTGAAAACAGAATGCTGGAGAAACTCAGCAGATCAAACAGTGTACTTTATATAGCAAAGATAAAAATTCATAACCAACATTTTGGGCTTGAGCTGTGACAAAATTTAGGCAGGCGCCTGAACAAATAAGTGGATGGCCACTGTCAGCTCCTTGCTGTTTCAGTGGAGAGAGTGTTTGGATAGTTTTTATCTTCTAATAGGCTGGAACACGCATTTTATAAGCAATTCTAGTCTTGATACCTCATTGATTTTGATGAGGCAAATAAAAACAAATTAGTTTTCCAATTATTTTGCTATAGTTTTGATTTAACCGCACTTGCTTTTCATTAACTTGCTTTTTCAATATTTTACATTAGTATTAAATTACTTTTCTAAATTGATTTAATATTCAGAGACATTAAAACAAAGCTCTACCCTCGTTTTCCTTGCCATAAGCTTCAAGAGAATACTGGGAGTGGAAAGTTTGCATTGTCATCCATTGCTGGTTTGTCCTTCAAATCACACTATTAAGTTTGGCAATTTGGAGGGAAAATGGGAAAAGCTTGCGCATTCAACCCAAGTGAAGGCATGTTCATACCATGTGCACCAATGCCAGGCAACAGGCTCCAGTATTGCCCTATGATTCCAATCAGTTTATTTGTTAACTTTTGTTTATTTGTTAACTCTTACTTTTCCCTCAGGTTTTCAGCTTCAAAAATATTGCAATACAATGGGTTTCTGATTATCCAAAATGCTTGGGACCAGACTTTTATTTCGGTTAACCAGATTTTTTGGATGACAAAGAAATGGCTTTCAGCACCCCAGTAGCATCAACAGATTATGTATCAGCCGTCACCGATCCCCAACACTTTCCTACTGCTGTCGCCAATCCGGCCCGGGAACCCGAAATACCCACTCTTGCCACTGCCACCAATCTCTGACAGCTCCCCATTGCCATCACAGATCCTGCCTAGGAGCCTGTGGTCCCTGTTCCTGCCCTGGAGCCTGAGGTCCATGCTTCTGCTGCTGTCGCCAATCCCCAACACCTCGCACCACCATCACCATCCCCAGCAACTCCCCACCACCCTCATCAGTCCAAATACCTTCCCACCATCATCAATGATTCCCAACACCTTCCCACCACCATCACCGATCCAGCCTGGGAGCCCGAGATCCCTGTTCCTGCTGCCATCGCCGATTCCCAACATCTTCCTACCGCTGTCACCGATCCCCATCTCCTCCCCACCACCATCGCCGATCCCCAACACCTTCCCACCGCCATCACCGATCCAGCCTGGGAACCCGAGATCCCTGCTCCTGCTTCCATCACCGATCCCCAACACCTTCTCACCACTGTTACCGATCCCCAACACCTTCCTACCGCCATCGCTGATCTAGCCTGGAGCCCAAGATCCCCGCTACTGCTGCCATCACCGATTCCCAACAACTCCCCACAGACCTGCCCGGGAGCCTGAGGTTCCTGCTCCTGCCTGGAAGGTCACTCTCCTTGATGATGTTGGGACAGCAGAGTATCAAGTACAGTGGAGGGTAAAAAAAGAAATGGGAAGAGATAGATGATGGAGTTACCTGAAATGAAGATAATTTCCCCATGTGCTGCCTGACCCGCCGACTTTTTCCATTTGCTCACTGATGGCTTGAAATTCCAGTCTACTTCTCTGAGCTGCCATCCAGCTGTTCAGCAGCTGTCTTCCCAGTTGGCTCTGAGCTCTGTTGTTGCCAAACTGGTACTAACAGATCATCAGATCCCCACATGAGCACATCAAGTGAAAATACTTTTTGAATTTGTGACATCATGCTGCTGTCAAAATATTTTTGGATAACTGAGATTTTTGGTTAAGTGGTTTTCAAATACCTCCACAGTTTCTTTATCTTGCAGTTGATTTCTTATTGCATACAATTACAGTTACAAGCACAAATACAGCTGATCAAATTAAAAGTGCATACAAACACACAATCCAAAATCCTTAGTCAAATCCTAGAGCAGTGGTTTTTCAAATTGCTCCCCAAACTCACATCCCACCTTAAGTAATCCCTCTGCCATAGATGCTCTGTGATTAGTAAGGGATTGCTTAAGGTGATATGTGAGGAAAGAAAAAGTATAAAAAACCACTGTTTTAATCATACCTCATTGACTTGTTATGTGCATGGTTCCATAACTCCAAAGGAAATGAGCCAATGACAATTTTTCTCAAGCAAACTTTTTCTCAAGCAATTGAGTCTAGAACAGTGTTTCTCAACCTTCCTTTCCCACTCACACCCCACCTTAAGCAATCCCATACTAGGGTGTAGCGGCGGCTACACTGCTAATTGAAGGATCGCACAACCAGACGGGATGAGTTCAGTGAGCAAAACTGATTTATTGCAGGCTGTCTGGCTGGTCTTATACTCCCAGTCCGGACCTGGCTGAGAAATGCACTGGGGGGCCCCGACGTCACCAGGGCATCACGTGGGTCCCCAAGTGCGGGCTTCTGAGCCAGGTGCTGAGGTCGAGAGGTAACCCCCGATGGCGCAATTTTGGCTGGCAGCCCCGCCGCGTGCATGACAAGCGAAGACTGTTCGCCTGGCTAATGACGTACTGTCGCAGAGCCCCCCCCCCACCCCGCACCCAGAATCGGCGCCAATGTCCTTTTTTGCCAGGGAGCCTCGCTTCTTGGATTGGGCCACAACTACTGGTTCGGTGGGATCGAGGTGGGCTGGCTTTAACCTGTCCACCGTAAATAGTTCCCTGTATCACCGATGTCCAGTGTGAAAGTGGATCCTGAACACTGGATGACTTTGTACGGCCCTTCGTATGGACTTTGTAGAGGTCCTGTGGACGGGCCCTGCCTGATAAAAACGTACTCTGCAGAGTACAGATCACTGGGGACGTAAGAGGCCCATGTGCCATGTCTGGGCGGCAGTGGGGGTGTGAAGGAGTCCAACTGGGCTTGGAGGTGTGGAAGTAGACCATGCAGTGACTGCTGGGAGTTGTGAGATGCGCTGACATACTCACCGGGTAGGGCTAGCAATGCACTGTAGACCAGCTCGGCTGATGACGCCTTATAGGTCTTCTTTGGGTGTTGAGCGGATGCCCAGGAGCACTCAAGGCAGCTCGTACACCCAGTCGGGACCGGTGAGGCAGGCCATAAGTGCTGATTTAAGTTGGCGGTGCAATCACTCGACTATCCGATTGGCCTGTGGGTGATAGACCGTGGTGTGATGTAGCTCGATCCCCAGCCTGTTGGTGAGTTGTGAAGAGGTGAACTGGGCACCCCGATCACTGGTGAGGTGGATCGGGATGCCGAACCAGGCAACACAACTGTTCAAAAGTGCTCAGGAGCAGGAGTACATGGAGGCATCTGGCATCAGGATCGCCTCGGGTCAATGAGTTTTGCGGTCTACCACTGTGAAAAGGTAACAGTTACCTCGGGAAACGGGCAAGGATCCGACAATGTCCACATGTATCTGGCTGAAACGTTCCTGGATGTGTTCGAAATCTTGTATGGGCACTCTGGTGTGCCTGTGTACCTTGGAAAGCTGGCAATGGGTGCAGGTTCTGGCCCAGTCCACAATCTGCTTCCGAAGCCTGTGCCAGACAGAATGTTCTGCCACCATACGGACTGTGGACCTGATGGAAGGGTGGGAAAGGTCATGGATATGGTGGAAGACTTGCCTGCACCACTGCTGGGGAACCACTGGTCGCGGGGTGCCAATGGAGACATCGCACAGGATTCAGCACCATGAAGAGTCGGTAGATCCTGGAACCGCAGGCCCGTGATGGCAGTCCTGAATGTCTGCATCTCCTCGTCGGACTTCTGGTCCTGGGTGAGCTGGTCGAAGTCGAGGTTGGGTGTCAGCGTGCAAATGGCCAGTCGTGAGAGTGCGTCGGAGACCACGTTGCCTTTCCCCACCTTGTGCTGAATGTTGGTGGCAAGTCCAGGCGAGAGCCTTGTCTTTGGCTGTGATGAGGGCGAAGAGCGGCTGCATGATGCACACAGCATCTGGAATGAAGCGGTTATAGAAATTGACCATACCCGCGAACTCCTGTAAGCCCCTTGAGGTTGTCCAGGCATGGGAACTCCCTGATTGCAGCGATCTTCGAAGTGGCAGGTGTGGCTCCTTCGGCCATGATGGTATGGCCCAGGAACTGCATGGACTCTTTCCTGAACTGGCACTTGTCTGGATTGATCATTAGGCTGAAGTCGGCTAGTCGGGAGAAGAGGGTGCGCAGGTGAGACTTGTGTTGTGCCGGTCTCTGCTGACGACAAAGATGTCGTCCAGGTAAATGAATATGAAATTCAATTCCCTGCCCATTGTGTCCATAAGGCACTGGAAGATCTGGTCGGTGTTTTTGAGCCTGAATGGTATGCATAGGAACTCAAACAAGCTGAAGGGGGTGATCATGGCTGTTTTGGGTATGTCCTCGGGGTGCACCGGGATTTAGTGATTCCTGCGCACCAGGTCAACCTTGGAGAATACCCTCGCACCATGCAGGTTGGCTGTAAATTCCTGGATGTGAGGGATCAGGTAACGGTCAGGTACCATCGCGTCGTTAAACTGTTGATAATTTCAGCAGGGGCACCAGCCACCAGAGGCTTTTGGGACCAAGTGGAGTGGTGAGGCCCAAGGACTGTCAGAGCGTTGAATGATCCCCAGCTCCTGTAGATATGAGAACTCTTCCTTCACTATCTTGAGCTTTTCTGGCGGGAGGCAGCATGCCTTGGCGTAGACCGGTGGGCCTTGGTGGGGATGTAATGAAACACCCCATGGTGTGGTGAGGCAGCGGAGAACTGTGGCTTGAGGAGGGACGTGAACTCGTTCAGGATACGCTGAAACTCATCCCTGGGCGTGCTGACCGTGGCCATCAGCGGCTGCTCTGTGCAGGAGGCGTTGAAGCGAACGGATTGGAAGGTACGGGCATCTACCAGTCACCTACCTCGAATGTTGACCAGGAGTCCATGGGCGAGGAAGAAATCGACACCCAGGATGGCAGTTGGAATGGACGAAACGGTGAACTTCCATGAGAACTTCTGCTGGCTGATCTGGAAGTGGACGGTCTTGTCTCCATACGTCCGGATCTCTGTCGAATTGGCTGCATGAAGGGGAGGTCCTCGAGGCTAGTTCCAGGACTCGATGGCTATGGCCGGGATGACGCTGATCTGTACCCCGGTGTCGATGAGGAAGCGTTGGCCGCTGACTGAATCCTGCAAGTGGAGAAGTCTGTGCTCTTGGCCAGCCGGCGCAGCCATTATCAGCGGCCGTCCTGCTTGTTTCCTTGGAACGAGCAGAGCTGTCGACACTTCCAAGCCTTGGCTCCCCTGCGCTGGTGGAAGAAGCAGAGGCCTGAAGTGGATGACTTGTTTCTGGCTATGCTCTTTGAGGCCCGTACAGGGGCCGGGTGTTCCACCATAGTGCTAGAGGAAGGCTTGGAGTGGTCATGCCCATGATTCATGACCTGCTGGACAGCTGAGCCCTCTGGGAATCATTCAAGCCATTGCTCCTGAGCCTTTTGAGCGACCTTCCTATGGTTGACAAAGCTCTCCTGGGACAGTAACGGCCGGATGTCTTCAGGAAGATGGTCGAGGAAGATGTACTCGAAGAGTGGGTAGTTGGTGTGATCGTCCATGAGCCCGAGCATCTCGTCCATCAACTCGATGGGAGTTCCATCCCATAAGGTGCCGAGGCGCAGCATCCGAGCGGCATGCTGGCGCCTGGAGAGGCAGAGGGAGTCGATAAGCACCTGCTTGATGGTCCCATACTTATCTTCCGTGGGTGGGTGCTGAATGAGGTGAAGCACTCGTTTGGCGGTGGCCTTGTCAAGGGCAGCAACTACATGGAAAAACTTGGTCATATCCAATGAAATCTGGTGGAGGTGAAACTGAGCCTCTGTGTGGCTGAACCAGGTCTCCGGGTCCTGAACCCAGAAGTCAGGAAGCTTGATGGCTATAGCATTGATCGAAGGGTCGTTCATGTTGGGTTCAAAGACGTTTGAACCTGTCGCGGTCACCAATTGTAGCGGCGGCTACACTGCTAACTGAAGGATCGCACAACCAGATGGGTTGAGTTCAGTGAGCAAAACTGATTTATTGCAGGTTGTCTGGCTGGTCTTATACTCCCAGCCCGGACCTGGCTGAGAACCATGCTGGGGGGCCCCGATGTCACCAGGGCGTCACGTGGGTGGTCATGCGCGGGCTTCTCAGCCTGGTGCCGAGGTCGGGAGGAAATCCCCGACGGCACCATTTTGGCTGGCTGCCCCGTCGCGTGCGTGACAAGTGGGGCCGGTTCGCCTGCCTAATGGCGTACCGCCACAAGGGATTACTTAAAGTGGTGTGTGAGTGGAAAGAAAAAGTTTGAAAACCACTGTCCTAGAGCAATTGGTTTTTCTCCACTGCAGAATCTGTTACCAGAATACACTCAAGAGGGCCTGAAAAAGAAAATCAGACTATTCACCAAAGAAAGTTTGTCTGAACATTATTGCTACTGATCATGAAATATTGGACAGACAACTCATTAAATCTTTTAACAGCAGAGGCTTACTAATAGTCTGTCAGTTTAGCATTGGTGATAAACATTGGGAATTGTCTTCTTTTATTTGAATGCACAACTACATTATGACTCCAGAGCCTCCTCCACTAAGTTGCACTGCAATGCATGCACTGATCACATAATCCTACAATTGTTTCCGTTGCTGGGCTGAATATTACTGTACCTACCACAACCAAGCACATTAATCAGATGCCAAGATTCCAGGAGGATAAAAGAATGGCAACTATTCTTTTAGCTGAAAATAAAAAAAAAATGTGCTCTGTTCCTTTAAACACATACTAAAAAGCACTGCATTTAAATGATTCTTATTGGTGTAATCATCCCACTACATAGTTGGTTTCATCATTATCTTCACACTCCACTGGCGTACATCATTTTCAACACAAGCATATTTCTAGAGAAGTATAATCCTGTCAAGAAGCTAAATTACACTCCTCTATTTTCTTCCCAACACCACTCCCCCCCCACCCCACCCCTCTCCTCCCCCACATGACACTGGTTTAATGATCTCAAGTATTACCAACTCCCTCTTTCTAAAGGCATAGGTGGAGGCTTGAGAGGCTGGCAAGCTAATAACAGGAAAGATACAGCAGATGCACTAAATCATTGTTGCATTAGGATTTATCATTGATGATGCAACAACTATCCAAACTAACTGATGGGTTTATTGCAAGTGACCGGGAGGAACTTTTAAGAGTGCCAACCACAAGGAAGAACGCACAAGAAAAAGTCACAGGGCTGAAGGCAGACAAATTGTCCAAACCCAGTGGGTTTAAAGTGGTGACAGATGGAGGAATTGAGGGTGATGGGAAACTGGCACAGAAGAGTGGAGGCGAGGTGAGAACAGCTGTGATCATGTTAGAGGGAGGCAAAGGCTTCATGGGGTCTTGTGGTCGCTTGCTGTCCCAATCATCTTCCGTTAATTTTCTGACAGATCATGTGACATTGTTGATTTGAAATTGAAGACTGACAACTCTAAATTGCTATGTGATCAGTTTTGAAACATTATCTAGGTTTATGGGACATCTGCAGTGCTACTTAAAAGATTTTTCTCTGCACTTTCTTGTAAAAATCTTTTAAGGGTAAGTTTTTTCACTTGAAATATTTTATAAACAGTAATGGTGCTGCAAGGAGTTTATGACTGACCTTACAATGCTTTCGAGCCATGTACAAATAAAATGACATAGCTAGTGTAACGGTTAGAATGACGCTGTTACAGCACCAGTGACCCGGTCAGAATCTGGCACTGCCTGGAAGGGGTTGGTACGTTCCGTCTGCATCTGCGCGAGTTTTCGCCCCAGGTGCTCCACTTTCCTCCCACCCTCCAAATACATACAGGGACACAAGTTAATTGGGTGCAATTGGGTAGCATGGGTTGCAATGGCCGCAATCTGATTTTATGGTGTTGTAAATTTTAAAAAGCTAGTCTGTCAGCAAAGAGACCATTTTTTATTTAATTCAAGAGAAAAAATGTATATATTCAAGAGAAAAAATGTCTGTATGTATTTTGGTCAGTATGGTTTATAGTGTGAAAAATAAAAAATTTAAAAAATAGCAGAGACCATTTATGCACACACATTCAACATGGGCCATTTTTAGCTCACAATGAACAAAGTAAATGAATTGACATTAACCCCAGATTACATTTTATTGTGTTTGTATTCACATCTTGAAATCACATCCTGGAATTCATTTTTCCGAAATGTTTAGTAAACTACCAGTATTCCCACCCACCCCACCCCCACACCAAACAGAATAATCGAATGATTTGTTACATTCAGAAGGAAGCCAGTCATCCAATTAGATCCATACCTGTTCTCCAGAAAGAAATCCATTTTGTGTGAGTTTACAGGTTAAACCCAATAAAAAATATTGAAAAATGAAAGGAATAATGGAGTTAGAATTACACCTGCGCACGTGTATTATAAGAGACAAGTGTTTTGCAGCAATTCTGAATCAATAACGAGAAAAATGTTACTAATTGCTTAATAGAATGAGAAAGCAGTTTGCCCTATTGCTCTCACAGCTCTTCTGCTCGTGGAGAGTCATGGCAACAACAACCGTGAGTGTTTTCACGAGATCTTGACACCATTCAGAAGGGAAGTCTGCACAATCATGGTCACAGCGCCAATGACTGATTCGAATCCGCCGCTGTCTATGAGGAGTTTGTACATTCTCCTCGTGACCTGCGCAAGCTACCCCTGGGTGCTCCGGTTTGCTCCTACCCTTCAGCACACCGAAAGCCTCCATTTCCCTCAGATCCATGTGTCTGTTGGATCATCTTTTAAATGTTCCTTTTGTACCAGCCTCTACTACCACTCTGCCCATGGATTCCAGGCACCCAGTAGTCTGAATAAAATTTGCCTCCAACCTCTCCCCTAAACCTTCCTCCCCTCACATTATACAGATGTCCTCTGGTATTTGCTACTGTCGGCCCAACTTATCTATGCCTCTCAATTTTATAGAACTCTATTAACTCACCTTTCATCACTCTAGAGAAAAGCCCAGCTCTGTTAGTGTTGTTTCATAGATGCTCCTAAATCCAGGTAATATCTGGGTAAATTTCTTGTGTATCCTCTCCAAAACTTCCACATCCTTCCTGTAATGAAACGACCAGAACTGAATAAAATATTCCAAATGTGATAGGGCTGCAACCTCATGACCCTTGAACTCAATCCCCTGACTAACGAAGGCCAGAATACCATAAGCCAGTGGTGGCCAAACTGCGGCTCGTGGGAAGGGTAGGTATCCCCAGTGGGGATGGTAGGTGTCGGCAGTGGGAAGGGTAGGTGTCGTCAGCAGGGAGGATGGCTGTCAGAGGGTCACCAGCTGACTGTCATCAGCCTGCCCGGTGCTAGGCACCTGAAAGCTGCTAGCTGCTTTGACTTGCTGCTTTCAGGCGCCTAGGGGGAACGTTTGGTGAGTAGACTTGATTAGAAATAAATATTTTGCAAAATTGCTCCCTTTGAAACAGTGTTTATTCACTCTTTGCAGTGTATCAGCATTTTGCAAATGGATGATTGGCAAGACAAGGATTGGAAAATACTTTCCCCACAAAACTGTACTGGGGTGAGCAACCTCCCACATCGCCCGCCCCAGCCCCATAGTCCTGCGCTGGCAGCCCCAGCCCTGATGTCTTGTGCTGGAGGCTGTCAGGCAGCAGGGAGTTGGGTCATTGGGCAGCAGTGAGGGGGGCTGTCAGGCATGGGGAGTTGGGTAGCCGGCTGATTGTCATCAGCCTGCCTCCTGCTACACACCTTAAAGCTACTAGCCACTTTCAGGCTGCTGCTTTCAGGTGCCATGGGGGAGCGCTCAGAAGCGGAGTATATACCTCCCCAAGGTGGGTTGAGTAGGTACAACTTGGGGACGGGTTCTCCACTTTCAGGTGGCCTCCCGACAGCCACATTCAGGTATTTTAGGCGGATTTACATTCGGGTATTATGGCCACCTGAAAGGGATAGTGCTAGTGGGTGTGGCTTGCGATCACATGATTGCTACGGCTCTCAAACATCTGAAGTTTATGGTATGCGGCTCTTATGATTAGCAAGTTCAGACATAAGTCTCCTTATCTACCCTTTCAATCTGCGTGGCAATCTTGGAAATCTATTGATTTGGACCCCAAGTTATCTCCGTTCTTGCACACTGGTAGGAATCCTGCCATTAACCATGTATTTCACCTTCAAGTTCAAATTTTCAAAATGCATCACTTCCCACTTATCTGGATTGAATTCCATCTGCCACTTCTCTGCCCAACTCTAAATCCCGTTGTAACCCAAATATTCTCACACCCCTGCTATTCTGATCTCCTGGCAACAGTGCAAGTGTCTTTTTAATTCATGTCTGTTCGCAACATTAGGAATCCCAGCCCATCATAGGAAAATTCCCTTTGATATCCATAATCAAACATTTCCTGTCACATTAAGCTGTCGAATGATCACACAAATATTTTTAAACAACATCAGTTGGACATAAATGTCGGTAAAATACATAGAATGTAAAATACCATTGTTTAAAATCAATAGCGATTCTTGCCATCTTCTGTAACACTGCATTCCACCCACTCATATTTAAATTCCATTTCATATAGAATATGTGGGACAGCTCTAAGGCTATTCTCTTCAGTTTCAGAATGCACTGATGACATGTCTTCAAAATTAGATTTCAGATTTATTCTCAGAATATATACATAACATCACATACAACCCTAAGATTCTTTTCTTGTGGACGCGGCAGAGTTACCTTTTATTGATAGTGCAAAATAAAAACTGTTCACATGTAAGCAAATAAAGAACTGTAAAACAGATAACAAATGTAAACAAACTGACTGTGCAATACAGAGAGAATTTTTAAAAATCAATAAAGTGCACAATTAAGAGTTCTTAAATGAGTCCCAGATTGAGTTTGTCGTTGAGGAGTCTGATGGTAACCAGCTGTTCCTGAACCTGGTAGTGCGAGTCTTGTGGCACCTCGACCTCTTTCCTGATGGCAGCAGTGAGAACAGAGTGTGTGCTGTGCAAAGTGGATCCTTGAGGATTGGTGCTAGTCTCCGACAGCAGCGTTCCCTGTAGATGTTTTTGATATTGGGGAGGATTTTACCTGTGATGTTCTGGGCTGTGTCCACTATATATTGGAGGGTTTTATGCTCAGGGGGATTGATGGCCCTGCACCAGACCCTGATGCAGCTGGTCAACACACTTTCCACCACACACCTATACAAATATGTCAAGGTTTTTGGTGTCATAACCAAATCTCTGCAAACTCCTGAGGAAGTAGAGCCGCTGTCATGCTTTATTGAGGATGCTATTGGTGTGTTGGAAAATGGAAAAGATCCTCTGATATAGTAACTCCCATTAACTTTAATTTGCTCACCCTCTCCCCCTCTGATCCCTCAATGATCTTTGGATTGTACACCTCTGTTTTTCCCTTCTTGAAGTCAACAATCAGCTCCTTGGGTTTGGTGACATTGAGGGCAAAACTGCCATTGGTGCACCTTTCCACAAAGTTTTAAATCTCCCTCCTGTATGCTGACTCATCACCTTTCTTTATACAACCCACTACTCTGGTATTGTCAGCAAATTTGTAGATTGTGTTGTTGTTGTACCAAACCACACAGTCATAGGTGTGAAGTGAATGGAGCAGGGGGCTAAGAACACAGCCCTGTGGTGGTCGGGTACTGATGGAGATTGTGGAGGAAATGTTCTTACCAATCTTCACTGATTGTGATCTGGAGGTGAGGAAATCCAGGATCCAATTACACAGTAGGGTCTTGAGTCCCAGGTCTTGAAGTTTGCTGATCAGTTTTGAGGGGATGATAGTGTCGAATTGCCGTCGATAAAGAGCATCCAAATGAATGCATATTTGCTGTCCAGGCAGAGGCATATCTATGGTATGGCGGGTATGACATGTACCCTGGATGACATTTGAAGGGGGAGGAGGGGAGGGTGGCACTACTGAGTAGTTCCTATTAAAGACAGACAAGCCATCCTCAGATAGTGAAAAAAGAACTTTCTTCAGGCAGGCCCCTAGTGGTCTCCACACCTCCACTGATGACTAGAAGTGGCACATGGAAGGAGTCATGATTAGTACAGACATAGGCCCTATCCCCTCCCCCACCAGTGCTGCCACCCCCCCCCAATCTTTGTACCATCTCCCCCACCAGCGCACAACCCCCAACATAGAAAACACACACCTCTTTATTCTCCGCTCCATCCACCCTTCCTCATCCTCCCGTTTGCTCTCAACTTATTAAAAGGCCAAAGCCAAATACAACATGACAGCCATCAAGGCCAGCTCTCGCTAGACCTCCTTGTCGCCATTTATTTTGACACATGGAATGTAAAAGGTTGGCCACCCCTGCCATAGGTGCTATTTTCCCTAGATGCACCCCTGTGTCCAGGTGTTCCAGGACTTTGTGTAGAGGCATTGAGATGGCATCACCGTAGACCTGGTGCTATGTTAGGCAAACTGGAATGTATCCATGCTGCTGCTCGGTGTGCTTCAACGCCAGCCTTTCTAAACACTTCATCACCATTGATGTAAGTGCTAGTGGTCAATAGTCATTATTATTATTAGAAACGATTATAATTTTCACCTTGCTGCTTGTAACATTGCAGTAGTTTCCATTTAATCTGCACATCATTCAGGCTCATTTGCCTGTAGGTGTGTTATTGAAACAAACGAGCCAATAGGTTGTTGCTGTGTTTCCTACTCTTCAAGTTTTGGTAAACACTTCACACATTCCAATTCTCACATTTGCAGCAACAGTTCCATCATGTTGCTCAACTTGTCTATTTCAAAAGCTCAACAGCTGGATAAAAGAACTACTCTCTTGCTACATTTGTAGACCATTACCTTCCTTTTTGCTTCTTCAAATTTCTCATTTGTTTCCTGCTGAGAAACTTAATCTTTTCCTTCACCGTTCGATGGTACAAGTGGGTTCAGGTCTCTGGTTTGGACTCTTTAATCACCACCTACAGAATTCCTGCCACAACCCCAGAGGACAGGATTTCTAATTCTCCAGACTGTGAAGGCTATTTTCTTGATTCCTTTTCTATTCCATTCTTTGAAAAATAAATTGTCTATTGTAAAGGGGATTAATGGGTTTTGTGTTATCATTTTTGGTATTTGCGTCCGGTTTTTCTCCCTCTGATAAAAATCTGACAAGTACCTTAATTGTGCCGCCCTGTAGTAATTTTTGAAGTTTGGTAGCTATAACCCTCCTTGTTTGTAACTCCATGTTAATTTTTCCAGCGCTATTCTTGATTTCTTACCTTTCCATAAAAATTTCATTACTATTTTCTTCAGTTTTGTAAAAAAATTCTCTGTCAGGGGAATTGGTAACGTTTGGAATAGATATTACACTCGTGGGAACACATTCATCTTAATACAGTTTACTCTTCCTATTAAAGTTAAGGGTAGTTCTTTCCAATTCTCTAGATCTTCCTGTATTTTTTAATTAATTGTTCATAATTTAATTTGTATAAATGTTTTAGGTTGTTATCTATTTTGATACCAAGGTAATGCATCGCCTGTGATTGCCATTTGAAAAGGGTATTTTAAAAAAAATTCTGAATAATCAATTTTGTTCATTGGCATCACTTCACTTTTATTGGTGTTAATCTTGTACCCTGATATAACCATATAACCATATAACCATTTACGGAGTGGAAACAGGCCATGTTTGCCTTTCGAGTCCGCACCGGTTCACTGATTTTGTGCGCCCTCTTCAGGCATTGGTCCCGGTAGATCTTCATTCAATAACGATGGGCGAATTCAATGCAGGTGGAATCAGATAATAGCAAAACTATGAGCAAACAGATTGGCTGTCTGTGTACCAAAAATAGTAGAACTTGACGAAACTGGATTTATTAAGAAAAGACAAACAATTGACAATATCTCTAAGTTCATTAACTTAATCCATGCAGTACAAGGAAAGAAGACTCCAACAGTGGCGATTGCTTTTGACACAGGGAAAGCCGTTGACAGGGTAGAATGGAATTATTTATTTAAAGTACTACAGCGGTTCAACCTACCAGAGAAATATATTAATTGGATTAAAGCATTATATAAGGGACCATTGGTGAAGGTGACAGTAAATGGATATATAATCGAACCAAGGTCAACTTGGCAGGGATGTCCACTATCTCCCTCACTGTTTGCTTTAGCTATAGAACCCTTCTCTCCATGTTCTTTCATTTTCATATGTAGCTTTTTAATTGACTTATCTGGTTCTGTTAAATATACTATGATGTCATCTGCAAATAGGCTGATTTTATATTTTTTTATGTTAAAACATTTTATGTTTTTTAAAGGAGTACGGAAGAAATCAACTAAACGAATGCTTCATAATGAAGAGGCCCAACAGCTTTAAGCGGAGTCTTAATGGGGCCATAGACAAAAGAAAGGTTGAGAATGGCTCGTCTACTAGCATTCATTTCCTTGGAAGCCTTATTGTTTCAATAGGATTACTGAATTTATTTAGCTACTCAGACTTTTAAAACGACAAGCATCTCTCTTCTTGGATTTTTCCTGGATCAATATGCAATTTTGTCATTTTGTGTAACTCGTTCTTTTGATCTGCTCTCAGATGTACCACTCAGGATTCATGTGCATCCGTCGCTTATCTTGCCAATAATATGGCAAACACTGGGATGACCTTCAGTTGACCTTCATAGTGCCAATAGGGGGCCTTTCATATATACAAGATCAAATCTCATGGGATGGCGTCTTCTACTGAAACAACCATGTCCAAATCTCTATGAGGGCTGTCTTACATCTAAATCTTTATCCTGCTGCTTCATTTGCACTCCTATCAGGCTATCTACTCCAAGCAGCAGCCACCACCCATTAAATAAGTAACTGGAGGCAGCCTACAAAATTGGAATTAATCACAGATTAATCTTGATTAGTAAAACAGATAGCATCCACCCCCTGTCCCAGCCTCATTAACCACACCCCCAAGGTTACTCATGGTAGTTGTTTATTTTGGTTTTCTACATCCAGTCATGGTATGGACGTAATCACCCACTACCCATGACTACTATGGTTATTGTCCTGCTATTCTTTGTTTTATTAACCATTAAATTTCAGACTTTTGCTTCTTCCTCCTCTGTTGTCCTTTTCCCCCTTTTTTTCAGAAGAAAAGGTTCATACATTACCACACATCGGGACTCCATGCATGTCAATAAAGCTTTGTCTTGGCTACATACATTTCCCTCTTCCTTCACCTAGTGGTTTTTTAAAACTCATATCCAGATAACCAACCAGATAGACTGGACACAATATCCTCCACCTTCATTCTATGGGGTGGTTAAAATTCAGCTTTAAAGCACTTTTCTTTTTAAGAGCTCTGAACCTGCCGAAAGTAATGCTGATACAACTTTATTGACGCACTCTGAAAGGTGTACTTCCACTTAATGATATTGGATAGTTCCCTCAGTGTTTTCGCTCATGCCAATTTCACTTTTCAGACCGACCAATTTTATGAATTTTCCAGCAAAGCTAAAATCAGGTGACAGCTGCCTCAATATTTTGCATTCAGTTTCTTTCAAAATTTTCCATTTACTTCCACATATTGGTTGAATCCTACCACTTGCACAAAAACATTGATCCATTGCAGCACAATTCTGATCCAAAGTTTGAGGTCCAGCTGCAGGTCGATGGGATGAGGTGGAAAAATATTTTGGCACAGACTACCTGGGTCGAAGGGCCTTGTTTCTGTGCTGTGGTGTTCCACGGTTTTAAGAAACACATAAGGAGTAATGCAAACTCTCATCGCCCTTGTGATAGTAAATACCCTAGATGTCATGAATGCAATTGACTATCATAATGGCCATAATTCAAAACAGAACACTCAGCTGACCCCAAAATAAACAGCTCTCAAAGAAATTTCTTCTTGTGCAGCAGATAATTTCAAAGTACATTTCATTGTGCCAGGCATCACTCACAATCCACAGATGAAGTCCTCTCCATTAGTGCAAAAATCTCCTTTTTTAATCTCTACTCAAATAACTTCCTGTCATATGACAAGTCATTTTTGTCACATGACAAATGAAAAAAAAAAACACATTTAATTAAGTTGTTCAACTCATTAACCATCACCACACCAGTGATTGCTAACTGTCAGTAGGACATATTGCAGTGTTAATAACTATGTAAAATATATCACTCTTTTGAAGAGTTCTTGCCATATTCTGCTTTATATGATGCACCACACGAACAAACTCTCATGAAGGAGTCCAAACACAAAGGTCAATTGCAGGCTGAAGATGGATTTTCCTGTGGAATAGTGGATGCTTGATCCATTCCATGCTATGTCGATTTCTCCAGGTTGTTTCAAGGTCAGAATTTTTTAAAAAACAGGAAATAACAGGGTTCCTTTTGTGTATTTTTAAACAGTTGTTTGTTTGAGACTTGTCAGGCCATGGTCCAAACTGTGATTATGGACTGTCGAGGACACACTCAGCATTGTGTGGACATGAGCCAATCTCCTGTGAAGTTGTTCCTGGTGAATTAATGTCAGGGTGAGAGTTACAGGGAATTAGCTGGGTTTATAAACGCAGGGTACCGAATCACTCATGTGGGCAGACTCAAAAAGTGGCTTATATTGTGTCCAAATCAACACCTTTATAATTTTGCTTATCACACAAGATTATGATAATGAAAGTTTATTTTTTCTATATTGCAGAAAAGTCTCTTCATTTGCAAAAAAAATGAATTTTTTTGGACTTAATCAGAATGCAATCTATGTGACTGATATTGATGGATCACATTGTGTTATGTGTACTTACCAACATGAAAATCCTTGGCTTTGAACCATGATGTAAATATCAATGACATGATTACCCTGGTTATTACATTAATTTTCTGCAAATCTCCTATCTTCATGGCAGTGAAACAATTTTTTTTTTTAAATTTACATAGTAGGAGCTGTCTGTCATTCATTGAGAGATCTAGAATCCAGTGTATTCTGTGCTGACCTTTTTAGTCATGGTCATATTCATACAAGGAAATTGGCAACATCTGGAGGCAATAGAATCACTATTAGTCAACTAGGGATAGTGAGGAAAATTTTCTGGATGCAGGTAAAAGTAACATCACACATGGAGCTCAATATTAATTCTAGTGAAGCAGCCTGCTTGTCTGGGAAACCATTCACTTTGAATGTGCACTCCTTCCTCCCAGAAGTCCCAGAATCTACTCTATCTTCAGGAAACACTACAGTATATTGACAGCGAATCTTTGGCAGCACTTTCACAGTCCATGACCTTCATGAGAAAGGCAAGGAACCTGACAAATCACCACCTCCTTTCAATTCACCGCCTACTTTGACTTGAAAGCATACTGCCATTACATAAACACAATGTATAAATCCACCATCATTTCTGAACTTGCTGTAACTGGACAGGTACAGTAAATATAAAACAAATCAAATGACCACAATATATGCCAAGATAGAAAGAGATGATAACCAGAGGAGGTTTGCTAGGGGTTGACTTATGATGAAAGATTAAATCATCTAGGATTGTATTCGCTCGAGTTCAGAAGAATGAGAGGAGATCTTATAGAAACATATAGAATTATGAAGGGTATGGATAGGATAGATGTAGGAAGGTTTTTTGAGCTGGCCGGGGAAACTAAAACGAGAGGACACAGTCTCAAGATTCGGGGGAGTAGATTTAGGACAGAGAGGAGGAAAAATAGTTTTTCCCAGAGAGAGTAGTGAATGTTTTGAATTCTCTAACCAGGGAAGTGGTTGAGGCTGCCTCATTAAACATATTTAAAATTCGGTTAGATAGATTTTTACATGATAGAGGAATTAGGGGATATGGGGAGAAGGCAGGTAGGTGGAGTTAGGTCAAAAATTAGATCAGCCATGATCGTATTGAATGGCGGAGCAGACTCGATGGGCCATTTTTGGCCTACTCCTGTTCCTACTTCCTATGTTCCTTGTTCGTAGATAAATAACTCTTCACAGTTGCAGTTTGTCCTAGAAAAAAAAGTTACCCTTTAAAAGGGCAGGCAGATTTCTCACTGGTTCCTGAATAGTTTAGGGTAGGTAGTATTGGAGGTTCAAGAGCCTGATTTGTTGTTGGAAATAAACTGTTCTTGAACCTCCTGCAAAAACACAAAAGTGCTGGAGAAACTCAGCAGGTCACATGGCATCTATAAGAAGTCAAGGGTAACCAATGTTTTGGGCCTACACCATTCGTCAATGTATGAACAAATAGCAGGCAAGCACCTAATCAAAATGGTGGGGAGGAGGAGTACAGGCTAACCGATCTCTGAATGGAGGGAAGGGCGGGGGGGGGGAGTTGGAGGGAAGGGCGGGGGGGGGGGAGTTGGAGGAAAGGAGACAAGGAGAGGGAGAGAGACTCATGGGAGGTTTTGAACAGAAACTGGAGAAGTAAATGTTTATGCCATCTAGGTGGAGAATGCCCAAACAGAATATATTGTGTTTTTTCCACCAATTTGTCGGTTGCCTCAGTTTGGCAGTGCATGGTTAAACATGTCAGTGTGGGAATGGTAGAGGTTGGCCACAGGGAAGTCCCTGTTTTTTGCAGCAACCATGGTGAAAGTGCTCAATGAAATAATCTCCCAGAGAAGGCCACAATGGGAGCACCGGATGCAGTAGGTGACCCCCCACAGATTCAGAAGTGAAGTGTTGCTTCACTTGGAAGGGCTGCTTGGGGGCTCATCTAATGATGAGAGATGTGAGGGCGCTGGACAACTGTGTGTTCTGCCTGATGGTAGCATTGACGAGAGATTGTGACCTGGTCGAGCGGGATCCTTTTTGAGGAAAGATTTCATGTAGAGATCTTCAATGGGTAAGAGGCCAGTACCAGTGATGAACTTGATGAGGTTTGCTGCTTTCTACATAGCCAGTACCTTTACCCCCACCCCCCACCCTCCTCTGAGTTCCTAAGAGTAAAACATAGAAGACTACGTATGTTGTGAGTGAAGTTAAAACAATGTTAAAGATACTCAGCAGGTCAAATAGCTAACTTTGCATAACAAAGATAAAGTTACAGGCACTTGCCAACATACTACACATACCTTGATGAAGGGTTCAAGCCCAAAATGTTAGTTACGTATTGTCTACATTTAACTCCGACATTCAATACCTAGTGGTGTAATTACATATCACTACACGTATCTTTATCTTTGCAATATAAAATACGCTGTTTGACCTGCTGAGTTTTTACAGCATTATGTTTTTACCCCGAGTTGCTAAGCCAGTGCATGATGTAACCAACTGACATAGTCCACAGTTCACCTGTACAAGTCCAATAAAGCAGGTTTGTTAGAAAGTAGACGCAAGTGACCCACTTATTTGAAGACTAACAGTCTAAATTTGCCTAAAATCATAGGTGGTTAAAGTTCACAAAAATAATTTCTACAAATTGTTATGCTCCAGGTGGGATGTGGTAACGCTGGGACCTCGGACCTTGTTGTCTCCAAGTCAATGGCAGAGCACTGTGGGTCAATAAAGAGTGTTTACCTCAGATGGCCATTTTAATTCAATGATGTAGATCATGAGAAGAATCCCATGACCAACTCATCATTACAGCTCTTGCTCCATCCAACCCACAGCAAACATGCTCCTCAAGAAAATAGATGTCAACACCAAACTTGCCTCCATTCCACATTCCTCTCAGCACACCAGCTGCACATTCTGCATGGCAGCACGTGTTCTACCTACCCAAGCATAATGAAGGATTGTTTATCATGATGGGCGGCGTGGTTAGTGATGTGGTTAGCGCGATACTATTACAGTGCCAGCGGCCTGCGTTTGAATTCAGCGCTGTCTATAGGAAGTTTGTACATTCTCCCCTTGTCTGCGTGGGCTTCAGTTTTCTCCCACCATTCAAAATGTATGGGGGTTGAGGTTAATTGGAGTGTAATGGGTGGCATGGTTTAAATGGCCAGAATCGGTTTCTACTGTTTTGCAAAAAAAATTTGAAAAATTTAATTTAAAAGGACACTGGCATCAGTGGGTTCTTTCTAAATGGAGTTCTTTCACCTGGATCCAATCTGCCACATCATCAGCTGGCTCTTCTTAACCATTAAATTAGTTTAGAGACCCTAGCTTTGTCAATTAGTGGTCAGTGCTTCCTGAACAACCATATTAAACACAAATCACTCAGTAAACTCAATTGCTTCCAACCATTTACTCGTATGGTGAGGTTACTAAATGGGTACATACTAGTATAGGTCAAGCATTGGCTGATGAGCAGGAAGAAACGGTCAGAATACAGGGATGATTAGCTTGTTGGCTGCCATTTGCTAGTGGGGTTCCACAGAGGTTGGTGTTGGGAACACTTCTTCTTATGCTATGCATCAATTATATAGATTATGGAATGAATGGCTTTGTGGCCATTTGCAGATGATATGAAGGTAGGTGAAGGAGCAGGTAGTGTTGAGGAAACAGAGGCAGCAGAAGGTCTTAGACAGATTAGGAAAATGGGAAGAGAAGTGGCAAATCAGAAGTTGTACAGTTGTGCACTTTTGTAGAAGAAATAAACTGGCAGATTATTTTCTAGAAGGGGAGAAAATTGAAAATTCCCAGATGCAAAGGGGCCTGGGAGTCCTCATGCAGGATAGCCTGAAGGTAAACTTGTAGGTTGGATCAGTGGTGAAGAGGTAAATGCAATGCTGGCATTCACTTCAAGAGGAAGAGTGAAAGAGCAGGGTGGTAATGTTGTGGCTTTACAAGGCACTGGTGTAGTGGTTCTCAGCCATTTTCTTTCCACTCACACACCACTTTAAGTAATCCTGGTGGTCTGTGATTAGTAAGGGATTGCTTAAGGTGGTATATGGGTGGGAAGGGAAGGTTGAGAACCACTGCTCCAGACCCAATTGTTACTGAAATATTTTGCATGAGAAAATTTGTCATTGGCTCATTTCCTTTGGAGTTATGAAACCATCCACATAATGAGTCAATGAGGTAAAATTAAAACAGAAGTTTTCAAACTTTTTTCTTTCCACCCACATACCACCTCAAGCAATCCCTTACTAATCACAGAGCACCTATGGCATAGGAAATACTTAAAGTGGTATGTGAGTGGAAAGAAAAAGGTTGAAAACCACTGTACTAGTGAATATTGTGAGCATGGTTCAGAGAAGGTTTGCGAGAATAATTCTGGGAATTAAAGGGTTATCATATGAGGAACATTTGACAGCTCTTGGCCTGTATTTTTTTGGAACTTAGGAGAATGAGGGGATCTCAATTTTGAATGTTGAAAGGTGTGGACAGAGTTGATGTAAAAAGGTTGTTCCCCATGGTGAGAGATTCTAGGGCAAGGGGGCACCATTTCATGATTTAAGGGCAGACACTTAGAATAAGATGTGGAGGAGTTTCTTTAGCCAGAGGGTGGTGAATCTGTGGAATATGTTGCCACAGGTAGTTGTGGTGACTAAGTCTTTGGGTATATGAAAGGCAGAGATCAATAGGTTCTTGATTAGCCAGGGCAATGGCGAGAAAGTCGGGCAATTGAATTAAGTGGGAAAATGGACCAGCACATGATTGACCGGTTCAGCAGGCTTGATGGGCTGAATAGCTTATTTCTACTCCTTTGACGAATGGGTCTTTTTAATAAGTCTGTGGAATGAGAAACAGAATGACATACTGAAGATCATTGGATTCTGTTCGGTGATATCACTCACCTATGATTAATTTTAAACATGTCCATTTCATGTGAATTTGTTCTTTCAGAATCACCAGACTTTCTTCACTATTTAGGCACTCATGAGAATATCTTTTCACTACATTTTTACGTCAGCCAGTGGGATTCACATCCTCGCCAATACATAGTCACCAACTTTGCACTTATCTGGGTGGGAAGAAATGGTTTCTCCCTTCGCCAATGCAATAGATGCCTTGACATTGTAGTCTAGTTAAATAACTCTGTAACTCAATCAACAGTCAAGGCTTCTGATTAATAATGTTTTTCATGAAATTTGGCAACCCTGCCTCTCCAAAATCATTAATGCAGCTCTATGATTTCTGGGACATGTTGATCATTTTTAATACAGCTCATAAGAACTAATGGGCTTCAAAGTGGGATGTCCCTTTGAAGAAGTTGAGATCACGCGTGTATTTTGTTTTGTTCTGCTTCTGATGGTGTACACCTATTGTGAGCTGCTGTCCTGAAGTTGGTCCCTAAACTTGGAACCCACAAAGTTGTAAAGCTTCAGTAAGTGAAGCAGATGAAAACATGGAACATAAAACAGTACAGGACACTACAGCTCTCAATGTTCTTTGACCTGTATGAACCTGTTCCACAATCTAACCCTTCTATCTCTCACACATTCCATGACCCCATCTTTCTTACACTGAAGTGCGTATATGAGACTTTTAAATGTCCTTATTGTATTAGCCTCAACCGTGATCCCCAGCACCCAGCAGTGCATTCCAAGCTTCCAGCACTATCTGTGCAAAAACCTAACATTGCCCCTAAACCTTCCTCCACTCGCCTTACACAAACATCCTCTGGTATTGGCTATTGTCACACTGGGAAAAAAGTGCTGGGTGTCTACTCAATTTACGTTGCTCATCATTTTATACACCTCTATAAAGTTGCCTCTCATCCTCTGTTACTCCAAAGAGAAAAGCCCTCATTCAGCCTTTCCTCAAAAGACATGTTCTCTAAACCTGGCAGCATCCTGGTAAATCTCTTCTGCACCCTCACTAAAGCTTCCAAATCCTTCCTATAATGAGGTGACCAGAACTAAACACAATACTTGTCTAATCAGAATTTTGGAGAGTTGCAGCATTACCTCATTGAACTCAGTCCCCTGACTAATGAAAGCCAGCACCCCATAGGCCTTCTTAACTACCCTTTCAAAAGTTGCATGTCAACTTTGAGGGATCGATGAACTTGGACCCCAAGATCTCTCTGCTCCTCCACACAGCTAAGAATTCTACCGTTAACCTTCTACTTCATCTTCATGTTCAGTCATCCAAATCGTACCACTTCCCACTTTCCTGCATTGAACCCCATCTGCCACTCTTCTGCCCAATATGTTCCTTTCTACAGTTGCAATTCAATCCCTGATTACCAAAGCTACTCCCCCTCCCTGCTTTTACCTCTTTCCCTATTCCTTTTGAAACATCTCAACCCTGGAACATCAGGCAGCCAATCATGCCTTGCATCAGCCAGGTCTCTGAAATGACCACCACTTCACAATTCCATGAACTGAGCCATGCCGCAAGTTCATCACACTTATAGTAATACTTTTGGGATTAAAGAAAGCACATTTCCACCCATCCAAATGCCTGCAGTTATGTCCTCTCCACTCTCTATATTTCCTCATGGTCAGCCTCCTCATTGACTCAACTTTTCCCCTACTGATCGAACACTCTGGTTCCCATATTTTATTGTTTGAATAAGGTTTCAAACAACGGAAAGAGGTTAACAATATTTTTCTGTTCTGCGTTTAAGTTAGGGCTTAAAAATGTGATTTTTTAATAGTTATTATTTAGAAATGCAGTAGGGTAACAAGCCCTTCAGACCCATAAGTCTGCACTACCCAATTATACTCATTGATCTATTAACTGATTAATACTGTAGAGCTTTGGAACGTGGAAGGAAACTGGAGCACCCGGAGGGATCTCATGCCATAAAATGTGGTATCATCGACCACGACATCAGAATATTCAAGGGAACATCACAGCCAAGGGAAGAGCTTCCAAAATTACAGGAAAGAGGCTGGAGTTTTGTGACATCCTGCTCCCGACTGTTCAGTTTCATTCAGTGTTATCGCGGATTATGTGCGAGCTGTGTGAAAAATTGGTGGAGTTAGTCATTCTGTGGACTATCTTGAACAGGGAGGATCAGTGGGTATCCGAAAGCAGGAGATCCGACCGCTCAACCAGTTTGGAATGTTTCAGGGAGATCTAGCCAAGCAAAGGAATAAAAACTAAATTAAGATATAAAATTCACCTTGAAAGAGGAGGATAAAGTCAAAGTTCATCTGCCACATTGATGTTTTCTTTTTATTTTAATTAATTCCTCCATCACAAGCTCTGACTGATTCTGTGTGGTCACTGACCATTCTCTTTGGTTATTTACTCAATAAGCTGTTCTCAAGGTGAAGATCCAAAAGGTGAGTATGTTAATGCTGGATGAAACTTGGCTGGAAAGATTCCTTTGGAGATCCACAGTCTACACCATGAGCATATTATTGTCAGGGATACTGTAGTTTATGAGGAATTGTCCATGGCACAGGAAGTGAAAATTCCAGCCCTCAACTTATTACCTGCTCAATTGACTGTCTTTATATTGTATTAGCATTGATTTCAAGATTCCTTTATTGTCAATTAACAAAGCAGGTGTAATATTACTCAAAATTAACTTTAGCCTACTGCAAGGCAAAGATTTACCATCAGCAGAAATTGCCAGACTCTTCTTACAATCAGAGAAAGAGCAGCAAAAGAGAGTCCCTTCAGAGACACTGAGTGTCGGTGGATTCGCCTCCAGGCCTTCCACAGTCTCTGTAATGGCAGAGACTCCAGTCCAAACCATCGGCAGCCCAAGCTCTAGATCTGAACCTCCGACACGATCAGGAAGCCTTCAGCACCCTTTCGCATGCCGGTTCTGATATCAGGTACCCCTTCAGCCAGTCTTGAACGAGTCACTCAGCCTGGTGTGAGTCCTTCGACTGCAGTCTCCTCAGCAGCCCCTCAGCCTGGTGGGTTTCTCGCCTTGATTTGCCAACAGTCTGCCACCTGTGTGTTCTTCCCCCTCACTGGTTCCTATGAACCTATGGACACAACTTCACCTTTTCACTTTTTTTGCACTACTTATTCAATTTTTAAATCCTGTATTTATGGAATTGTAATTTATAGTAATTTTGCACCTTGTTCTGCACACAACTGCTGCACAAAGCAACAAATGACACAACACCTGATCCCGAGTCTGATGCCTAGCCCTCTGTGGTACATTTTGATAATGTGTGGATTGGATCTGGATGTGAAGCCATCTTTGTTGACACAAGTGTGGAAGTGAGAGGAACTGGATTGCAATGAAAATAATTAATTCTGGCAATTTCCAGACATGGCTCTTTGCTTTGAACCTGTGCCATCAAGATAAGCTAAAGCAACACTGCAAATTGAAAGGAAAACCCTCAAAAAACATTCCCAGCAACTTCAAATACTTGGGAGACTTCACAGCTGAGAGAAGAAAAGGCCAGAATTTTTGTAGGATTATGGAAAAATTAACAGGACCTTCTGGCCCATGAGCCCATGCCACCCAAATACCCCAATTAACCTACAATCCCCAGATGTTTTGAAGAATGGGTGGAAACCAGAGCACCCAGAGGAAACCCGCACAGACACGGGGTGAACGAACATGTCAACTCCTCACAGACAGCACCAGATTCCAACCTGGGTTGGTAGTGCTCTGATAGTGTTGTGCTAACCACTACACTAACCTTGCCGCCCAAAGTTTAGGATCTGGATATACTGATGGAATTGTCAACTCTAAATTGCCCAAATTCAATGGAAAGCGTTGGTATTGGGGGGGGGAGGGAACTAATGAATAATGCCTATTCCACAAAATCTGCCTGTTGTATGCAACAAAGTAAATCAAGAGGGCATACAGCACCAAAATTGGTATGTTCGTTTCACAAATTGGTTGCTGTAAAAGAAACAGTGGACTAGAATATAGAAGCCAGGTGCTTTTGGGGGTGAGAGTGGTATTTGCTCATGAATCTACAAAACATACCATGCAGGTGTATCCAGGGGCTGAAGTTAATGGTCTGTCATCAGAAATCTTGCATTTTTTGAGAAGGAATGGGCGGTATTAATATGGGAGTTCACCAAACTTCTTAGCTGCGGTTCTGTACTACCAATCAACCACAATCAGACAGAGAATCGTGAATAATAGGCTTTAATCACCTTGAAGCACAGCTTGCATGTTGCTGGCCCGGTTCCAAGGCAGGTACAGAGGGAAGGGTTTGGGCATAACAACCTTTATGGGGATATCTGGGAGGGAGGAGTCACAGGTTCAGGGGGCGGGCCAGTCCATACAATACATATATACAATATACATAGTGGCAGCACCACAAGTTCAAAATTCTGATATGGTCTCAAATTTTGCACGGAATCTACAATTTGTAAAGGAGGCTAAATTGGATTCAAAAGAGGCAAGAAGATGGGCTGATTTGTGGATTTTTTTTTAGTGAGGAAATAATCTTAACTTGGGGAGTGTGATAGTACAGATCTATCACCAAAGTACATAGTGTATATAGTTACTGTATCTAGACTGTGCTTACAGCGATTGGCTGAGAGCTAAGCCACACCTATTGTTTGGGCCTTAAAGGGTTGTGTCCCTAGCCAGGTCGGATCATTCCGGACTGGTCGGCCACCTGTGAAGAGCTCCGGTCTTTTGCTAATAAAAGCCTTGGTTTGGATCAACAAGTCTTTGGTTCTTTCGACGAGCTCTACAGGGAGATCATTTTTGTAATTGCTTCCAGATGAAATTGTGTCCACCATGAAACTGATCCACAACTCACTAGAGGAAGGAATGTTTTTCCAGTGTTGCGTACCCTTAACGAGGTTTAAAGTCACACAGCATGGTGTCTACCTCTGGCAGCAAAATTGCAGCATATGATTGGGTGGGGGATTGAGTTCAAGGGCTGTTAGGTGATGTTGCAGTTTGATAAAGACCACACTTGAGATTTTGTGTTCCGTTCTGACTGCCTCATTACAGGATGGTTGTGGAAGCTATGGAGAGGGTACAGAAGAGATTTACCAGAATGATGCCTGGATGAGAGAACACGTCTTATGAGATAAGGTTAGCAGAGCTAGGGCATTTCTGTTTGGAACAAAGAAGGATGAGAGGTGACTTAATAGAGGCACATACAAGGTGGACAGCAAGTATATATTTCTGGGTCGAGAATAGCAAACACCAGAGGACAAGGTGAGGGGAGGAAAGTTTAGGGAAGACCTCAGGGGTAAGTGTTTTACACAGAGAGGAGTGGGTGCTTGGAATGCATGGCTGTGGGTAATGGTGGAGGCTGGTACAATAGTGGCATTTAAAGGACTATTAGACAGTCACATGGATGCAAGAAAAATAGAGAGTTGTGGTTGTGAGGGAGCAAGTCAAGTACAACATTGGGGGCTGAAGGCCTGAACTGTGCTGAAATGTTCTATGATCTCTTTGTTCACTGACAGGCAAACTAGAAGCACATTCTATAGGGATCAGAAATAGAAAGAAGACTGGAAGTTCTTGTGACCAAGGAAATGGGGGGGGGGGGGGTGGGGTGGGATGGTGAGGCTTCATAATGTTGGCTTCCTTCTTGAGGCAGTGCCTCTCATAGATGTCTTCAATAGATGGGAGGTTAGGGCCTGTGATAGATTTGGCTATGTTCGCTACCCTGAACACCCTTCTGCAATCCTGAGCCCTCAAGTTTTCAACCCAGAATGTAATGCAACCAATCAGTTTACTTTCCACAGTTCACTTGTCAAAGTCTGATGGAGACATTCAGCCCATTGAGTCTGCCCACCATCCACTCATGAGCCTGATACATTTTCCCACAGCCCCACTACCTGGCCTTCTCCCCATAACCTTTGATCTCCTGGCTAATCAAAAATCTCTCAAACTCTGCCTTAAGTGCACCCATTGACGTGGCCTCCTCAGCCATCTATGGCAACAAATTCCACAGATTTATCACCATCAAGCTAAAGAAATTCCTCCGCCTCTCTGTCCTAAGCAGATACCCTTCCATCCTGAAGTTATGCTTCATCTCCTCAGCCCTCTAAGAAAGTATTGGCATTACTGTGCCCTTCACACAGATGCCTCAATGTGCTGGCTCCAGGAGAAGTCTTCTGATATACAGACTCCCAGAAACAAAAGCATGGTCGCTTGGACTCCCCTTCCCAAAATCTTCAACAGTGCTTTTCAACCTTTTTCTTTCCTCTTACATTCCACCTTAAGTAATCTTTATGCCATAGGTGCTTTGTGATTAGTAAGGGAATACTTAAGATGGTACGTGGGTGGAAAGAAAAAGTTCGGAAATCATTGTTTTAATCATACCTCATTGACTCGATCTGTGCACAGTTTCATATCTCCAAAGGAACTGAGTCAATGACAAATATACTTAAGCAAAATATTTCAGTAACAATTGGGTCTAGAGCAGTGGTTCTCAACCTTCCCTTCCCACTCACATCCCACCTTAAGCAACCCCTTACTCATCACAGAGCACTGATGGCATTGGGATTACTTAAAGTGGGATGTAGTATGGTGGACATTCCAAAAGGAGGACATGGTCATAGGTTATGAGATATACATAAGTTTAAAAAAAATACACATATGTGACGGTACAGCATTAGGCAGGCGAACCGGCCCCGCTGGTCACGCATGCGGCGGGGCAGCCAGCCAAAATGGCACCGTCGGGGGTTTCCTCCCGACCTCGGCACCAGGCTCAGATGCCCGCACTTGGGGACCCATGTGACTCCCTGGTGATGTCGGGGCTCCCCAGCATGGTTCTTAGCCAGGTCCGGGCTGGGAGTATAAGACCAGTCAGGCAGCCTGCAATAAATCAGTTTTGCTCACAGAACTCAACCCGTCTGGTTGTGGAATCTTTCAGTTAGCAGTGTAGCCAGTACTACAATTGGTTACTCCAACAGGTTCAAACATCTTTGAACCCAACATGAATGACCCTTTAATCAACGCTATAGCCATCAAGCTTCCTGACTTCTGGGTTCAGGAGCCGGAAACCGGGTTCAGCCACGCAGAGGCTCAGTTTCACCTCCACCAGATTTCATCAGCCATGACCAAGTTTTACCATGTGATCGCCGCCCTGGACCAGGCCACTGCCAAACGAGGGCTGCACCTCGTTCAGCACCCACCCATGGAAGATAAGTACGGGATCATCAAGCGAGTACTCACCAGCTCCCTCGGCCTCTCCAGGCACCAGCGTGCCGCTCAGATGCTGTGCCTCGATGCCTTAGGGGACAGAACTCCCATTGAGTTGATGGACGAGATGCTCGCGCTCATGGGCGATCACACCAACTGCCCACTCTTCGAGCGCATCTTCCTCGACCATCTTCCTGAAGACATCTGGCAGTTACTGTCCCAGGAGAGCTTTGTTGACCCTAGGAAGTATGCTCAAAAGGCTCAGGAGCTATGGCTCGAATGATTCCTGGAGGGCTCAGCAGTCCAGCAGGTCACGAGTCACAGGCATGACCACACCAAGCCTTCCTCTAGCGGTGCGGTGGAACACCAAGTCCCCGCAGGGGCATCAAAGAGCATAGCCAGAAGCAAGTCATCCACTTCAGGCCTCTGCTTCTTCCACCAGCGCTGGGGAGCCAAGGCTCGGAAGTGTCATCAGCCCCGCTCATTCCAGGGAAACAAGCATGCTGTCCACAGTTAATGGCTGCGGCGGCTGGCCAACAACATAGCCTTCTCTACCCTGCGGGATTCAGACAGCGGCCAATGCTTCCTCATCAACACCGGGGCCCAGATCAGTGTCATCCCAACCACAGCCATCGAGTCCCAGAACCGGCCTCGAGGATCTCCCCTCCGTGCAGCCAATTCGACGGAGATCCGGACACTTTCAGATCGGCCAGCAGAAGTTCTCGTGGAAGTTCACCATTTTGTCCCTTCCAACTGCCATCCTGGGTGTCGACTTCCCCCTCACCCATAGATTCCTGGTCGACATTCAAGGTAGGTGACTGGTAGATACCTTTACCTTCCAAAGCATTCACCTCAATGCCTCCAGCACAGAGCAGCCGCAGATGGCCATGGTCAGCACGCCCAGGGACGAGTTTCAGCGTATCCTGGACAAGTTTCCATCCCTCCTCAAGCCTCAGTTCTCCGCCGCCTCACCACGCCATGGGATGTTTCATTACATCCCCACCCAAGAGCTGCTGGTCCTCGCCAAGGCACGCTGGCTCCCGCCAGACAAGCTCCAGATAGCGAAGGAAGAGTTTTCGCATCTGCAGGAGCTGGGAATCATTCGGCACTCCAACAGTCCTTTGGCCCCACCACTCCACCTGGTCTTGAAAGCCTCCAGCGGCTGGTGCCCCTGCAGAGATCATCGACGGCTTAACGACGTGACGGTACCTGACCGTTACCCGATCCCTCACATCCAGGAATTTACGGCCAACCTGCATGGTGCGAGGGTATTCTCCAAGGTCGACCTGCTGCGCGGGTATCACCAAATCCCGGAGCACTACGAAGACATACCTAAAATGGCCAGCATCACCCCCTTCGGCTTGTTCAAGTTCCTGCGCATGCCATTAGGGCTCAAGAACGCTGCCTAGACCTTCCAGTACATTATGGACACAGTGGGCAGGGATTTGAATTTCGTATTCATTTACCTGGACGACATCCTTGTAGACAGCAGCACAACACAATTCTCAACTGCGCACCCTCTTCTCCCGACTGGCCGACTTCAGCCTAATGATCAATCTGGGCAAGTGCCAGTTCGGGAAAGAGTCCATGCAGTTCCTGGGCCATACCATCACGGCTGAAGGAGCCACACCTACCGCTACGCAGGTCGCTGCAATCAGGGGGTTCCCTCACCCGGACAACCTCAAGGGGCTGCAGGAGTTCGTGGGTACGGTCAATTCTATCACCACTTCATTCCAGGTGCTGCGCGCATCATGCAGCTGCTCTTCACCCTCATTGCAGCCAAAGACAAGACACTTGCCTGGACTCCAGAGGCCAGCAGGACATTCAAAGCCACGAAAGATGCCCTCGCGAAGGCTACCTTGCTCGTCCACCCACGCACCAACCTGTATATGGCACTCTCCGTAGATGCCTCTGCCACAGTCATCGGCGCCTTCCTGGAGCAGCAGGTGAATGGACAGTGGAAACCACTGGCATTCTTTAGCCGACTTCTTTGCCCGCCAGAGCCCAAGCATAGCGCTTTCGATCGTGAGTTGCTGGGCATGTACCTGGCGGTGCGTAATTTCCCTTATTTTTTGGAGGGGAGGCTTCTCACCATTTTTACCGACCACAAACCCCTCACTCAGGCACTCGCTATGGCAAGAGATCTCTGGTCAGCTCACCAACAGCGTCACCTCTCCTTCTTGTCGGAGTTCACCACCGACATTCGGCACAAGGCGGGGAAAGAGAACGTGGTCACCGACGCACTCTCACGACCGGCCATTTGCACGCTGACACCCGGCCTCGACTTCGACCAGCTCACCCGGGACCAGAAGTCCGACGAGGAGACGCAGGTCTTCAGGACTGCCATCACGGGCCTGCAGTTCCAGGACCTCCTGATTCCTCATGGTGCTGAGTCCTGTGCGATGTCTCCATGGGCACCCCGCGACCAGTGGTTCCCCAGCAGTGGCGCAGGCAAGTCTTCCACCATATCCTTGACCTTTCCCACACTTCCATCAGGTCCACAGTCCATATGGTGGCAGAACGTTCTGTCTGGCACAGGCTTCAGAAGCAGATTGTCAGCTTTCCAAGGTACTCAGGCATACCTGAGCTCCAGTACAAGATTTCGAACACATCCGGGATTGGTTCAGCCACATACATGTGGACATTGTTGGCCCCTTACCCATTTCCCGAGATAACCGTTACCTTTACACAGTGGTAGACCACACCACTCGTTGGCCCAAGATGATCCCGATGCCAAATGCCTCCACAGATTCTTGCTCCCGAGCACTTTTGACCGGTTGAGTTGCCCGGTTCGGTGTCCCGACCCACCTCACCAGTAATCAGGGTGCCCAGTTCACCTCTGTGCTCTGGGCACAGCTCACCAATAGGCTGGGGATCAAGCTACATCACACCATGGCCTATCACCCACAGGCCAATGGGCTAGTCGAGCGATTGCACTGCCACCTTAAGTCGGCACTTATGGCCCACCTCACCGGCCCCAACTGGGTGAACGAGCTGCCTTGGGTGCTCCTGGGCATCTGCTCGACACCCAAAGAAGACCTACAGGCATCAACAGCCGAGTTGGTCTACAGTGCACCACTAGCCCTACCCGGTGAGTTCATCAATGCACCTCACAACCCCCACGGTCTACTTCCCCGCCTCCGGGCCAAGTTGGACTCTTTCACACACTCATCGCCACCCAGACACAGCACACGGGCCTCTTATGTCCCCAGCGAGCTGTATTCCGCAGAGTACATTTTTATCAGACAGGACCCATCCACAGCACCTCTACAAAGACCATACAAAGGGCTGTACAAAGTCATCCAGTGTTCTGGATCCACTTTCACACTGGACATCAGTGGTAAGAGGGAACTGTTTACGGTGGACAGGTGAAAGCCAGCCTACCTCGATCCCACCGAATCAATAGTTGTGGCCCAACCCAAGAAGCGAGGCTCCCCGCCAAAAAAGGACATTGACGTTGGTTCTGGGGGGGGGGGCTGTGTGGTGGTACACCATTAGGCAGGTGAACCGGTCCCGCTTGTCACGCACGCGGTGGGGCAGCCAGCCAAAATGGTGTCAGATGCCCACATTTGGGGACCCATGTGATGCCCTGGTGACGTCGGTGCCCCCCAGCGCAGTTCTCAGACAGGTCCGGGCTGGGAGTTTAAGACCAGCCAGGAAGCATGCAATAAATTAGTTTTGCTCACTGAACTCAGCCCGTCTACTGGTTGTGCGATCCTTCAGTTAGCAGTGTAGCCACCGCTATGCACGTGTGAGTGTGAGTGTGTTTAAAAAAAAAAACTATATTTTATTATAAGATTTAAATGTTGCACAAACAAATAAAGTAAACACACTGTGTGTATGAGACCATGTCCTCCTTTTGGAATGGCCACCCTATTTGTGAGTGGAAAAAAAAAGTTTGAAAACCACTGATCTACAATAATCTCCTTGGTCTTCGTGACGTTGAGAGGAAGATTGTTGTTCTAGCACCATCCAAACAATCCAATCAGATGCAACAACATTTAGAAGAATCTGAATATTTTCAAGAGGCAACTATTAGTCTGACTGAAGAAATACCTGCTGCTGTTATTAACGTGGATTCCCAGGAGGCATTTGGGAAACTCCTTCCTCAAAGACAGTTGGCTCAGTTTGAAGCTGATGCAATTTACTGACCTGGCAAGGAAACTGGCTGAGTGGTGTGAGGATGGAGGATAATGGCCTGGCACTTCAATCGATAGGGTACGATTAGTTGCTCTCCACAACTAATCATCCTTTTATATAAATAACTTAGATGATGGGATGGAAAGTCAAGTCTGCCAATTATACGATTATATCTGGCATGGTAAGTAGTGCAGATGGAAACATTATAGACTTATTAAAATATTGTGTAAATGGAACAAACTGGCAAATGGATTTCAGTGTAGACAAGTACAAGCTATGCAATTTGAACATAAAATTAACAGCATAGAGCGTTTTTGAAAATGACAAAACTTTCCTAATCAGTGGCACTCCAAAGAAACAAGGGCATATGCATGTTGATCACGCACGCCAGAGTCAGTTGCATAAAGTATAGATCATTAAATGTGTCAATAAGAGTGACTTTAACAGTGGCAGAGATGATCACTGGAGTCTCCCTCCCTCCTCCCACCCAACACCCCCCTCCCCGCCGCCATCGACATTATCTACCGGGATTGTTATCTGAAGAGGGTGCGCAAAATAATTAAGGACTCCTTCCACCCCGTACACAGCATCTTTCAGCTGCTCCCTTTGGGGAAGAGATACAGGAGTATCAGAGCCGGCACCACCAGGCTGAGGAACAGCTTCTTCCCACTGGCAGTGAGAATGCTGAACGACCAAATGAACTGCTCACACTGACCATCGGAGACTCTCATTTGTGCAAAACAAAATCTATTTATTTGTATAGATGAAATACTTGTCCTGCATATGTATTGTTTGCCTACAAATGTGTTTATGTCTGGTTATGTGTCTGCACGAAGACTGGAGAGCATTGTTTCGTCAGGTTGTACTTGTACCATCAGATGACACTAAACTTGACTTGACAATTATTCTCGGGCATCAGCAGTTGACAGGACAGAAGTAATGTCACAGATGAAGGGAACCAGTTCTCAGTGGAAATATCATTTTTTTAAACAAATTGTAGTTAATTCTCTCTTTTAGTTTGCATCAGTTCTAAAAATCATACCACGTGAAATAGACTGTAAGAGTCTATTTTATAAGACTCTTGTGCACTTTTCTACAATGTGTACCGTGGAAAGTAGCCTGACTGGTTGAATCACTGTCTGGTATGGAGGTGCCAATGCAAACGTATTCAGAATAAGTTCAACAGGTTCAAAGAGAATCAAGGTTGAGCTGGTGTTACTTACAATCAAATGAACCTGGTCTCCGGCATCATCCATGGCTCAGGATCCAGGATGGGCCCATTGCAGTCAGCCCTCCAGTGCTACCCATGGCCTGCAGCCTGGAGTTCAGTGATGGTCTTGAGTCAGCAGCAAAAATAGCAAGCTCCACGTGTGGGATTTTTCAAAGCAGTTCCCATCCCTGTGACCTGCAAGGAATAATTGCACGTCACCTTCACCTGTGGCAGATCTAACCATTGATTGACACCTGGAGGAGCAATCACACATCAGCTGCAAGGGCCAATCATGTAGCAGCTTCACAGGTGGGTAGATCTAACCACTAATTGGCACCTGGAGGCGCAGTCACACATCAGCTGCAAGGGCCAATCACGAAGCAGCCTCACAGGTGGGCAGATCCAGATCTTGATTAGCAGGTGAGGTCTTATTTCCAATTTCTTGCCTGCTGAAGAGGTCCTGTGACAATCCCAATGCATTCCAACCCTCAGAAGTCACCATGTCATGCCAATCCATTTGCAGGCTAGTACCCCACAGGCATATTTATATTGCCAGTTTGTGCTCTACAAACCACCCCCTTCTTGTTGACCCCTTCCTGGCCAGGATATTCAATACCCCACCTGCCCGCAGGCTGCCCCACCTGACACATACACATGATAGTTGGTATTGTGCAAAAGATTTCACCACGCACTGGTCCGGTCAAGACTCCGTGAACCCTGTTTGCAGCATCAAATGTTGTGTTCAGAATAGGGTTGATGGGTTCAAAGAGAATCAAGGCTGGACATACGTTTTTTACAATCAAATGAACCTGGTTTCCAGCATCGCCCATGGCTCGGGATCTGAGACAGGTCCATTGCAGTCGGCCCTCCGGTGCTGCACATCACCTGCAGTCTGAAGTTCAGTAATAGACTCAAGCAGAAGCAAAAATAGAGAGAGACAGTAGGCTCCACATGTGGGCTTTTTCAATGCAGAACCCGTACACATGACTTGCGCACACCAGTCACGGGTCAGCCTCACCTGTGGGCAGATTCATTGGTACCTGTAGGATTGATCACATGTCAGCTACCCGCACCAATCATGCATCAACCTCCTATGTGGCCGGATCTAACCCTTGATTGGCAGGTGAGGTCACTTCCAATCTGTTGTCAGCTCGAGAGGTCACATAACCATCCCTTTGCAGGTCAGGACAAAAAAAGGCTATAGAGAAATGTAAACTCAGCAGGCATCAAATCGTGGACATTACTCCATTAAGAACATTCTTAAAAGGCAGTGCCTCAAGAAAACAGCTTCTATCCTCAGGGACCCTCAAATCCCCAGGCCATGCCCACTTCTCACTGCTACCATCAGGAAGGAGGTACAGGAGCCTGAAGATGTCACAAAAACAGTTTCTTCCCCTCCACCATCAGGTTTCTGAATGGACAATGAAGGACAGACACTACTTCAACATATTTTTCTTTTCTTTGCACCAATTTATTTATTTTTAAATAGTGCATTTATGGAAATGTAATTTATAACAATTTTTGAACCTGTGATGTACAATTTTGCTGCTAATAAATGACAAATTTTGTGAACATGTTAATAACAATAAACTTGATACTGATTCTGATTCTGGTGTAACCTCCCGGAGTATTATGAGCAGTTTGGGACTCCTCATTGAAGAAAGAATGTGGTGAGGTTCGAGAGGGTGTAGAGGAGGTTCACAAGGATGATTCTGGGAATGAATCATATGAGGAGCGTTTGACAGCTCTTGGCCTGTACCTGTTGGAATTTAGGAGAATGAGCGGGGATCTCATCAAAATATTGCGCAAAGGTTATTTCCTATGGTGGGAGAGTCTAGGACAAGATGGCGCAACTTCAAGATTGAAGGGTATCAGGAAAAGGGCCGAGGGTGGTAAATCTGTGGAATTTTCTGCCATGGGTGGTTGTGGAGGTTAAGTCATTGGGTGTATTTAAAGTAGAGATTGATAGGTTCTTGATTAGCCAGGGCATAAGTTATGGGGAGAAGGCCGGGCAGCAGGTCCGAGTAGGAAAATGGATCAACTTACCATCAAATGGCAGGATAGACTTGATGGGCTGAATCACCTGTTTTTCTCCCACATCTTATGGTCTGTTGTAGGCATTCATCATGTAAAATGCACACAGAAATCCAACTGGATATCCAGAAAAAGTTTGCTTTAGTTTGCCCAGTTTGGGAAATATTTTATTTGCTCAATGAGGAAATATTTACCCCTCCACAATTCAACTCATGAACTTAGATCTCGAATATGCGGATTTGGAGAGTTTTGAGTGCCCAATCAAACCACAACGTCATCCTCATGCAACAGCAGTAGTTCTAAAATTAAGTTCATCATCATCAAGTTTGCTGACGACACAACTTTGGAGGGCATGATCAGTAAGAATGACAAGTCAGCGTACAGAGATGAAGTGCAGTTGCTAACAAGCTGGTGCAGAGCCCACAACCTGCATCTGAACATCAAGAAAACCAAAAGAGATGGTTGTTGACTTCAAGAGGGCCCAAGGAGAACCCCAGTCCTCTGAGGGCTCCACTGTTGAGTATCAAGTTCCTTGGAGTGCACTTGATGGTGAAGCTCAAATTGTCCCTTAACACAAGCCCTATAGCCAAGAAAGTCCAACAGCACCTCTACTTCCTGTGAAGGCTAAGGGAAGTTCACCTCCCACCCTCCATCCTCACTACATTCGACAGAGGATATATCATGAGCAGCCTGTGCAACTGCTGCCTGCTGTTGGGATGATCCTCCCTAATTTTACGCTGCCTGCTGTTGGTAGGATCCTCCCTAATTTTACGAGGCTTTTTAAAGAATGATTCCAGTCATTCCCATTGATGGGGAGGGGGAGGGAGACCCTAGTGATCCTCTCTGCCGCTTTGATGGCCCTGTGGATTATCTACAAACCGATGCTCTGCAGCAATCATACCCCACTGTGTTATAGCTGGCCAGGACACTCTCGAAAGATCTCATGTAAAAGGTTGACAGAATGGTGGCTGGAATCCCTGCCTACCTTAGCTTTCTAAGGAGGAAAGGTAAAGATAAATAGTAAGGAGAAATTGGCATGGGAAACTGTATAAGTCTAGGTGCCCTGCTCTGCCATGGCAGATCCTGTTTCTACTGTTCACTTTTCCTGATTCCCATTTCCATTAAACTTGTATTGTGCTTAGAAAACGATTGATCCTTGACTTGCTTCGACATCTGTCTTTGATTGAGAATCCGAATACTTATCTGGGTAAAGAAGCGGCCAATATCCTCTCCAGAGATTATCCTCACTCTTCTTGTTTCTCTAACTAGAGGTAACAGCCACCCAACATCTTCCCTGACAATCTCCCTGCCACTCAATGAAATTATCTCTTGCAGCAGACTGCCAACCGTGACACGACCTGGTACACAATATGGCCAATGAACCCGGCAACCGTGCAGACCAAGCGAGGGCCAATGACCTTCATCCCAGGTGACCACCTGCATGGCGGGAAACAACGAGCAGCAACGGGAACGCCGACCAATCCAAGGCTGGCACTGCCGTGACGTCACTCCTATCGTCAGCAGGGGGGAGAGAAAATAAGCTGCCAGTGCAATAAATCAGTCTTCAACTTTGACTTCTTGGGTATGTGTCATTCTTTCCACACTTTGTGGCAACGCACACACTATCCCCCCATTTATTTTGAAATCCATCATGTTACTCTATGGCACAGAAATTCCTTCCTACAAATCTGAAAAATATGATTTGGCAACAGACGTCGCGGACGCATACTTACCTTCATCGGGAGTGGTGCCAGTTGCAAGTGATGGGGGTAATAGCAAGCATGTGTGGGTGTGTTAAGTGTCAGTTTATGGGTGATGAATTTCAGATGCAGGACGAGGAGAGTGAGGGCGTCAGGATCATCTGTGTGGCAGAGAGTCGATGAGAAGGTCAGAGGGGTTTAGCTGGGCGGTGTTTGGGGAGTTTAAGAATGCAGTGTGGTGTCTAGTGAAGAATAGAAGAAAGTCGACTTCAGGGTGTGCTGAAAGAAACCAGTGAGTGTATTCTTTGTTTGTAAGCTGTGATAAGTCAGTGCCGTTGCATAGATTTAACTCAGACCGGGATACAGTCCAGGGTGGGTCAGTTAGGGTAGCAGTTAGAGCAACGCTGTTACAGAGCCAGTGACCCGGGTTTGAGACTGGCATTGTCTGTAAGGAGTTTGTACGTTCTCCCCTCCCTCTGTGGGTTTTCTCCTGGTGCTCCATTTTCCTCCCACTGTTCAAAACATATGGGGGGTTGTAGGTCGATTGGGTGTATTTGGGTGACACAGGCTCATGGGCCAGCAGAGCCTGTTACCGTGATGTATGTCTAAACATTAAAAAAAACAATTCCAAGCTGGGAAGTCAGCATTTGAACGATGAGCGTATACTAATCGTGCTTCTGCTGTGAACACCCTACTTAAAAGGTCAACACTCAAACTGCATCCTTTGTTGGGCTGCTCCACAGCTTCACTATTTATTGTGTGCACTGCTTGTTTTTCAGACTGTGCTTATTCCATGTATTCAACATCTTTAACCTACAAGGGCTTGTTTACACCACAGTGCCCTCTATAATGTTTGGGACAAAGACACTTTTTTTCCCCTTAATTTGCACCTGTCCTCCACAGTTTTAAATTTGGAATCAAACAATTCATCTGTGATTAAAGTACACATTCCAGATTTTATTCAAGGTTATTTGAGTTCATTTTAGTTGGACCATGTAGAAATTACAGCACTTTTTATACATCATTCCCTCATTTCTGGGCACCATAATATTTAGGACATTTGGCTTCACAGGTGTTTGTGAGTACTCAAGTATGTTTAATTGCTTCATTGGTGCAGGTATAAGAGAGATAGACTTGCTTCTGAGATTTTGATCACCTTTGGACCCTGCAGTTGTTATTTTTCATCATGAGGGACAGAGTTGTGCCAATGAAAGTCAAAGAAGCCATGATGAGGCTGAAAAACAAGAATAAAACATCGCCAAAACCTTAGGATTTCCAAAATCAGCTGTCTGGAACATCTTTAAGAATAAAGACCGTACTAGTGAGCTCAATAATCACAAAGGGACCGGTATTCCAAGGAAGATCTCCACTGCTGATGATGGAAGAATTCTCATCATAATGAAGAAAAAGTCCCAAACGTCTGTCCGACATCAGAAATACTCTTCAGGAGGCACGTGTGGATTTGTCAATGACTACTGTCCGCAGAAGACTTCATGAACAGAAATGTAGAGGCTATGCAGAAACAGGATGGCCAGATTACAGTTTGCCAAAAGGTATTTAAGGGAGCCTGCAAAATTATGGACAAAGGTCTTGTGGACAAATGAGACCAAGATTAACCTGTATCAGAGAGATGGCAAGAGCAAAGTCTGGAGGCATAAAGGAGCTGCCCCAAATCCTAAGTATATTACCTCATCTGTGAAATGTAGTGTTAGGGGTGTAATGGCCTGGGCATGTATGGCTGCCACAGGTACTGGCGGACATACTTTCATTGATGATGTAACTGCTGATGGCAGCAGCAAAATTAATTCTGAGGTGTGTAGAAACATCTTATCTGCTCAAGTTCAAGCAAATGTCCCCAAACTCATTGGAGTTATCCCAAATGTACTGCTAAAGCTACACAAGACTTTTTCAAAGCTAAAAACTAAAATATTCTTGAATGGCCAATTCATTCACCCAATCTAAATCCAATTGAGCCTGTCTTCCATATACTGAAGAGAAAATCTAAGGGGACAAGTCCTCAAAACAAGCAGGAGCTGAAGATGGCTGCAGTAGAGCCCTGGCAGAGCATCACCGGCAGAGAAGATACTCAGCACCTGGTGATGTCTATGGAACATAGCTTTCACACAGTCATAGCATGCAAGGGATAGGCAACAAAACACTGAACATGATGACTTTAATATACATACCATTGTTATGTCCAAACATTATGGTGTCCTGAAATGAGAGGACTACGTATAAAAAGTTCTGTAATTTCTACATGTACAAACTAAAATGTAAGCAATTAACCTTGAATAAAATCTGGAATGTGCACTTTAATCACGTGAATTGTTCGACTACAAATTTAAAACTGTGGTACACATGGGAAAAAAAATTGGAAAAAATTCTCTTTGTCCCAAACATTATGGAAGGCACTGTAATGCTTCTTCTGGTTGAACTACAGGCACCAAAGGCATTAGAGGGTGCCACGTAGACCATGTGCGAGGAGGCGTTAAAGAGCTCATCCAACCTGAGTTTTCAGCAGTGTGCTCTCACGCCCAGAATGCTCTGATGACTGTCATCTATCTAGATTGGGGTTCAGCATGACAGATCCCACATGGGGCAATGGTGCAGAAACCAGAGAAGACAACATTAATGCCATTGGATTTTTAATGCCATCAACGTTAAACCATAATGTTGGGCTAACACTACGACATATAGAAGTGAAATGTGTAGGTAAAAGGACACTTTTTTTAAGAAAGTCTTTGCACTGTTTTCTTTGTATAGGGTGAACAAAAAAAAAATGGTGGCGCTCCTGTAGCTGTTGTAATGGCAGAGGTGCACCTGAGGAGTGTGGGGAACAGCTGCACAGTGCTACCCCGCATGATCCTACTGCTCAGTCTAACTGGCGCCAGCTCCATACAAGCTTTAAGCGGCCACTTCAATGAACCGGCAGTGTTTTATTTCAAATTCAACGACCATTGGGTCTGGTGCCTTATGGCAGACTAAATGCAATTTCTGGTAGTATTACATGTCTTATTACATGACTATAAATAGTATCTGATCTGAATAAAGTTTATGAATGAAAAAAAAACCTGTCACCTCCATTGACCACAAATGCACACTGACAGGTGACAATCAACTGCTTTACACATTCCACCCCACCAGCCACCCCTCCCCAATCTCTTAACTTATCCACTCCCCTTTACTGATTCGTCACATCCAGTACGCAACTTACTTCCCTGCCGAGCCTTGTGCAAAAAAAAAACAACTCCATCTTTTCACCTGATTACAGATGTAAATTTTACACAGAGGAACCTGTGTGGTTCCCAGTCTGAAAATAACTCCCTTATTCCAAACCCTGTTTTCCAGTCCTTCAACCGAGCCTTTTACCATGCTGATATCTTGATCGCAGACCTGTGAGTCCTTGAGATTTTTGGAATATTCACAGAAGTAGCTGATTAAAAAAAAGATCTCTTTCTCCTCATGCACCTGTGATGAGCTCATCAATTCCATTCCCTTTGCTGTTAACTTTCACCCTGACCTCAAATTGACTTGGTCCATCTCTGGCGACACTCCCCCTATCTAGATCTCTGTCTCCAACTCAGGACACAAGCTTTCCGCAAACATTTTTTTATAAATCCACTAACTCCCACAACTACCTTGACTATACTTCGTACCCAGTTCCCTACAAGGATTCTATTCCTTTTTCTCAATTTCTCCATCTCCGTCGTATCTGTTCCCAAGATAAGGCCTTCCAGTCCAGATCATCCAAAATGTCTTCTTTCTTCCAAAAACATAGCTTCCCTTCCACCACCATCAACTCAGTGCTTAGCTGCTTTCCTTCATTTCCCGCTTGCTCATCTGCCCTGGCCCCCTCTGCCCCCAGGCACAACAACATCAGGATTCCCCTTGTCCTCAGCTATCACCTAACCAGCCTCTGCATCCAACACATTATCCTCTGTAATTTCTCCTACCTACAGCATGAAGCACCACCAGACACATCTTCCCCTCTCTGCCTTCCATGGGGACCGCCCCCTCCGTGACTCCCTCATCCACTTGTCCCTTCATATTAATCGCCCCCTTTGCCCCTTTACACCTTGCCATATTTGCAACCACGCTTCCTCCCTCACCAGCAATCGGGGCCCCAAACAGTCCTTCCAAGTGAACCGATACTTGTGTATCCATGGAGTTGTCTACTCCATCCTGTGCTCCCTTTGTGGCCTTCTCTACATCAGAGAGACTGGATACAGACTGGGAGATCATCGCTGAGCACCTTCGCTCTTTCTGCATGTGATACTGGCCAACCATTTCAATTCTGCACGCCACTCTCATGTTGACATGTCTGTCCATGGCCTCATGTATTTTCAAATCAACCACCTGCAAATTGGAGGAGCATCACCTACTTTTCCATTTCGGCATTCTCCAACTGGATGTCATTAACGCCAACTTCTCTGGTTCCTGCTAGCCTACTCCCCATTCTTCCTCTGTCTTCTCCATCCATCTGCTTTCTTTCCTCCATCTCACCATGCCCTTCCCTCTCCATTCATATAGCCATCCTCTCACCCACTGTTTGTTGGTGTGCCCTCCCTCCCTTATCTACCTATTACCTCCTGCCTGTGGGTCTGTGCTCCTACCTCTGCCCCATTCCCCCCCCACCATTTTGTTCAGGCGCCTGCCTACATTTTGTCCATATCTTGATGAAGGGCTCAAGCCTGAAATGTTGGTAATATACCTTTCTATTTTCTATCTAATGTCCACTGTTTGACCTGCTGAGTTTCTACAACATTGTGTTTTTACCCTTTCTGTGAGCATCACTTTCATTGCAATCATGTGCATCTCATTCAGTGTTGGTCTGTTATCCTTCCTTCAGACCACCAGAGACACCTGTACTTCCATCTGGATTTATATCGCTCTAGGCCAGCCATTCTTGGCCTTTTATCTTTGGCTGCAGTCCCCTTAGGATTCTTCTCAAAATTTATCTCCCCCATCCTCCAGTCAAGTAAAACTGGCTTCTTCTGTACTTCTCTCCTCCCAACCATATAAATGACATTAAAAACAAAATTATGATTTCACTCCGTGTCCCTTCTTAAATGTACTATGGCCCCCAGTCCTCATTTTAAATGGCTGATCTGGACCCTCAGCTGTAGATTTTCCTCTGTTCCCCTGTCTCCCTTTCCTTAGAATCATCCTTAAGTTGTGGTTACATGTTCTAAAAACACCTTGAATGCCATTTTTCAGATGACACATTGTCTGCCCACTTTTTATAACCATAAAACATTCAATGACAGGAATTGAAGAGGAGAAAGAATGTACATAAAATGTATCCATAACCAACATCACTAAAATACCCCACCTTGTTATTATCTTGTCGTTGTTTGTGAAATTTTTTTTGTGCATATTGTCAAGTATGCTTCCAACATGTCACCACACTAGAAAATAATTCTCTTATCTGTAAACACCTTGGACTCGATTTGAATCCAAGTTTTCTTCCCTTTAATTATTTCTTTGTGTGTTTCGGGAATAAGAATACTCCAGTGAAGTGCCAAGGGAGATGGCGTGCTGTTAATGCTATTTATACAAATGTGTGTTGCAGCTTTTAGGATGTACCATATATACTCGTGTAAAAATCGACCTCATGGGAAGTCAACCCCCTATTTTTTGGTTGAAGATTCTGGAATTTTCCATATATCTTATGTCACTCACCTCGGCCCTGGGCGCCCGCAGGCCAGAGCTCCCTAAGCCTTCAACGAGGATTTCCTATCCTGTCCTGGATGCCCGCAGAAAGAAGCTCCCAACTCCTCCAATGACTAATATATTTACTGTGGTCCCAATCTCCCCCAGGGCAGGACGTGTGTTTTGATGCACAGACTCTGTAATATTACCTTAATTCTTTTATGCTTTTGTTATTTTTTTCAATCTTTTTATTAAACATATTATAAGTAAATAATACATGAGGAGAATAGAATACAGAATTAAATAGTAGAAACAGAAACGTCAATATATTGCAATACATAAAACAGCATATAACATTATAACATATTGATCAATAATTGTCCCTTTCTCCTCAATTTGGAATATTCAAAAACAAGAACAAAAAAATTATTGTTAGATATGTTTTTGTTCTTTATTCATTTGTAGGGGTGGCCAACATTTTAATTTACACACACAGCACGTAAGAGATCATTTTGGCCCACGAGTATGTATCAGGGGCGGCACAGACTCATGGGCCAAAATGACTTGTAACTGTGCTGTATGTCTAAATTTAAAATGAAAAAATTTGGGCACCCCTGATTTAGAAATAATTTGAACTTCTGCTACTGAAACGGTATTTTGTATTCTAGTGTGAATTTCAGCCTCTCAACAGTAGTATCCATGTACATTGGCCACATCAGCAACAATGGTTAGCCGAACTACAGAGAAAATCTTGTGTTTATGGTATGAGAGTAACAACCTGAGTCTCAATGTGGGCAAGATAACATTGTGGACTTCGGGAGAACTGGGGCAACCACTCTCCACTATGCATTAATAGCTTGATTGTGAAGAGAGTAGCAAGCACCAAGTTCCTCGGAGTCCACTTAAGAAGTGGCCTATCCTGGATACACAACTTCTCCTCACTTGTCAGGAAGGTGCAACAGAGACTGCATTTCCTGAGAAGACTGAGACGGGCAAGGCTACCGGCCACCATCAAGTCACCTTTCTACAGGAGCTCTATCAAGAGTGTCTTGGCCGACTGCATCATAGTGGGGTACAGTTGCTGTAAAACACTGGATTGGAGCTCAATCCACAGGACCATAAGAGTTTTCCCTTCCATCCACGCCATCCGCCACCATCGTCATGACCTGCCGGCATCATTGTCTGAAGAGGGCCGCATGCAGCATCTTCCAGATACTTCCATCAGGAAAAAGATACAGGAGTTTTGGAGCCAGAGCCACCAGAATGAGAAGTAACTTCTTCCCACGGGCAGTGAGACTGTTGAATGACTGATGAACTGCTCATTCTGTTCATACAATCCCTCTGAGAATCTACTGTTATTTAACAATATTTATTTATTTTTATATATGTTCTGCATATAAATCGCTGTGTGTGTGTGTGTGTGTGTGTGTGTGTGTGTGTGTGTGTTTGTGTGTGTGTGTGTGTGTGTGTGTGTGTGTGTGTGTGTGTGTGTGTGTGTGTGTTATACACAAACGAATAAAGAACAAAAACATATCTAACAATAATTTTTTTTCTTCTTGTTTTGAATATTCCAAATTGAGGAGAAAGGGACAATTATTGATCAATATGTTAGAATGTTATACGCTGTTTTATGTATTGCAATATATTGACATTTCTGTTTTTACTATTCAATTCTGTATTCTATTCTCCTCATGTATTATTTACTTATAATATGTTTAATAAAAAGATTGAAAATGAGTACCAAAGAACATTGTTTCGTCCAGTTGAACCTTACAATAGGATGATAAGAATAAATGCGAATTTGAACTTACTGGTTGACCCCATAAATTTAACAATAAAAAATGCACTGGAAAATTCTACTTTTGCATGAGTATATATGATAGTTGTCACAACTAAAAATGTTTGCTACATTTCTTTTAAAAAAGAGCAGTGTATCCTGAGAGATAAAGACATCTGGGTTTTCAGAGTTCTACCTTCTTCCCACCTCTCTGAGAGTACTCCAGATCTTCTCTGGCTGTGCTGTGCATGGCGCCTCTGATTTATATTTGACTGGGAAGTTCATTCGAAGTGCAGTCAGAGCTAACAATAAAGTTAGTGGGACAACTTAATGGAGTGCACCAAAGGCTGATTAATGAAGGCCAGGTTCAACCTTGGGGCATTGAGCAGAAATAGACGCCTCATTCAAGGTTCATCCAGCAGACTTTGAAAAAAGAGAAATGGAAATTTAGCTAATGCCAATTTCATTCTGTAATTGTGTGAGATCTAGATTATATCACTGCTGTCAATAATCTGGCCAAATATTCAGTTGGCTTACTGTCAGGGTGCATCCATGAGATCACATTCAGACATAGGATTCTTTTTTTTTCCTGCAGGCCAGGCAGAAAACAGTATAATACTCAAGAAAATACACATTGTAGCGGCTGTGTAGCAATCCAAGTGGACGTATAGCACGGTATCGTGAACCGTCACTGGTATGGCTCACCAGCGCACGAATGGAGCCCCACACCCTCTAGAAGGAGGCATAGCAATCCAGCATGCCATTAATTGGCACGCAGTACCATGCGTACCCGGTCCATTGCCCAGGTGAGTGCATAGCGGTCTGGCCCGCAGCACCATGTGTACGGTTCGCGATACCACACTATGTGCCCACTACACAGCCACCACAATGTACACAAAACAGAGAAATGTAAACAAAGAAAGAAATGAAAACAAACTGACTGTGCAATACTGGAAATAAATAAAAAGTAATAAACAATGTGCAAAATAAGAGACCTTCAATGAGTCTCTGAATTTGTTGTTGAGGAGTCTGGTGTTGGAGGGGGAGCAGCTGTTCCTGAACCTGGTGGAGAGAGTCTTGTGGCACCTCTACCTCTTTCCTGATGGCAGCAGCGAGAATCTAAGAATCCATGCTACCAACTTTTTCAAACAAAACCATGAAGAATAATAGCAAATTAATCAAATAATCGGATCATCCTGGGTGGTGTGGGTCTTTGATAATTGCTGCTGGCTGATGGCAGCTTTCCCCATAGATGGTGGGGAAAGTTTTGCCTGTGATGTCCTAGGCTGTGTCCATGACCTCCTGTAAGTCTTTCTGTTCAGAAACATTGGTGCCCCCATACCAGGCTGTGATGCAACTGGTCAGCATAATTTTCACTGTAGTCTGTAGGAGTTTGCCAAGGTTTTCGATGTCATACCAAACATCTGCAAACTCCTGAAGAAATGGAGGCGCTGATGTGCTTTCTTTACAATGATATGAGTATGCTGGGTCCAGGAAAGATCCTCCAAGATAGTGACTCCCAGGAATTTAAACTTGCTTACCTTTGATTCCCCCAATGATCACTGGATTGTGCACTTCTGGTTTTCCCTTCCTAAAATCTACAATCAGCTCCTTGATTTTGGTTGTGTGAGGTTGATTCTAGCGCACCTTTCAGCCAAGTTTTCAATCTCTCTCCTGTAGGCTAACTCATCGCCCCTTTTTATACAACCCACTACCGCGGTATCGTCAATGAATTTGTAGATGGTGTCATTGTTGAACCGAGCCACACAGTCATGGGTGCAAAGCGAGTAGAGCAGGGGGCTAAGAACGCAACCCTGTGGTGCTCTGGTACTGATGGAGATTTTTGAAGAGGGGTACATTCCAAAACTCTCTAAAAATCTTTTAGTTGCTCCTGAGTGTTTTATTTTATCTCCTTTGATAGTTTGGTATGAAATACTCGTTAAATATATTCCTCTTATGTACATGTTATTGGTAACATTTGTGATGTTGTGGTACTATAGTGGCTGCACTGTGGCTGATGCAGACCCGGGAGAGTGGGGACCAGAGACACAGCACTGCACCGCAGGGTCCTGTGCCCGATTCTGCTTCTGCTGGCTCTCTACAAACTTTAAGCAGCTTGTTAAAGGAGCCAACAGCTCTTTATGTTAAAATCACGCAACGGCGAGGACTGTGCCCAAACTGGCAGCACCTGGCCTGGGCAGCATATCATGAGGGGTGGCAGACCCTGGGGGAAGAGCGGACCAGCGAAGAACGGCTTCGGTTGAGATGAAGAAGCATGGCCAAAGGCGCTTCAAGAACTGCTTCATGGCAGTGGACCAACAAGGGTCTCCTCGGCTGAAGGGCCCACACAGTCTGCGGGTGACGTGTGATCATGGGAAACAGATATTAGAACAAGAATTTGAGAAGGTGCTGAGAGCAACAAGGGGTCCCACAACCATCAGGATCCATAAAAACTGCTACCATGTTGTCCCTGCTTATTGATCATTCCTTCTTTCTATTTCCATTCATTCTTTGCAATCTTATGGTCTGTAATTGTGATCTTAACACAACTTTTTTAATGTTAGCGATAACCTGTTAGACTGATCACAGCAGAACCATTCTAACTGTACCTGGTGCTTTGTGGCAAATAAACTAAACTAAACCCATCTCTCTGGACTGTAATCTATTATTTTCTCCCTGTTGATTTCTCTATCAAAAAACTTGCTTCATAAATCTCTTTGTAACTTTCCCCCTTTCACTGAAACTTATCCCCACTAGTATTTCACAATGCAGTCCAGCCCCAGGGAACCTGTGCCACTTATAATAAGAGAGAAAGAGAAGCTAAAGAGAGTCCCTTTAGTTTCATGGAGTATCCATGGATTCACCTCCAGTGCTCCCGCAGCGTCACAGAACCCATTGGCAACCCGAGCTCCAGATCCAAAACTCTGACACAATCAGGAAGCCTTCAGCGTCCGAAGGTCTTGTGGAGCCCTTCTTGCCCTCAGCACCCTCTTGAATCCAATTTCTGATAACTGGTTTGCATGAGTCAATCTCCGAAAGTTCGCAGCCCGTGACCGCAAGTAACCCGCAGCTTCTGGGCAACCCTCTACCGCTGAGCGCCTCACGGTCCGCTGCCATGGTCGCCATCCCTGTTGGGTCGTCTCCTCTGCTTCTTCTCAACAAGGAGTTTTCTCCCCATTTCTGGTATCCTGCTGATCCCTTGGAGTCAGCAAGCCCTCTTCAAGATTCAAGCATAAAGCTATTTCCTTTTGAAAAGGTTCCTACATTAGCAATGGCTTATGCAGAGAATTCCATATTTCAACTATCCTTTGTCCAAAGAGATTTTTATAAGTTGTCCCCTTAACTTTACTTCACAAACATTTTATATCAATGCCCCCTTGGCATCACTCTATTCCCTCTAAGAGATAATATATTACTATTGTGTTTATGAAAACTCTTCTACATTTAGGAATACAGCCCTTTTGGTCCACGTGCCCATGCCGCCCAATTAATCCTAATGAATCAACACCACTGGGATGTTTTTTTTGAAGGCTAGGAGGAAATTGGAGTCCCCCATGGAAAGCCTATGCGGACACGGAAAATGTACAAACTCCTTACAGACTGCGTGGAATTCGAACCCTGGTCCTGATCGCTAGTGCTGGTTCAGTGTTGCACTAACCGCTATGCCAACCATGCTGTCCTAAATCTTGAAGATTTCCACCGCATCAAAGGTGACCTTTTGTGTTGTGTCAAAGTCACAGGTACTGAAGCAGTAAATTGTAATGAAACCAGCTTATCTGTGGTATCCTGATTAAACCTATTGTTAATTGTGGACATTGCTTGCATTTTTACCTCTGAAACAGTAGAATGATTCGCTCTTATAAAACATCCTGAGAAGTAAACTGACCCAAATGCCTCACAGTAGAGGGTTCAAACAAGTTGATGCTGGACTGCGTATCTGGACAGATGTTTAAATATTTAATCCATGAGAATGCTTGTGATGATACAACCTCGACACTGGCCGCACACTCCTACCAGCTTACTGCAGGGGCAACCACTATACCTGTAGGTAGGTAACTTGGGAGGCTGGCCCTGCCTGCCCGCTGTCAATCACCAGTCCGTATAAAGACTCGAGCCGACCCATTTGGGAACCAGTCGGGCATTTGAGCCAGGAAGGTACAGAGACATGGTGTGTACGTTTAAGCTGATTAAAGCCTATTGTACAGTCTGAGGACATTGTGTCTGAATTCTTCGCACAGCAGTGCTCACACAGGTGCATCTTAATGAAGCGGAGGACATAGAACTCAGTCGAGTGAAACACGAAAGTCTGTAGATGCTGTGATTGTAGTAAAAACATAGAAATGCTGGAGGAACTCATCACGTCTCACAGGGGTCATAGAAGGTAAAGATATATAAACAAAGTTTCGGGCCTGAGCCCTTCTTCAAGATATAAGGAAAACGCAGGGAGGCGCTTGAATTAAAAGAAAGGGCAGGGGAACAGTTCAGGCCAACAGTCAAAGGGTGTTAATTGTTTATGGAGAGGAGGGCTGGAGAAAGGAAAGGTTGGAATTGATTGAGGGAGGGGGTGACTCTGGAATACGGAGCTGGGGGAAAGAATATAGGGGGCAAAGGGAAGAGAGTGAGAGAGAGACAGTAAGAGAAAAGATGATATATGAATAGATGAAGATGAGGAGTTGGCTAATGGAAACTGGAGATTTTGATGTTAATGCCATCCAGTTTGTGGTTGCCCAGATGGAATATGAGGTATTTTTAAAATTATTTTTTACATTTTCAATAATTTAGACATACAGCATGGTAACAGGCCATTTCGGCCCATGAACCCACATTGCCCAATCACACCCAATTAACCTACACGCCAAGCACATTTTAAATGGTGGGAAGAAACCGAAGCACCGAGAGGAAACACACACAGACACGGGGAGAACGTACAAACTCCTCACAGAGAGTGACGGATTCGTATCCCGGACCCGGTCACTGACACCGTATCCCAGACCCGATCACTGGTGCCATATTCCCAGACCCGATCGCTGGCGCTGTAACAGTGTTGCACTAACCACTGCACTAACTGCGCTGCTCCACTGACATATTGTTCTCCCAATATGCCGGTGCCTCAGTCTGGCAGTACATGAGACCAAGGACAAACATGTCAGTAAGGGAATGCAATGGCGAATTGAAGGAGGTGGCCATTGGGAGATCCACCCTATTACAGTGGACAGAGCCAAGGTGTTCAACTCTTTATCAGATTCCCATTCCTTTATCTCCACTGAGCACAGTTTGCTATCTGCATTTCTCCAGGGCCACCTCCTCAATGGCTATCTTCAGTTCTCAGCCTCTCCCGATAGTTTGTGCTTAATTCTCCTATAAGGAGAGAAAAAAGAGACCAATGACATCTCTACCAAAGCCGAGATATTGGATCCATTTGCACCAGTTCCTACATGCAAACTATGCATAGAAATGATTTAACCTGAGTTAGATTGTGCGAAAGTTCTTTCCCGTCATGTTCACATTCATGGGTAAATTGACTTGGGCACTTCTATGTGCAATTCACATTTGTACCCCTGACAATCGTCAGACTTGCACACCAGGAGATCACACACATTCTCTCCTTCTGGAGAAATTGGAACCTCTGACATCCACTGAAGAGTCACAGTCACATCGTATGCTCAGCTACATTTCTGTTCATTTGAAGGGGTGGGCTGTTGTCACACAGACTCCAAAATGTACTCAACTAAGTGCACACAGATATCCGCTAATCAGCTACTGATGATATAGTTCGTCTATCCTTATCCTATTAGATGATCATGCCTCTTACAATATTGAATTCATTTGTTGGGGGCGGGGGCACTCCTGCTCCTGACATCTACAACTATGGAGGCCACTTCTTTCACCAGCAAGGTATCTAAGATGTCCCTATGTTTCCTTAATGTCTTCATCGAGAAGGATGGACAGAGAGATGGAGACACAAAGGTTTGTTATTTATTAAGCATAATTTTTCCAAGCATCGTAATGAGCCAGGAAGTCAAGAAGGACGGAGATAGAGAAGGTTAGTGTAGCGGTTAGTACAATGGTATTACAGCACCAGCAACCATGTTTCGAATCTGGCGCCTGTCTGCAAGGAATTGGTTCATTCTCCCTGTGTAGTCGTGGGTTTCCTCCCACCCTTCAAAATGTGCTGGGGTTGTAGGTTAATTGGGATATTTGGACAGCACCGGGTCATGGGCTGGAAGGGCCTGTTGCTGTGTTCTCCGTCTGATTTTTTTTTAATTAGACAGAAAGAAAGAGAGAGAGAGAGAGTTCATTGAGAAAGTCTGTCAGACAGAGAAAGACAGAAGGAATGAGAAAGATACAGAGAGGAGCAATTGGACAGCAACCAAAGTACTTCAGAAAGCTTTGACACTGTTGAAAGAATGTAGGTGAAGCTGTAGTCGAACTAATTATATTCTGCAGGGTATCCCATGTTGTCCTAAACAGATGATTAAACACTCAGTCAACACAGTCTTACATAAAGGATGAGTATTTAACCTAGTGCTCGACTCACTCTACATTCATGACTGTGTGGCCAGGCACAATTCCAATGCCACCTACAAATTTGCCGATGACCCCACAGTTGTCGGCAGAATCACAGACAGCAATGAGGAAGCATCCAGGAGGGAGACGGACCAGCTGGTTGAGTCATGTCACAACAACCACCTTGCACTCAATGTTAGCAAAATTAAGGAGCTGATGGTGGTCTTCAGAAGGGGGAAATCAGGAGGACACAAACCAGTCCTCATCGAGGGATCAGCAGTGGAAAGGGTGAAGAAGTTAAAATTCCCATCTGTCAACATCTCTGAAGAGCCCTCCTGGGGTGTCCATGTTGAAGCAACCATGAAGAAGGCCCCCCAGCTGCTATACTTGGTGAAGAGTTTGAGAAAATTTGGTCGGCCACCGTCTATATTTGCAAATTTCTATAGGTGTACCATGGAGAGCTTTCTGACTTGTTGAATCACTGGCTGGTATAGAGGGGTCAAGGCATAGGACAGAAAAACACTACAGAGAGTTGTGAACTCTGCCAGCACCATCACGGGCATCAGTCTCCACTCCATGTCTTAAGGAAGCAGTCTCTATCCTCAAAGACCTTCACCCTGCAGCCCATGCCCTCTTCTCACTGCTCCCATCAGGAAGGAGGTCCAGGAGCCTAAAGGCGAATACCCAATGGTGTAAAAACATCTTCTTCCCCTCTGCCATCAGATCTCAGAATAGACAATGAACCTCAGAATTTTTTTTTCATGCACCTGTAACACTGCCGCAAAACAACGGATTTTGTGACATGTTCATGGCAATAAATTCTGATTCTGATACTGAATTCTGGAAACATTCAGAATATTTCCTTTTCCTGCACACAGGAAATGTAATCAATGTAAACCTGCTCAAGCTTGTGCTCCACGAACATATGTAAGCTGCCATTAGCTCACAGGATTTAAAAAGTTCTCTTTGAGGTTACTTTATGTTCGTGACTGGGAAATACTTTTTAAAGTGGGGAGCTGGAAAATCAAAAGTGCACATTTTAAAAATATTTTACCAGCAGATACTTTATTGTCGTTCATATGAATAATTTGTTTATTTATACCATGTACCGTTGAAGTTGCAGAGGAGCTTCTTTGATTAAAGCTCCCTTTCAAGATATTAAGCAAAAATGAACATCTTCCATCAATTTAGACCACTGAGGGAAAATAACTGATATCAGGCAGCAGGATCTTTTGGTTGGGAAATTGAGTTGAAAATGAAGAAATGTTTCTCTTGACTCGCGTTTTCCGCTGACTAAGGCATAGTCTTGGCCAAATTTTTTTTGTTCAGAGGCCACGAGAACAGGATTCAAGGTTCAATTTATTATCGTAGTAATTTCATGTTACATGAAATCTCTCTTTTTCTTGCTGTACGGCAGACAGATTCGCCACCGGCAGGAATTGCCTGAAGTGCCTCTTACAGTCAGGAAAGAGAGAGAAGCAAAAGAGATCCCCCACCACAAGAGTCACCAAAGGTCCATAGATTTTCCTCCAGCACTTCCATAGCCCCCACAGGCCAGGGATCCTTCAGCACCCCCGGAGCCTCCTGACATTCTGGTTCCAATACCCAGTATCCCTCCAGTCATTTCGAGCCAATCTCCAGCAGTCCGCAGCCTGGCGTGAGTCTCCCGACAGCCATGTCCAGCAACCCACAGCTTCCGTGGGTTCTTCGCCTCAAGTTGCTGGCAGCACCGCCGCATGCACTGGTCCCGCAGCTGCAGAGACCCCTCGCTGGTCCGCCTCCGCGGTCACTGTCCCTGGCTTGTTGATAAGCTTGTGATAAGTCCAGTTTTGTGAATATTTTTACCACCATTCAGAGCTTGAAATTATTCTTCCACTTTCAGAATTGGATGTCCAGGGACTTGCAAGGCTTGATTGTCACCATGTAGTCACCTCAGATTCTAATGTCACCACTGGGTTTTCTGACTGGTACAATAGGAGCTGCCCAGTCACGATAACGAAGTTTCATGATTATTCCTTCACTTTCTCATCTGTTGAGTTTTGTCTCGATTATTTTCTTGATAGCAAAAGGTACTGTCCTTGGCTTAAAGGATTTGGGTTTGACATCTGTTTTCAACAGTAATTTGGCCTGGACTCCTTGAATTTTACCCAGGTTCTTCCCAAACTCTGTGTGATACTCCTGAATCAGCTGTTTCAGCTTTGAATTTTTACCATCAACCTTCCTAACTGCACCAATTGCCTTCCTATCCAGTTTGATGTATGACAACCAATTCCTTCCAAACAAGGTGGGTTCTTTTGTATCCACAATGTAGAAAGGAAATCCTTTCTTAATCTGCCCATCATGATCAATCTTTAGCACAATGTTGGATGGTTCCATTTTGAGTTTGGGCAGTAATTTGACCTTCAGATCTTTTGGCAATGTCAGTGACAAAATGAATATTAGAGGGGGGCATTAGCATGTTAGATGGGGTGCACGGTGCAAGCTCATAAACATGCTTAGCTGGGGGTTGTGGCTGTTACCCCTCCAATGGAGATGCTGAGAGCGCTGCTTTATAGCGTCAAGCATCATTATCCACTAGTGATTTGTGACGCTTGGGGTGGGTCTGGTGAGCGAGGGCACAGCACCTCGCTTAGGTGGGCAATGCCCATGGATGCCCCCCCACCCCCGGCACCAACCCTGTCTTTCAGCATTAGTGACATAGCATCAAGTTCCATCTGGACAGGTTCACTGTTAACTTTTATTGAAAAAGAATATCTGACCTGCGATCCATAACACTATGTACGTACATCAGTGACAAAGCACCATCATCCTGGAAGTCACTTTCATACTCTGACTCACTGCCAGGACTTTCATCATTTACACTTTTTCACTGATGTTTGTTCCTCCTGTGTCCCTCTTTCTCTCTCCTTTCTGTCTTGGACACTTGGACTTGTTATGTTGCATCTTGTCACATGAATAACACCTAGTCTTCCTGTAATAACAGATATTAGAGCTGTGGTTACTTCTCCCAAAGTGGAAACAATCTCATTGATCTGTTTTCTTCACTGAGTGATCCCCATGTGTGATATTGATGCGATGATCGTCCATTTCGAACCCCAATGTTGTCTCGTAGGTGGACTTAATGTCCACATTTTTTGTGTTCAGTAAGCATTGTTTGACAGGGCAGTCAGCCAAGCCAATTACCAACATCCCTCTCAAAGCCTCATCCAAAAATTTACCAAAAACACGTCTCCAACAACTTATGCAACTTAGTTAAATATTGGCTCATGCTTTCACCAGTCTTTTGCTTTCTGGTACCGAAATCTTATCTTTTTGCCTTTCTATGGGCTTTGGGGACAGATGGTCTCTGACCAGGTCACTTAACTCTTTATAAGTCTTTGTATATGGTTTTGCAGGTGCCAATAGAGTCTTGACAAGACCATATGTTCTCCTCGCTCAAAAATAATGCCTATTTCTTGGTGCAAGGGTCAATATTTTTTATATCATGGGCAATGCAATACATGTCAAACCTAACGACATAATCAGATCAATCCTCAGTCTGTTCATATTCACTAAAATGCCCTGCCATTTTCACTACTTAATATTCACTCACAAGGTAAATCTATTATCCAACTACAGTTCAGTTTTTAATTGTCTTCGTCGTGAATTTTCAATGCTGATAAGCACGTGCTATTGTCCAGCTACTGCTCGGCAGAATCCCTGCTGCAGTTTTCACAACAAAATTCCTACCTCCGATGTCCTCTTTTTGCAAAATCCCGTGGATTCCATTGTCCGAAATTGTCCAATTTAATCCTTGTTGCCAGTGTATTATTCTTTATTAAAGCTTTAACACACACGGATAGCGGACACTTCATTTATTCCAAAATGGTGCCCACCGAAACATAAAACATAACATGATGTCATGCAGACATGCTTGTTCCCATAACAGTTAGATTTTAAATAAAACATCATCAACTCCTTTAACTGGTCATTTAAAGCCTATTCGGTGTCATCGGTAATTGGACTGGGCAGTAGAACTCTGCAAAGTAACACTGTGTTTCCACACCCCGCTCCCTACAGGCTTTGCATGTGTATCAGGTTCACATTCAGATCAATAAATAGAAATGTTGGTGTCAAAGCATCAATAAATCCCATTACGGAGTCCAGGGTCAAGTGAACTCTCTTTGCACATTTGACAGCTTTTACCTCCATCATTGTTCGTTGATTTTTACTTCCTTCCAATATGAGTCTCCCTTCCCCCACCCCCATCAACGTTGTCTGAAGAAGGTGCACACAGCATTTTTCAGCTGCTCCAGTCGGGAAAGAGATACAGGAGGATCAGAGGCAGCTCCACCAGGCTGAGGACCAGCTTCTTCCTACGAGCCTATGATAAAGTTTAATTTACATATTAGACACAATAAGAGATAAACAACAATAACTAACAATGACCAAAGGAACTGCCCACACGAGCCATCTGAGTCGCTCATTTGTACAAAACAAAATTTATTTATTTATTTTTATAGCTATAACACTTGTCCTGCGTATGTATTGTTTGTCTGTATGTGTGTTATGTCTGATTTTTGCACCGACAACCGGAGAACACTGTTTCATCAGGTTGTACAGTGGTTCCCCCCCTTATTCACGGTTTCGCTTTCTGCGGTTTCAATTTCCCCTCGTCATCTGTGGTCTGAAAATATTAACTAGAAAATTCCAGAAATAAACAATTCATAAATTTTAAATTGTGCGCCGTTCTGAGTAGTGTGATGAAATCTTGCGCCATCTGGCTTGGGATGTGAATCATCCCTTTGTCCAGCGTATCCACACTGTATGTGCTACCCACCCGTTAGTCACTTAGTAGCCGTCTCAATACCCTCCGCAGTTTCGGGGTCTTGGAACATATTTCCCCTTGGATGGGGGCGGGTGGTGTGGGCTACTGTACTTGAACAATTAGACAACAATAAACTTAACTTGATTATGCATTGCGTTGTTTATTCATCCCAATTTATGAATCAATGGGAACTTTTTGATATTCCTGAGCAAAGTAATAATTTTATCAAATTTTATGGCCTCCCTTATTTTAGAAACAATGTAGAAATAGAAAATGCAAGTCAGTCTTCATCATAAGAAATATTACCTTTCTCCCTGCAGCACTCCTGTGCTTCCCACTATTTTCTGCAGCTAATTTTATCTTGGCAGGAAACATGAGCCCTGTTGAACACACACTATTTGACAGGGGATAACTCCTTCAGGAGTTCCAGTGGGAAGCATGCTCTGGTGTATTTTGGTGGACAAAATATGCATCACAGAGCATTGACCATCAGAGTTTCCTTGCGCTCACACTCCACAAGGTGAAGGTAGAAATCTTGTCTGACTTAGATTTAAAGTTGAAATGTATGTTGGTGAAATATCTCTCTTGGATCAAGATATTCTTTTCCTTATAACTGCAGAGAACATCATCTGTTTATGATTGAAAATAGGCATTTTGCTTTTCTTCTGCTATAATAGGATAACTTTGGACTCTTTAACAGCGTGCTTTAAAAAAATGCTCTTTAAGAGTGTGACTTTGCAAAATGCCCCTTGATCTGTCCAAACGTTTGAAGCCCAATATTCTCTTTATCCTAGCAGGAGATGGATGAGCCTCATTATATCTGCATTCAGTTTGAGCCATTATGTGACTTATTAACTGGGACTCCTGGGTAGCAACCTTCAAGTTGACCTTCCCCCATTGCAAGGGATTGCCTTCAAAGGAAAGATTCATGATTCTTGTTAAGAGATGACCATTCATTTGCTTGTGTGACTGTTCACTGCCTGCATGACTATTGACGACAGGAGGTTCACAATGAACACGGTGCACCTGGAGGGGTTTTGAGGCCTGCATGATTCCAGGATATGTCATCCTTCAGCTTGAGCTACTGAAAGGGATTATAGCAGTAGAATGGCTTTCAACACAACTCTGTGTCAATCTTCCAATGCCTAAGCAACCTTGGTGCCTATGCAGACAAAGTTGCGGTAAAGCTCAGAGGAGTGTCGGTTGAAAGGGGCCACAGATCACCTCTGTTGTAAGGATGTTTCCGTTCTGCTGAGCCTCTGTAGTTTCTCATAACAGTGTCATCTGAGATAGAAGCATACTTCAGTTTATCTGGAAAGAGCAACAATCCATCCAGAATTGAAAGAAGAAGAAGAAAGGTGCCTTGATGTAAAAGGTAAAATAAAAATCCATATTCTTTCAATAGCTCATTCCTGCAGGGCAGCTGTTGAAGACTCGAGTGACTGAGTGGCAGACCTCCATGCAAAGATGTGGACATTCTTTGGGTTGCCAGCGGGCTTTATGACTGGTGAAGCATGATGCAGTTCAGCCAAATCCTTGTGGGAAACTGAGAATGGGACAGAAATATGCCCATCCGTTATTGCGCTCAGTGAAGCAGTTCAAGCAGGAAAAACCGACATGAATTTGTTGCAAGACTTGTGTCTGGGAACAATGTACTTTAATGGTGGAGACTAAATGTTTTGTTAACTTGTGGGTCCATCTTTAGGATTTGAGTTCTCATGTTTTGTGTATTTGTACATGCCATTGCCACCATCCCAACCCACTTCTTTTGTTAAAATATTTCTCAATATTATCGCCAGAACACTACAATAGGACTCGAGATTGTGAAAGATGCAACGTACACCTGTGCCTTTTTCATTTCCCAAGGTTAATCAGATTCTTTCTCACACTTCTCCCTTCCTCCAGGCAACCTAATTCCCTCCATTTCATTGCCACAACTTAAATATTTATTGTATTGCTCTGGGTTTAACATCTCGGAGAAGCAAGGTTGATGCAGAAGGGGCTTCCTTTACGAAATACCAACACCAGTACCCATGTGACTGAGCAAAATACAGGTGCAGGATGTTACCAAGATTGATACCACCTGATGCTGGAAAACCATAACAGTAATACATTACATCCTCTGGTGTTCCAGAGCGTAGTGTTGAGCCTGACCGAGGGGTGAACTTTTGTAAGGAACAGGACCCACATGGTGGAAAGGGGTGTGTGGTGTGGGTTCAGCCACTATAAACACGCTCTGGGGAAGAGCCATGGATGAGAGTCCTCCCAACAATGCCACAAATTAGTTGGAACCTGCATTAAAACCTCACAAAATATTTACTCAAAGCTTGTTTATTTGATGATAACTGATAACAAGTTTTCATCATGTAACAGGAATAACATGACTTTGGATGAAGATACTGACTTTAATGTTCTGTATCATGCACATTTGAATTTTCTATGAATAAAGGATACTTTGAAATTAATGTACCTGTAAGGGATTGCTTAAGATGGGACATGAGTAGAAAGGGAAGGTTGAGAATCACTACTCTAGACTCAATTGTTACTGAAATATTTGTCTTGAGAAAAATTGTCATTGGCCCATTTCCTTTGGAGTTACGTAACTGTGCACATAACGAGTCAATGAGGGATGATTAAAACAGTGGTTTTCAAACGTTTCCTTCCCACTCACATCGCACCTGAAGCAATCCCTTACTAATCACAGAGCACCGATGGCACAGGGATTACTTAAAGTGATATGTGAGTGGGAAGAAAAAGGTCGAGAACCACAGAACTACCTAGATCCATATTTAGTAGTGCTGCTACTTGAACTTTGCCTTAATTTTAAATTATTTTTCCTAATATTGTAAAGAATGATTCATTGAATGGTGCACTATCAACAATATCTCACTCATTGTCACCAATACCAAGAAGCTGATTGTTGACTGTAGGAAGGGAAAACCAGAGGAGTACGGTCCAGAGATCATTAAGGGATCAGGGGGAAAAGGGTGAGCAAGTTTAAATATCTGTGAGTCACTATCTCAGTGGACATTTCCTGGGCCCAACTTACTGATCTTATCCTGATGAAAGCAAGTCAGCACCTCTACTTCCTCAGCAATTTGCAGAGGTTCGGTATGACATTGAAAATCTTGGCAATCTTCTATAGGTGTGTCGTGGAAAGTGTGGGGATCAGCTAAATCATGGCCTGGTATGAGGGTGTCTATACTTCTGAGATGAAAGCCCTGCCTGTCTGCAAAGAGTAGTGGACACATACCAGGCAAAACTCACCCCATCATCGAGAAAATCTATATTGGAACACTCCAGTCAGAGAGCAACAGCGATCATCAAGGATCCACACCTCCCAGGACAGGATCTGTTCATGCTGCTGCTGTCAGGAAAGAGGTATAGTTGCCACAACACTCATACAATAAAGTTCAGGAACAGTTGGTATCCCTCTACCATCAGACTCCTCAACAACAGGCTCATTTAAGGGCTCTTCGCACATTATTTATTATTGAATATTTATGTTCTGTACCACACAATCATTTTTTTACATTTACAACTGGTTTACATTTCTTTCTTTGCTTACATTTCTCTCTTTGGTATATGTATCTTTTCTTGACTATAGTTTACAGTTACTGATAAGTAGAAATTCTGTTTGGCCCTGACAATAAATTTAAAATTTGAACTTTGAAGTACCAGAATTGGACCACTGAAAGAATGAGGAATGAATACTAGATCTCCAATTGAATGATGAATTAATTCTGGACTATCATTGTGGGGAGAACAATTACTTTTACTCTCCATTTTAATATTTGGACAATCGTTGGCAAGTGATATTGCTGGAAGCCGCTCCTTGTCAGTGTCTTTGCCAGCCATTGGGGTAAATGGAATAAAACGACAGAATGCTCAAAATCAATTCCAGCAGCTCATGAGTTGATATGCAACAATAACGGTAGACACACAGCATGGTAACAGGCCCTTCCCGCCCATGAACTTGTGCCACCCAAATACACCAATTAATCTTCGTACATTTTGAAGGCTAGGAGGAAACCAGAGTGCTCGGAGAAAACCCACTCAGAAATGGGAGAATGTGCAAATTCCTTGCAGAAAGCGCTGGATTTGAACTTGGATCGATGGCCCTGTAATGACATTGCACTCACTGCTAGGTTAACCATGCCACCCTGTTGAGGCCAACACAGTCAAAGATCCCAAACACATATCCCTTGAGTTGTTCTCACCAATTATCTCCATTGCTTAACCTGCTGACGTTGTGAGGTCAATGAATGAACTTCTAGCTGCACATCCATTCTGCTTCACTGCATTCACATGATCGGGTCCAAATGAGCTGGGGGTCATGAGAACTCAGAAGTTACCCACTAAATGTACCCTTCCTTTCCAAAGAGTGCAGGAGCAGCACCCAGTACATATTTTCTGCAGTATTCTCATTCAGCCAGCGTTCCAGTACTTCTCTGTAGGTTCTGACAGAATTACGGGCAGAATTCACTGCAATCCCCAAGGAAAGCTAACATAATAAATATCACTTTAGCGTTAAATCAATTTCACACACCTGAATTATCAAGTTATCCCAAAGTAGAGAGATGAAGGTGTTGGCAAAGGACATCATCATTTATGGCCCACACATCCCGGAGAATAACAGCAAATTTGAACTTTGAACCTTTTCATGTGCAGTCACATGAAAAGTTCTCCCATCTCTCCCACCATCGGCTTGTTCTCAGGGTTGAAATCCCAAACTTGTAAGGGTGCAGTAGAATCTCTTATAAATGGAAAAGTGAACCTCTACAGATGGCGACAGGGAACAAAAGATCACACCACAAGTGCATGAGCACATGCATCCTCGCACACGCGCACACACACACATGTACACACACACACACACACACCCCCACCCCCACATGCACGCACGCACACACGCGCACACACACTCACACATGTACACACACTCACATACATGCACACACAAGCACGTATACATGTACACATGCACTCACACACACACAGAAATGTGCACACACACACATACACATTCACATAAATACACACACAAACACACACTCATATGCACATCATCACACACACATACACGCATCCCATGTTTAAATCTGCATTGTGTGTAGTTTTGACTTCTGACATGGTATTTAGGCACATCACAGCTCATTGTATGTGCTCTATTGCAGTAACTCAGAGTACAATCTTGGCTGCTTGGTTTCATGTTGAGCAGCATGGACGATGGCATCTGCCATGATGCAAGGTAAGCATGTGTTGCCATCTTCATCCTGAAGCAGTGTCTTGAAACCTTTTGGATGCATAGTGAAAGTGACAAAGAGATAAGCAGCTGGATAATACATTCCTGTCATTCTGAAACTGCCAAGTGGTACCATTTGTCAATGCCCCAGGTGTTGTCAACGAAGTCAATTAATATCTCATAGGGTCCCTGAAAAATGAAAGGATTCATTTGTAAAACATCTCAGGACATTGTAAAACATATCATAACTAATGTACTGTTGGATTGTGGTCACTCCTTCCATGCAGATAAACATAACTGCCAGATTGCACACAGTGGCTGCCAGATTCAACAATGAAATCGGAGACCAGCCCATCTATTCGAGGTTGGGTTTGAGGGATAAATTCACTTCATTAGCATTTGAGGTGGTGGATTACCAGCAGTTCCATATTGATTTATTGTTTTTTTCTTGAACTACCTTTCCAGCTCTTTGAATGTTATTTGTTCAGACAATATTAGAGAGCTACATTTTCCATCTTACCTGGCTAAGGATTCACAAGCTGGAGAGAGTAAAATGAAGAACTTCATTGATATGGTGCTGTCCACAACTTCATTTCTTCCCATGTACTTTGGGGTCAATAATTCTTGTGGTTCATCGATGTTGGAGACACGTCAAATTGGTTCAATCTGGCCTATGTCTGCCCCCAGCAGAACACGGAAGTCTGCAGATGTTGCAATCGTAGCAAAAACACAGAAATATTGGAGGAACTCAGCATGTCTCACAATGTCCATTGAAGGTAAAGATTGTAACCCACATTTCGGACCTGAG